>NW_027249131.1:0-600000 GCF_030848795.1 Temnothorax nylanderi
AAGAATCTGTTGCAATTTGAAAGTTATATACTTGCAGACGACTATTAATTAGAATAATTTATTTATTTTTCTTAAATTTCTATTCTTTGTGGTTCGCATAATTATGATATGCATGTGATAGACAAGGTGGATGACAATTCTTTCAAAATACTGACATATATGCCCTATGATCATTGCACGGTCATTGATACATACATCAGATTAATTATAACCAAAATCGTATTACAAGCCTATATATAAGTATTGACTAAAAAATAATTTCTTATATCCTTTCTTATATCCTTTTTCCGAAAAGTAGAAAAGAGTTTATAAATAATTATCTTAATAATATATAATCTTTAAATATAACAGAAGATCTTTATTTAGATATCACGAAACTGTGACTATGAACGTAGTTCACTCTCGATATGAGATAGCAATTATCTTATAGCACTCTGTTCATTCCAGAAATACGGAAGGTTTTGCAGCATTATCCCAACAGCCGTCGAAAAGAATATTTCGATGACTAATCTAATGACTTAAATTAACATCGAATGTACGAAATGTTCTAAGCTCGCCGATTTACGGACCACTAAGTATAAAGTAAGTCGTGATAAGAATATCAATAATAGAAAAAGAATGATATAAGATGACAAGGATTAATATTGTTGGCAATATTACTGTACAAGTATGTTTCTTTCGTCGTGCACAGATTTTTCCGAAAAATTAGACGTAAATTAATATATAAAGACATTTATTTTTTCAATACAATCTGATACTTGAATTATATGTGCTGATATTTTCTTTGCTGAAGTAAGTGTTACAAATATTATAAATATAACAAATTAAATCTTTAAATTTAGTTATTTCTTTATTTTCTACTTGGGAAATTAAGTAGGAAAGTGATAGGCAACAATTATTAATTTTTTAGCAATATAATGATTCCATACATTGCTGCTATCATTATATATTATAACGTAATCTTCAAAATGTTATGCTAAACACAAATTCATTCTACGTATTTTTAAAACAATATTTGTCTTAATTGTTTTTGTTTCAAGTAACCATCCTTTATTTTAATATCTACCGAATTTAAACATGTGTGAAAAAAAACGTTTTTTTTTATGTCGCTCTTAAGAACAGGAGAGCAATTGAATATGATTGATTTATAATCTAAAACACCATTAGAAAAAACGATGTAAGAGGCTTAAAATACTTTCAAGACGTATGTAAGAAATAGAGATATAAATTTTACCGTCATGAATGAAGGCAGTGACAGGTTAAACTTTCCAATTGCTGCAATTCTGCATTCCAGGTGTTAGCCATTATCAGTAATATAAATGTACGTTTTATGGTGGTCCAAATTGATACCAGCCTTCATTAAATGCTTTATCCGTTATTTCAGTACTCTATAATTAGCACAAAAATATAGAATGTCATAGATTGTAGTTATAATTACATATATTACACCTGTCACTGACGTATATACTTCATAATTATTTTTATTATTTACATAATTATAGTTGAACATAATTGTAATGATTAAAAACCGTATAATCTGTGATTAGGACGCACATAAATTCAAAAAATTATTAGTATCTTCTTCAATATCAGTAATATTGCTTACAAAATAAAAGTAATTTACGTAATGTAAAGTGATAAATCTTACTGCGTCTGATAATGTTTGAATAGAAGAACACAACAAAAGAATTGTGTTAGCGAACCGGATAGTAAATGAGACGACCGAAATTCCTTCTGCAAAAGTCATTGATGGTACCTGAAAGTGCATATAGCGATATTTCAAATAAAGAATAAATGTATTTAGAAGCAAGGTCACACATTTTAACTTTTATAATTGAAAAAGTTTTCAATTTAAATTTTAAATTAAATAAAAATCTAATTCATATAACATATTATGCAAAAGTAATTTTTAAAAAATTATACTTTGATACTCATTAAATATCCATTAATTTTAAAAAACAAGTCATTTGATGGGCAAGCACGTATGATAAATTATTAATCTATATTAATAGTTATACTTATAAGGTAAATTTTTTTATAGAATAATGGTTTATAATTATATAATCAGTTATATATATCAGTTATTATTACTCACTGAGCTTAGTAAGATACCTATAAAACAGAAACGAAACACGTTGTTGATATAGAGTAAGCTGAAGTTTACTGACAGAAGTTTTTTTAATATAAATGACATGCTGTAAGAAAAAACAGAGTGTATAAAATATTGTAAAAAGCCACGCAGCCAATAAAAGCTTTAATATTTTCTTAAACAGTAAAATTAAGAAGGTCTGTAAGAAGTAAGAAGATTTAAAGATTTTTATTTTCCTTACGTCATCACTGACTCAAAAGTGTTGTCATCTAATTAAAAGCCAAAGAAAAATTCTAATAGCTCGATTCAAACGCATTTCACTCCATTATTCAACGCTTATTTTACTTTAGTGATCAGCTGATCACATTATTATGGACTTACTTTAAAACGGTATTTTGGTGCTGAACATAATTCTTTTAATTCTCTTTCCATCCATCGATCTTCCATAGGACGATACGGTTCCTTTTGAGATTCAGCGTGATAGTTTTGCAGATCCCGAAACAGTATCATGAGCTTTTCCGCCGTGTATCGATACTGGGCCGTTAACATCAATACCAAGTGCATCATGTACACATCCACGCCGAATTTCTTAAGAAACAGATAAACGCTGCCAATTGTCATAAAAATGGTCGAGGGAATCAGAACGCGGCTGGAGAACGGCTCGGCGCTGAAAGCGGCTGGCAAATTGTAATCTCCATAGAAAAAGGTAGACTTCTCGAAGACCAATGCAACCGGCTGTGCGGTCCATATCGTGATGGATATCGCGCTAGTCACTCCGTATATCAGAAACGGCTTTACTATGGGTTTTATGGCCGACTTTACGATATCCGTCATAATCTCATCCGCATTTTGCAAGTACCGTTCATCTTCCGTACGAATTCCTCCATCAGCTTTTGCGCGAGTAAAGACGCGTAAGCATAAAAGACGCCTCCAAAGTGACCACGGCGCAGACGGTGCCGTCCTTCAGACTCTTCCCTTCCGGTGCTAGGAAAAGCCCGAAGACGAACGCAATCGTATGAACCAATTCTATTAACCATACGACGACGCTGTGAGCGCGACAGATCACTGAAAATCGCGAATTATCGGCTGCTACCGGTAATAAATTCCCCGAGAGCACGTTCACTCGACTGTTGAAAAGATTCGCATTTCTGAAATCCATTTCGTTTGTGCCGCGTACTCGCGTGTATTGTAAATATCGGAAATGTCGTGGTGAAACGCAGCGTGTAAGAATTAAAACTTCAATTGTTCGCGTTCTCTTTTCCAATAATATCTGTCTCGCGTGCCGCTGTCGCTTCTCTCTTCATAAGTGAAAATGAGTGAATTTCCCTTTAGTATTCCACAATTATACTTAATTCTATGTCAAGGAATTTGTCATTCCCTTTATTCCTCCCTGTCTGTTACTGATGCATTGTGATCAGTCGAACGGCGAAGGGTGACAGTTCGTTCCCTTCATTCCATTTCTCTGTTATTTCTGCTTGCCCTGTGATCATTGACGTGTAGATATATCGAATATTAAGTGTTGTCAAACCACGTCTCTGACAAAGATAATAATTTCGTGAGGTTTTGCATTATAATAATAGAAACATAGAGAGCTCACTATACATTGAGCGACAGTTCGTTGAATGTAGCCCTGTATTTTTTTTTATTCTGTTTATCAAGAGCATAAATGATTATTAAGTCCGTCGTATTAATCCCTACATTGTCGCGGCAATTATCTTATGTTCGGTCGAACATTGTAGAACTGCTGGAAACCAGAGACCGTCGCAGAAATTATTATTAGTACTATCTGACACTATCATCCAATAGGAAGTTTTTGCAATATCGTCTTTCTCAGATATGATAACGTATCTGAACTATATAGATACGTTCACCGTATAAATTCACATTATCAGTTGAAAAGCGAAACTGCACATCGTTCACCGTAACGCTATTCAGATAACGTCCGACGTTATTTTTGAGAGAATAAGGTTCACAATTACCGTTGACGTCATAATTACGGTAACGAAATTCCTAATGTAAATTTAGACGGTAAACGAACTACGAATATTAAAGTGATTTGAGGCTATTTTTTCCACGGTATAATTAATGTATACATTTTTATTGAATGCTGACTGATTATTTTTACGGTAAGTTTATTATTTTAATAGAAGAATTTTAGAAACGTGTTAAGAATAAGAATTTCGTGATCCTAATAATTTGTTTTTAATTAAAGGTATCTCTTAATTAAATTATCTTTTCATATATTAATTATTTTTTTCATATTATCTTCTCCAATTTTTGGATATCTTTATTATCAGTAAGAAATAAATCAAACTAGAATAATTTTAGTTATGAAATATAAGAATATAATTTTCTAATTTTTAATTAATTTAGAGCTAATTTGTAAGATTTTGTAAAAAAAATATAAAATAAAGCAGAATTTAAAACTTAATTATCAAGATGATTTTAGATCCATTTCATTTTTGGCTATATGTAAATCTGTCATTATTATTATAGATAAAATTACATAAGTCGGCATAATATATAATTATATATACAATTAAATTTAACATATATAATTTATATTCATATACATACAAATGTGAACATATCTTTTATAAAAATGCGCTCTCATTTTGCGTTTGGTTTTAGCATATGCTCGCAAATCGATAATTTTTAATTATTAATATCAATTAGGCATGTTACAAATATATTAGGTAATATTAAATAGCAATATACTGCTATATTTGTTACATCACCTAGATTGTACAAAAAGAATTCTTTATACACGAATTAATACTTAAAAATTTAACAACATGGAAAATTTGAATCTAGTATATCTTCACAGAATTTTGAAGCAAATTATACATATATAAGAAGGAGATTCTTCGCGATTTGTAACCTTTATCTCTTTTCATATATTAATATTAATTAATTATGATCTCACAGCTCTCAATGTTTTTGTGAAAAACATTGCTTTCCAAATAATGCAGTTATACGATCGTGTAGTATATTAATCATAATAAATGCACATCTCGTTCTCCAAAATAGTGCAATAAATTATGTATATCACATAGTTATCATATCGCATTTTAGACATTGTAACATCAAGTCCGATTTGGCACTTAGTTCTCACATTAAAAATTCTTGTGTAGAAGTCTGACTAGAAGATTACTGAGAACTATGTAGACCATGTTCTTGGGAATTCTCGAGGACGCGCTACTATAGCCCTCTAGGCGATGGTACACCTTCCTGTTTCCGAGGTTTTGAACAGGTCTGTAATTAAACTTCAGCGTGCCATTGCTGCTCTCCACGTGTCTGAATACGTTCATCTGCAAGCAGATTAAATATTATTATTAATTTATTATTCCAGTAGAATAATTATAAGTAAAAAGAAAATATTAATATGTAACATCTTAAAAAAATTAATGCTCACAGAAACAAACGTTCTATACATTTATTATTTATATTCAAATTACCTGCGCTTCCGACACTTTGAGTTTTTCAGTCATAACAAACCACAGTACAGATTCCTGGCATCCGGGTGTAGTTAACGATCCCTCGTAATGATAATAAGTCGTATGATCCGTTGGTAGGAATAATAAAGGTATCAGTTTGGTCCTTATGCGCGCCATGCTGTGCCCCACCCAATGCGATACCAGCCTCGTCGCCTCTACAATCGGCGCCAGATCCGGATTGTCATCTAATGATAACTATACGAAAATGATAACGAAACACGAAACATTAATTAATGTTGTGTCCGTGTACACTTGAAAGAATTTCCACTGTAGAAAGAAGTAAAAACACTAAAAACGAGTAACATATCATCACCTCAAATAGAACAGCGACCACGGCAACTCCGCCTTCGTGTTGCGCCGCTACGCTAAAATTCGCATACTTTTTATCGTAATGCACTAAATGCAACTCCAATGGATCACGTAAACCGTCCACGGTATGCTCTGCGCCCCAGTGAAAGTGCATTTGTTCCAGAATATATACCGATGACAGAATTCTGCCACTGAGATGGATTGGCACACTGCTATGAAACTGAATTTGCACTATGAAAAAATTTCAATTGAAAGATATTGAAAGTACATAGGAAATATAGTTGTATTATTGCGGGATATATTGCGGACTCGTGCTCATTGATTCAATATCTCATATTGGACAAAGTTTTTAAAGAAATGTTCAACCAGAACGCTGATTGGAACAGTAACGTAATACAATCTATTTATACTTACCGGAATGTCCAGTGTTAATCAGCGTGCTAGGAAACGCGAAATCGTATCGATAGGTTTTAAGAGCACCGAGATCAATTCTTATGGCATCATCCGTCACAATATCAATCGGTGATTGCCTCTTTCCCGTCGTACATATTCCCGGCCAGTTTTCTGGTCCTATGCAACCATTTACAAACTTGAGTAACATGTAGGCAGTATGTTTCACTTATTACAAAGTGTAACAGAATTTAATATTTATATTATAAAGTATCTGCTATTACTACGGAAAAAATACATTAAAAACCGAATTGATGTATAAGTTTGAAAAGAACTACAATTTAAAGAGCCATAAAAGTTCTAAAAGGTATCTTTTTTAAAAGATATTTCTGCGTTTGATAATATCAAAATAAGTTGCCGACATCATACATAATTATGGGAATTTTTATATGATTGCAATTATACAATTGTAACTACAGCAAGATATAAATTATTCTTAAATTAATAATAAAATGTTAGTTTATTGCTACTTGAAAAAAATAGAAATGTGCTGTTATATTATTATTCACAGTCACAAAAATCTACATAGGTATATAATTTATGTATAGTGTTCGAGATTACGAGCGTCATTATTCATAGCTTAAAAAGTAACGCTAGACTCGTCAAAGGTATCGCGACAGTCTTATCAAAGTCGAGGTTTATATCATTGCAAACTCGAGTCATTCTAGGAACTTCGTCGGCACAGCCTCTTCGGCGATCGATATTTACCTAGACGAGAGATAATCGCTAACGGTGCATCTGAAACTTTGTCATAACAATTTCGCAAAATCTATAATATTAGTCTATCATTCCCGCTAACTGTTGCCAAGGGCCCGTAGTCTCTGGCACTTTCTTACAATCACCATGGCACTTGCCATTTGCCATTCGCGACTCGTCAGTCTGTCGTTGTCAATCATCCGTTTGGCAGTGGTCAAGTCAATCGGTCATTTCGGTCGCGAGAAGTAAAAATACGGTGAACGAGAATGTAACGTTAGCGATTTCGATCCGAAACACTCTCGCCTTTAATTTCCTTATAAATTTTAAACCTTGTTTAAGTTGTTTTCTTTGTTTATCGTTATACTTTGGCTATTAAACAAAGTGTCGCATACGCTTTTAGGTATTAGTGTCAATGTCAAGTGCGTCCCATTACGTCTCCATTTTCTTTCTTACGCGCCGCGCAAACATATAGATACATTTAATAATTATCAATACTTTCTTAATGTTATGGGTCTTCAAAATCTAAGCCACGGACACGTCTATGTTAAATGTTATCTCATTCTAAAACACTTTTGCGCTAAAACATTGACGCAGCAGCGTTGAACGTGCGAACGTGCTATTTTAATGATAATAATACATTCCGAAATTATGTCAACATTATTGATACGTTAACGCGCTATGATTGGTTAGTATCGAATTACTGTTCGAAGCAGGAAGACAACGATAACTCACAGCATATACGGAAGAAATAAAAAAGATATATGTCATCCGTAATAAAATTCCCTAATGTACAGTTTTTCACGTATATTGATAATACATTCCGAAATTATGTTAACATTATTGATACGTTAACGCGCTATGATTGGTTAGTATCGAATTACTGTTCGAAGCAGAAAGACAACGATGACTCACAGCATATACGGAAGAAATAAAAAAGATATATATCATCCGTAATAAAATTCCCTAATGTACAGTTTTTCGCGTATATTGATAATGATCTTATTTTTGCACTTTTCGTCTGCATACGCATATGTTCATATATTACATTTTTCATAATATATTTTCTGTCTATTCGTATCTTTTATTTAAATAACTTTATAACGAGAGGTACGTCACGGTATTTGCCTATTCTGAAGTGCAAAGTCCTTATATTCAAGATGATTGTCGACGACAGTCACGGTTGATGCAAAGTAATTGCTCTCAAGAGACCTGATCTAATGGAGAATCGTGTAAGACCTTCTACTCCCGGATCCTCTTGATCGAGCAAATCGTGTGACTTGCCTTCTTTACTTTATTTGCAGTAATTAAAATTGTAACAGAAACTAAGAAGACATATCTATATAAAATTTTATAATTATAAAATACATAGATTAAACTCGCAGTAATATTAATTTACGCACATATGTTGAGATATAGATATATACTAAATGATGAAATATTCGGATAACAGATAAAATATTCAGGAGTATATTGAAGAGAGATTGTAATATAAAAAAAAACATTTTTATATTTTAAATACCACTTGAGCAATAATATTTGATGTTCGTAGTTAAAACATATAAGATAAAACGCATCAAATTCTTCTAGTATAATAAACATGTATAAATATATTAAATTGTAATAAAGTTATAAAGTTTCCCCAGAAAATTTACTTGTATTTTCAAGTCTCACGGTACATTATTATCGAATAATATATTTTTACTTAGAAGCTGTTTTGTTATACTAATATACACATACTTGATTTTGGTATTCAAATACTTTTAACTGACATTTAAGGTTGCTGTTATTAGGTCGCTAATGACTTGAATGTAAGTTTCATATAAGCTAGATGAGGAAAATTGTATCACATTTTATGCTTATCGCGATTAAAATTCCGCAAACATCGATATTGAAATCGCATGAAATCACTTCTCATTCACTTGATCGATTTTATCAATCGGTACTTTCTTCGTACATTCTTGGAAGGTTTATCATCATTAAGATAAAATTATTGTGTTGCATAGTTAAAATTTCCGATAAAACTGTCTGGCAAGGTAGGAAGCTAATGATATGTGGAAGCATATCATTCTCTCCATGACCCTGGCCTAATATCGATAATGCTTAATTTCTGTTTAGATAAAAGCTTAAGTTTAGGAAATATTTCATGCACCTTCGGCATTGTGTGACGTTAATAGGTGAATTATAAATACATTTGCATGGATATGTAAACAGCGTATAAAACTTTCGTCGTAATCATTATATAATTACCATTTTTGCCCCAATATCCCCAGTCAGATGCTTCCGATGTTTGTAAACCTGTAATTATATAATACTCGTTAGTTTCTTTGAATTAAAATTGATACTCCTTTTTTAACAAATAACTATACTCTCTAGAAATAAGCTTTTAAGAGTGTAATGGTATAATCTAAAACTCTAAAACTCTAAAAACATGCAATGCACAAATAAAATTCGCAACAATTAAGCGTTATTAGATCATCCTAACAAACAATTAAAATAGTTAATCGAGTTAACCTTGTATACAGAAATGAATAAAACAAACATATCTAACTGAGAATGATTTTTACATCGAATTGTTAACTTTAAACAGTATTCACAAAATAATAATGTTTATGCTTTAGATAGAACAACTTTTTTTCATCTGGGACTTTTTTCGGAAAAATTTGTGTTATTATTTATGTTATTAATATTTAAATAATTACTTATTATAAATTTCAACTATATTGAAAAAATAAAACAAATTAACTCTCAAATATATTAATGTCAATATTAACGCCATTAGTCTTCAATTAATATTACTACTCAATTAATAATACTATCGATCACAGTAATTATGATTGCCATTGAAATTAATTTTACACAAACTGATAGGCGCATAATAAGGTAATACATTCCTGTTAGTGATCTCCATAATTAACAGTACGCCTCAATGTAATAATTCCGACTTGTTTCAATCCGGCTGCTCGCCGCGGTTTCAGCATTACATGCAAATTCGTTCAAATGAGACAAATTGCGGAGAAACGTGAGCACTATAATAATCGCGATCTAAAGCCGGCGCTGACCTCGTGCTCGCAATATCAATTTCACGAGTTCGCACGAACAGTTAATAAAATATAATTATTTCCACGTCACTGCCACGCGAACGGTTCGCCATATCGCGAGCGTGTGTCCGTCCCATTGGGCCTAATAAGTAATTGAACGCGCACGACAGGAAACAGAATTGACCTCATTGACCGCTCGGACCGCGACGAATTTGTTCGCACTTATTCCTAATCCGATTCTCGTCGCGGCCGGGAAGAAAGTGACGCGGTGCGAGGAATAAAGCGATCGGTCCGCGAAAGCCGTCCATGCGGCCGGCAATTAGATCACAATCGGCGGATAAACGCCGGCGCTTTCTAGATCAGCGCACCGGCCGCAACAACGGCCAAATCATTCAAACGACCCGCAGATTTTAATGATGCATAATGCACGCTTCCGCTGCGGGGATAGGGCGTAAGACCGGCTAATCGGCATATACGAGTTTCGCTCATAGTTAGGGATGCTTAAGATATAGTTCGATATTATAGACATATCGAGCCTTCGTCTACGATTCTCGTGCATTTCTCTTGTTAAAAAGTGATTACTTTGTGCACTACATTGGCGCATTACCTCTTAATAAATCACCATTACTCTTTTCGACAAACCTATTGCGATAGAATTTTAAAAATTGATCCTTTTGTTTCCCTCTATTACTCTAAACACATAAGTTTCATCATTATCAAATTTGGAGAAAAAACTAGTTTTACAATCTCAAACTTTGGGATTAAAATACTTTTTCCAGTAAAAATATTTATCTTGAAATATTCTTTTATCATATAAATTTTTAAATAATAAATATTATTTTTTCTACATATAATTTATTCAAGTAGTAGTGCTTTTTGATAGGAAAATTTAATAATGATATTTTTGGAAATTTAAAATAGAGTTTAATAAAAAAATACAAAATTAATATCGCTTAGCTGTGTTCGTGAGAAACTATATAAAACAGTAGTAATGAGAATTTAAATAAATATATACTCACGGATTTGCAAAAGTCTTGAAAAAAAGAAGTGAGCTTTTACATAAGAATGAGAAAAATATATGAAATTATTCCCCATTTACATATTATGAATTGACTATCAAAACTAGATAACGGTTGCAAAAATTTTCGAAAAATGATTAAAATGATAAATTATTAGATTAAGTATCTAATCATATTACAAATATTTCAGACACCCAAGAAATGGCAAATGCATTAATAAGAGAAGATATTCTGAGAGATATTCTTCTTGTGTCTATACTAATTTCTTTAATCGATATTTTCTCTGATTAAGCGAAGTGACAAAAGAGTAATCACGGGCGGGAATCAGCTATCGCAGAGTAGAAGAGCCCTTACCTAGAAGAGCGATTAGGCAGAAGAGACGCATCGCAGGGAACCACCTGAGACTATCGCGATGGGTGACACACGAGCGCGATGACGACGAGTGTACGACTGATGAACGCGACGTAAATCTAACTGGATAACCCCGAGTTTATACTAGGAGCTATCGCATGAGATTTAACGTATACACGGGCTATGTCAGGTCATAGTCATCGCAGTATGCAACTGACCGACCGACCGACCGACCATTTGATTATCAGCGCATTCTGTTAACGATAACGTAAAGAGGAGCGGTGAATACTCGCTCTCCCTTTTAATTCGTCAAGGTGGATTACTTTTCGTACAAATAGTCAAATGCGTTCATTCATCTGTATTAAACGGTCGTGATTCGGACGTGATTCGAACGTTGCAGAGTGATTCATTCAATCTACATTGACTGATTGAATGAATGCACTTTTATGTATCAATCGTTGCCACGAGTAATATACGTTCTGAGAAAAATTAAAACGCATAATGAGAAGGAAAAAGGCATAAAGATTGCAGACCTATTCTTTTTGATTATAATACCTGAGACTTCTTGCAATTTTTTTCTTTTCTATCTTCAAAGCCGGCGCAAAAAGTGTGACCAAACGCACTGTTAAAAGAAAGACTTTGTGAATTAACATTCGTAATGTAATTAAAATTTGTGACAAACGAGTAAGACGTTGCATTTTCGTCGCAACAATGCCGTCATCGCGCGTTAGCTGAAGCGATCAACCAAGTAAAATTAAATTCGCGAACAAAGCATGGTCCAAATCTTAAATTTAGACGCGCGGTTTATATGCGTTCATCAGCCGATCGACGTAAGTATTCGGTCAGCAGGTAAGTATAAGCGCAGCGCTACCGCCATGTTATGTGCATCTTGCATTCACTTAAAATAAGTCATCGTCATCAAGTCACTCATACACAAACATTCTCAGAAGTCATATTTACAGAAATAAGTTTATTAGCGAAATGATATTTATAAGTGCAATACATCTTTCTTATTTTGAAAAAGGGTATAATAAAGCAATAAATTCTTACAAGCCAGTTTCTATTAGCGATTAACATAATTAAAAATTTTTAAATGTCAAATAGATAGTTACGATATTAAAAGAACAAGAAATCTTTTTAGTGGTTATATTTTTCAGAAATTTGAGGAAACAAAATAAAAAACAAATTAATGTGTTAAATTAAATATTAATTTTGCGAGCGATAAAAAAAAACATGACAATATCAACATAAAAACTAATAATTCTTGCTAATTTAAACGAAATTTTGTGCTGTTTCGGAATAAGATTAATATATGTACTCACGCATTAACTATTCTCTTTCTCTTTTTCAAAAATATATAATTATTTCCTTTTATTTTGTATTTAATTATGTGTAAAAATTATTACTTAATTATGTGTATAAATAATTATTTACTTTTATTTTTTACTTTTGTTTTACTTGTGTTCAATATTTGAAATATTGCATACGTTCTAACTTATGCGTTTAGAAATTAACATTTTTTAATGTCTTTAAAATGCCGGTAATAATCAGTAAGATAAGATAAAAGGGAGCAAAACTTTATCGAAAAGTCGCGAAATGTTTTTACCTGTGCAGAGTAACGTCAATGTGACCATCAGCAAGTGACCTAAACCCATTTTCACATACGGTACACCTGTTATTTCGCCGAGACACAACTTGGACGACGCTCATCGTCCGACTGATCTACCTGGCAGATTCCTCGCCGAGAGGCTGATGTATCCAACCCCCGCGTTACCGTATCGAACTCGTGCGAAACTGCAGTTTTGATCAGTCGATTTGAGAACCGCGAGTGCGCTCGAGTGAATTTTTCGCAAATTCAGCATTTTTTTTTTTACAGAAGAACGAAGAATAGAAAAAGAGGAATCGGATAATCTCCTTTGCGATAATCGCATTTTGTCCAATTACAGCGTGCAATTGAAATTGATTTTCTAATTTAGCGACCAGGTAACTTTTTAATTGTTTCGGATGCCATTCAAATGTCCATTATAACTGACAAGAAAACGAAGTTATTTCGACCAGAAATCTTTTTTAATTGCAAAATCTTTTCTAATTGCGATGTGGTTCGTGATAAATAGAAACGACAAGCCGACCTCGAAATTCGCTAATCAAAAATTTGCCTTTTTATTGGAGATTATAAATAATTTTATAATAAAATTCTTTTTAAAACTCTGTTTCTACTTTACCTCTATTCGGCGCTCAACAGAAAGAAGTAATTTTAATCGAAACACTGTTGAAGATGTTGGAGCAATTTTCAAATGTATGTCGAGAGTTCAAATTACTCGTAATAAGTTTAGGTATTTTTAGGCACGTCGACATAAAATCAGGCTTCTCGTGACACGTCCGCCCTGTTTCTCGTCATTCTTAATGCATCAAAAGTGATATACATTATGGCTATTAAGATTCTTCGAAATCGAAAGGCGCGGTGTTCTTCTTCCGCACACCCTCAAGAGCATTTATAAGATGCCGGAATATATGCCTCCAAAGCATGAAGCTGATTACGCAGATTGTAATAAAGTAAACTTGTCAGTATTTTAAGTCTTACAATAATTTTTCCGTTCAAAATTATAATAAATCATAAAATACTATTAGTTCCTTTTACTTTATAAATACACTAATTAGTTTAACTTTTAAGTAATTACATTAAGTAATAAACTTATTACTTTATATAATTAACTCATTACATTAAGTAATTACAGAGCAAAATAAATCAGAAAAAGTATGTTACATTAAGTAATATACTATATTAGTTTAACTTATTCTGTCTTATTATATCAAGTTTATTATAGAAAGTTTATTATTGTGCTGGTATGTCGAATGTCAAACTATGTAGCATTTCTTTACTAAATACCTCGCTTATCTTCATAATACAAACGCGTAGGCTTCTAAAAGCGATTACTTTGACAAATATGTTTAATTCCTGGTAAGATTATCTAAGTTCATATGAGGATGCATCCATTACAGTCTACGCAAGCAGTTATCTAAGTTGACGTGAGGACGCATTCATTAAAATCTAAGCGAGCATATATTCGCGGGCAGCAATATTATATTTATGCATGTATGTAATTTCGCGTATAATTTTGCAAAGGGTAAATAATTAAACAAAGGGGAACTCTTCCCCTTTCACGTTGATGCGGCTTATTATGTCACACGATTCTCTCTATCTCCCCCTCAAGTTCCGATATACTCGTGATGCTGTTTGGAATGCTGATGATTATGACACACTGCGCTGCTAAAGTTCCTATCACACTTGATATTATTTTACAACCATTCTTTCCAGTGTGTTTCAAAATTGTTGCGATAAGGCAAGTTACAATAAGGATAAAAAAATTCTTTATAATCGGTATATTTTATAATACGACATATATCTAATAATAATGTGGTTAATTATATATAATTCTTCATGAAATGTCTCTGTCTACAATTAAAGAAAGCTGTTTATTTGTCTCGTGTTGCAGCATACTATTTGGCAACAGCCACTACCGCGTGTAACTATTTCAAGTTCCATATACACTCGTTCCTTCGAATTTACCGGACACCGTTTATGTAGATATGCTGGTAAAAATAGTAAACTCGATGGAGTTAGTTGCATGTAGTTAGTGACTGCATAACGGAGCTATTCTTTCGCTAAATATCGGTACATATACGTTAATGTTGTGTTATCTAAAAATATCACAATATCGTATCTCTTATCAAAATTTTAAACTTTTGACATTCGTAGAATTTCTAAGAAGATATGTATAAGTTTCGTAAATTGCGCATCTTAAAATTCTTTAAAGTAGTGGATTGGTAAGTCGTTTTAAAACTTTTATACATAGTATCAAATTATTTATCCAACAATAACATGATTTCTTGAAGCTTGGAGAATTTAAACAAACTGCAAACCCAGAGAAATCTATTTTAATCCGGCTTCAGTATCTAAAGTTTAAAACAATGCAAACAACAGTGCACTTTGACTTTGCGGATTATCGTTCGCAAAATCGTATTAAAACAACGTACGTAAAACCACTGCAGCGATTCTAATCTCGTGGAAGTAATCCACGAGAATGAAACAGTGTGGCAGAGTGCCGTATAGTACGATTCGACAAAAGTGGAGAAACGGAGACCGATAGACAGCGGAATCTCGAAGGAAGAAACGAGAAGCGAGCGACGGGGCGTTCCGACCAGAAATAGAAAAGCGGCACACGGGGAGAGTCGTCGAGTATCAGCCAAGGTGGTGTTCCATGTGAGTTTCTTCGTGCCGGATCGGAAACTCGTAGTAGTTCTCGCGTCGAAACATGCCGCGCGGCATCCCAATGAGATCCTCTCTGAGGAGCCGAGACTCGTCCTCGACGTCGACCGGGATCGATCCTCGGGAGCGCATCAAGGACTGCTGCCGAAAGCTGGTGGAGTTCATGTGCACCCAGGTCGGCGTGGGCGGCCTGGTGGTGGGCTATGCCATTGTGGGTGCCTTCGGCTTCATAAGCATCGAAGGCCAGGTCGATCCGACGGCGTCGGTGTGCGTGCGGGAATACATCCGTCAGGAATACGCCGACGAGCTGTGGTTCAGCACCGCCAGCAATCAGTCGGTGAACATATTCAACCGGACCACCTTCTACATGGTGTCCAATAGTATTCTGCAACGTTATCAGGAAAATATTACCAAACGACAGAAGGACAAGTGCAACGGCCTAACGCCCGTCGATCAATGGTCGTTCCCCGCGGCGTTGATGTTCTGCCTCTCGGTGTTCACTATGATCGGTTACGGCAGCCTGGTGCCGAAGACCCAAATGGGTAAAGGTGCCACTGTGATCTACGCCGTTCTGGGCATTCCGCTGTACGTGCTCTATTTCTTGAACATGGGTAAGGTGCTCGCGCAGACTTTTAAGTGGCTGTACACGCGATTGTACGAGTGCACCGGTCAACGGAAACCTGGACAGAGGATCATCGTGCCCTCGACCGCTTGCCTCTGGGTGATATTCGGCTACATATTGGCCGGCTCGATCATGTTCGCCGAATGGGAACAGTGGGACTACCTGGACAGTACCTACTTCTGCGTCACTTCGCTCTGCAAAATCGGCATGGGCGACCTAGTTCCAGGCTGGAGCCAAAGTACGCAGGACAGCCAGACAAAGCTCATCATCAACTTCGTGTATTTGCTGCTAGGCATGGGCCTGATAGCCATGTGCTATAATCTGATGAGGGAGGAAGTGTACGTGAAGGCACGGGAACTCAAGGAACAGCTGAACCAAGCGATGGATGCGGTCAATTATAAATTAATGACGTGTTGCAAATCGGAACCTACGGATTGAGAGGTCAAAAGAGAATCGCAGGATGCATTACGAAAGTTATAATCTATCGTAAAAGGGTGCAAAAGCGGTAATAAGGTGATAATTAATAAAAACTTTTGAAACCTAATCGAAGAAGAGATTTCTTTCTCTGTAATCAGCAAAAAGTTATATAAATACAGAGAAGAAACAAGAAGAAAGTGGAAACGTTTTGTATCTTTGCATAAATGTAAACGTTATCACAAGTGCGGACTAATCGTTAAAAACATTCGCCAGCGATTGTAAACGGTTTGTGGTATATAGCGCGTTGTTTCATGCTGTGTGTCCAATATTGTTATGACATATATAACAATGTCTATATTTTAATTTTGATATGTTAAAGAGAGGTAAGAGATTCTCGTCTAAGAAATAAGTTGTCCCATTTTCGATACGTGATTGTTAAATAATTACTGGGAGTTATAGAAACAAAATTATGGAATAAATGTTACGATTGCTGTCAAATGCATTGTACAACTAATCGTAAAATTTATAATTTTTATTACGTTATTACATTAATTGTTAATTATTGCTATGATGATAAAATTATTAGTATTTTTATGTTTTATAGACTTAAGTTTAATAGATAGATTAAACTCTAGCTCCATATGAAGCGTCTAATCGACAGTGCGTTAGAGCAGTTTACTTGTGAAATACGAATCGTGATTTATATCAACAGTCAATAATATTTTTAATACCATCATAAAATCGACGTCGTCGATATCACCTATACTCGTAAATAGTATGTTTGGGATGACGGTGTGGAAGTTTACATATTAATCACTAGAGATATCGGTGGTAGAGGTATCACTCCGTGGACTTTTGCGACAGATTTTATTTGCGTTCCCTGATATTGGAAACGTGACGTTGAAATATAAACCTTTTATATGCGGTATCGCAGAATTATCAACGCTTTTCTGCAAATAATAATATAAGAACTGTAAGACATTAAAATAGCTAGTCAGATACATTAAAACGGAAAAACGGATTATATTAATAATTTTTAAAATCGCATTTAATGATCGTAATTCACACGATATCTTTATTTAAATATTAATCAATATTGATTATATCTGATTCTAAATCACTATTAATTGTATTTTTTATTTAACGTATAAAAATTAGGTGTGAATGAGCTATATTATAAGCTATATTTATAAGAAGAATTTACACGAAGTTATAATTGTTTCACTCATGAAAACATGTTATATTCTGACAACAAATTAATACGATCATATGGTTTTTGCTTACGTTTAATTTATTGTGAATTTTGAAGACAACAGGAATTTATAAAGCTATCGAATTGTCCGTCATGAACATACACATGACTACATATACATACACATGAGAATATATTTATCTGACAGCACATGTCAACCACAAAATAACTGTGCTACCGATTATCAAGAGTATAGTCACTCTGCTAATTTATCGATCACGATAATGTCCAGCACAGTAAATTAATGAGGCTGCAATGACCTCGCCGAGAGAAACGATGCACAAATGTAGATAATTTATTACGCGCATTATTATACATTCCACAAAATGATTTGTACATGATTGCCGAAAAATAAAAATTTATTGCTATCGATAAAAGAATTTACGTTATTTTGATGTGTGATTTTATTTTTATATAACCATCTACGCTGCTTTAATAAAATTATAGCAAAAGGTCATTGTATTTTGTTTGTCACAAGACAATGCATAATATTAATATCGTGATTAATATTTATTGTACTGTATTGCAAACCATATTTTTTCTATTTCCATATGTATATCTTAAAAAAAAAGATATTTTTGAAGTTTAGAGAAGGATTTGACTAAAAATAAAATAGAAATTTATTATTAACAAATCTTTAATTTTATTGACTTTAATCCAAAATTAAAATTAGAAATGTTTTATATTCCTATTTAATATACTATTCAGCATATGTGCTTAGATCGTATTATATCTATGTATGCTTTAAAATAATAATCTAGTGCGATCACAGAAATAACCTAACCCGAAACTGTCATGATTCTGGTGAGTCACTTTGGTTTCACTGCAAATGGTTAACGGAGCTATCTGCATACTCCCAGTTCACATAATTTCTCGATGTACCAAAACTCGTGTTTTGAATAAAAATAGGAATCTTACGGCAATGTTAGATCTTGGATTTTGTATGTAATTCATGGTATTGTAAATTAAATTTCTCCTTGTGCTATTGATAAAAAATTCTCATAAATTTATCATAGTGAATGATTATTATTTATCTCATAAATTTATTGTGATGAATAATTATCGATCTCATAAATTTATTATAGATGGATGATTTTATGGATGAATATTATAGGTGGATGGATTATCAGTCTTATAAATCGGATAAGAATTTATCGTAAAACTCTGTAATGTTATCGCGCCGGTATAATTGTACAGTAGCTGATAACAGTCAACTATGCTTCTTCTGGTAAGTGTAACTTGTTGAAATAGAAGCGTACACATCGCGGAGTTCTCTACTTTATCCGCCTTCAATAAGATCGCGTAACGTAATGACATAAATGAGCACATTTATTGAGCACAGATAAAAGATGCTTTAACTTTAGGCCTCGATTTAGATTTTTTTATGTTATTAAAAAAATAGATATATTATTAAAAGAGAGAGATATATGCTTTTCTGAAAGCTAAAGTTAATAAAAAATATAGAGTTTATAGTATAAAGCTTCAAAACTAAAATTTTTGATACGGGGCTAAGGCTCGGCATCACTTTTAACAAATAAATTATAATTAGATCATGTGTTTTTTATAAAGCAGTTTAGATAACAAAGAAATAATTTTACAAATTTGATCCTAAACGTTCAAAACACTTTGTTAAATATATATAATTCTCTATTTTAAAGAAAATATATCCATAAATGCTGTTGAGAAAGAAGATAAATAACTTTTGTGTGATGAGCTAACGAATCATATACGGAGATGTTTTAGTGGTCAGAAAAGAACATTTAAAATTCATAAATCTCAATGAGAGCCATATACACGAACTGTACAAATTTCTAGAAATGGTGCCTTTAACCTACCAGCTAATCTTGCTAGTTGATTTAAACTTTCATACATCAACGGTGGTACGATATTTAATAGAGTTCAGAATAATTCGGCTGAGTGCTATTAGGTTAAATGCATTTGCATCGATAAACCACAAATAATAATGTAGCAGCTTTTATGTGTTAAATATATAGTTCACAATTGATTAATTTCTCTAATAACAAATTAATTTGGTTACATTAATTAGAAGTTATTTATTAGCACTATTATCATTGTAATCAAGTCTCTTATTACGCAACCAACTTAGTGATTATTATCGCCTAATAGTTATTTTACTTATAATTGTATTTTGTTAAATTACAAGAAAATAAAGTATACATATTTAAATATTAAATATTAAAAATAATAAATTAAGCATAAATCTAAAAGCAAAGCTTAAAAAGATCTAAGAAGCTTAAAAAACTTAAAAAAGTCTATATAAAAAATACAGCACACAAGAACATTGTCATAACTTATTATAATACAATTGCAGATGTCTATAAAAAAGGGTGTCAGCGCCTCTTTCAAGAATCACAGATTAGTAACAATCAAATCAATCACACTTGAAATCCCGGCGGAAAGTGCGCAAGGGAGTTACCTCGATGACAAGTTGGCACCGTCGTCGAATTGTTGAAATTTGCAGTGGGGTCCTTGCAGACGTCCAAGCTTACTGGCGCAATTTGTCGAGTTGCTCTCGCTTGGCATCTGAATGCAAGCAGACCTGCAGTTCTCCAGGATTGCCGAATCACTACGGAATCCTGCCTCCGTTGGTCGTTCTTCGCCGTGTACACGAGCTATCTGCTTATAGAGATGTGTGAAGAGCTCTAGTCCGGTAATATCAGCAAAGTGGACAATCAGGGACGCCGACATCACGGTACCAATCAATTGAACATTATGCAATCATTTGAAAGACACAGCTATACATGCATTCACAAATGGTAATTCTTTTTAAAAGATTAATATATTGCATAATGTACATATATATACTTACGCTATGTAAGTATCGTTTTTCAATATATTTTATTGTCTTATTTTGATCTCCTTTCTTTCCAAATTAAATTTTACATCAGAACTGATTGTGAGTGACACTTGCAACATTTAATATTAATTAGATTTAAATAATTTCTAGTGATATAATTATACATATGTATTACATAATAATGCATAGAAGGAAATGGAACTATGGAAATGGAATGATACGTAACTAATAGAGTTTTCTATTAAGCACATTATGTTTTAATTAGAGATTACTGTTTCATCGAGACAGAACTGTATTTCTTTAGCAAGAACAGACAGGTTTCTGAATTCACTGAATTTTAATTGTGATCGTTTAATCAAATATCCTCCTAATCCCGTGCCGGATGCAAAATGAATTCAATTAAATCGATGACCATTCGATCATCTCTCCGTTCAATTGAGTTCATCTAGCAGTAAAATGCGAGAACCAGTCGATATTTATCTGAAATAAAAAAACATCATTTATTTCAGGAGAACGCGATTTCGAGGGAGATTAATTAGAAATTTCGCCACGCAAAGATCGAAAGATTGAAAAAAGTATTGCATACCGCTGACCGACACTGGCGAAGAAATATGTTTGCGCTAAACTATAAAATATTATTTGTAGAGGCATATATTGGCGGAGATATTTTCTTCTTTGCCGAAGTTTGAAGGCAGACACCTGAATCAACATCGAGTGCAGCGCACTTTCCCCCGCGGAAGCAGCTCGCGCGTTTTGCGAGGCCGCTTTGTTGATTCTGACAGATTTGCCCCCGAAAGAGCTATCAAACAAAACGCGAAACTTTCGGGGAAGGTTCTACTTTGGTAAACGAAACAAAGCCGAATCTTCATATATATTGCACAGTGAGTACAGCAACAACAAGACTTAACTGTGAAATCTCCAACGATAACTATTTATAATATCATAATTAGTGAGAACACACTTATTCAATTTGCGTATACTGAAGTCCCATTGACCCGTTCAGTAATTTATATTACTGACACAATCGACAGACAAGTTTTTATCTACAAATTACCAATCCATTAATCAACTTTTATCCATAAAGAATAATTAACGAATTTGTTTCTTCTGAGAGTCGACGGTATACATCGTGGATTATGATGTCCGAACTCGTCGGTAATAAAAGGGATAGCCGTCTCTGTGGCTTTGGCGAGAGCCGGATCACAGTTTGGAAATTCTATAGCGATAACTCGATTTAAACTGAGTAAACTCCTGCCGCTGAAACATCGCGAACTGCGTCGGACTTGAAATTAATAGTAACTTCTGTGCTCGCGAGCGTATCCGCTGAGTGCTTTGACTACATATACGAAGCAAAATCTCGACGGTAATACGAAGGTAATTTTCATCGAGAACACTTTGACTCCAATCAGGTTTCTGCGCCGGGAACGAGCTAGCTTAAAATTCCGTCGTCTTGAATATCTAACTTTTACCAGGTCAGCGAGAGTGTTTCTTGAAAAATATTCAATTTACTCCGTCTTGCGCTTACTTCAAAGCACGTATACTCACGGTGTAGCTCTTGTATTATGAATGAGATTTTAACCGTAACTGGGCATTGTCTCTGTAGAAAATTAATAATATATCGTACAAGATTTTCAACTCATTATATCTTCAATTTTAATAATTAGAACCATTCACGTCTGAAAGAAGGTTTTATTTGATTTATTGTTTGATTCTTAATCTAGTTTTCTTTTCATACTGCGCAGTTTTGCGCTACAAAAAGTAAGAAAACAATTATAAAATATTAGACATGTTTCTCTTTCCAATCGCGAATGACAGTCGCTACATTTTATTTAATTCGGACGTGGTACAGCTACAGAAGTGTAGTCGGTCCTTTTGCCGACAGATTTATTTCTATTTTGCATCGCGTTTGCACACAAACAAGGAGCAAGAGAGAAAGATGCCCGCGAGTGTTCGTATCATAAGTAGACACGAGCGCAAGATCGATGGCACAATCGCGTATTTTTCCGGCTTGTATTTCCCCGGATTCTAATTCCGGTAACGCCGGCTGACATTTTTCACCTCGGCGTGCTCGGCTCGACATCACACATGCAGATACACACACGCACACACACACACACACACACACACACACACACACACACACACACACACACGCGCGCGCGCGCACGCACACACACATCTGACATGTACACATTGGACAACGGTAAATCGGTCGGGCAACCCGTTTGAGACCGAAATCGTGAGGCGTAGGTAGATAACGCCGATGGTGGTGATTCAAGGAGATTACTGGAATCTTGCCAAGTCCCCTTCAATATGGAGCTCCCGCGTCAACCTACCTCCATCTCCTCGCGTTTATCCGATCGCTCGACACACGATGTGTAACGCGGCACAATGGGCAAGAGAAAAATACGTCGTCCTGGTAAAAAGAGGAGTTGACAGGGATACTGCCTTTTGTCGGTTGGCGTTTTCCGCGACGGAATTAAGCTTACATCTCGTGAATAGATGCGAAAGGCACCTTTTGAGATAAAGCAGCATGTTACTCCGACAATTCGCATAATACAATGACAATTAAATTTCAGAACACAACGTTACGGAATTCACTTCTTGATTAGCACACGTTTCTCTCCCTCTCTCTCTCTCTCTCTCTCTCTCTCTCTCTCTCTCTCTCTCTCTCTCTCTCTCTCTCTCTCTCTCTCTCTCTCTCTCTCTCTCTCTCTCTCTCTCTCTCTCCAATTGTTTCTCTTTTGAAGAGAACTATTCTAATTTGCTGTGTATTTCAAACGGAAGTTATATACGTTCTTTTGGAAAACGTCTATAAAAAAGACCCCTCAAGATATAAAAGTAAACAGGAGAACTAAGAACTAAGAACTAATAAATCTCAATCTACATCACGAACGAAGTACAGATTGATCCGGCAATTTCTGGGGCACGTTTGAAGTGCCCAGCATAACGATCCGTCGGATGAATTAAGAAGGAAGTTTTAATTCTTGACAAACAACCCGCCAAACTTTCTCAGTCCCTTTTATCCTCCGCTCCCCGCCAACTCCTTTCCTTGCTTTTTTTCCTATTTGCCGAGAGGGAGATTGGCGTTCAAAGTCCGGTGATAAATGAGCTACTCCGAATCGAGACGACTCACTCTGCTACGCCTGTTTTACTCGGTCCGGCTCGTCTTTGACTTGTAAAGACCAAGCAAGTATCTCCCCCCCTCTCTCTCCCTCCCTTTCACCCTCTGCCTCTCTGCTATTGCAATTTTAATTCATCAATATGTCGGCACGTTGCCGGAAGCCGGATGTTTCGTACCGGAGGTTTAAAGGGATCGTCGCGGTATGCCGGTTAATGCGCCGCCATACAATGCCACACCTATCCATTGTTCCAGCTAAGGAACACCCGTTGCCCTGCTCCCGGTGCTTTTCATGGAGTTAGCTTAGTCTATGCCATAAAATGGCGAACTAGGTTCATGAGCGACGCTAAATTAAATTTACGCGAGGCTGGCCTGCGCGCTATCCGTATTTCCCAGCCGCGTATCTCTCCAATATCATTATATACCGGCCGCTTATTTAAGGGAAGGTATGTGTACATTTTGTAATAATAGTACAGCAAATTTAGGCGTTGGTTAAAATAATATGATACATCAATTTTACCATACAGTTTGAAAGCTGAATTCTTGTACTCCACGCAAAGAACTAATAAATTTTGCGGAGATATTTTCTATGTATGAGATATCTAAAAATTATATTGCACTTTTACCGATTATAATTTTATTCCATGTCATTTTCACTGGCCAAAGATTTTTCGTTCATCAAAGGCAACTATTATGTAACGTCCGAAAGACGTTTTTACTATTTGTGTGAAATATCCGCCGCATCATAGATCACGAATAATACAGATATGATGAAAGAAAGTGCTATCTCACTATAGAGATAGATTACGAAAATTTATAGTCTCCATGTAAAAGCATTATTTTTGTTTCAGGTATTTGCCAGATGACATTGCTGTAAACTAGCCGATTTTTCAGCGAGATAATCCAAGCAGCAATAATACGATTAATCGCTTCGCATTGTGTTTATGGCGGGATTTATCATTCAGAAAGGTTTTACCGTAATCTCGAAGAATCAAGCAATTAATGTTACAAGTGCAATTGGTTGATCTTGTTAACGATACGAGCGCTGAATTGTGCGACCCAAATAAAACATTACTCCTCGCAAAGACCCGCTTCTGTCAAATGGGAACAACAAAACTCAAATCCATTTGTTTTGTGGATGAAAGATTAAAAACGTATAATCCGGGAGAAAACAATGCAGAGAGTTTTTATTAATTTTCCTTTGAAATGAAAGCAGCCGAGTCATTTTTATATCCCTTCAGATGGATGAAACTTAAACCTTTTTCTTAGTTTTAACATATTTTATGAATGTAACGATTTCTTGTATTATATGTTGTATAAATCTTATTTTACAGTCTTCATCGTCAACGCAAATTTTCAGAACAACGATCACTGCTCCATTTTGTACGACGTCTCCTAAAAACGGACTTTCCCGACGTAAAGAAAAACCATGCATCGCGGCGATCGATTTCTCGTCATCTCGCGAGATGATCGAAGTCTATTCAACCCTTTCGACGGAGAGAAACCCTTTTCTCACCCTCTTCGCGTATAGGCGGAGCGCTTTTTCCAGCTGATGTCTTCGCGGTTACTGTGTCGCGCTGGTCTCCTCGTGCATAAACGTACGCGCAAGTTCGGTCCAGATTCCTCCATCGCGAATCCACCCCACCGTCGGCGTCCGCGTCGGCGGGGATCACCCTCCCAGACGCCCGTCTCTCCCGCGGGCTCGCACTGCGCCCGGTGGTGCGCACCCGGTGGCGCCTCCAAGCGATCGAGATCTCGGCGCACCCCCTCGACCACGGGCTCGCGACGACGACTACCTTCAGTCGTGGGTGCAGTGCGTGCGAGTGTGCAGCGGTCCCGAGAGCTGCTGCGAGAGACCGGCGTGGCTTGGAGTGCGCGCGAAGTTAGGTCAGTGTCACCACCCCCCCCCGTTCATCCCCTTCGTCATCGTTGTCGTCGCCCACGGCGGGCACCGCTTGGGAACGACGGCACCCGGGATTCCCCGTCTCCGACCGAAATCATCGGGTTTGCCGGGCGCCCCGACGCTACGTGGTTCCCGGTAGGCGTGATGCATATTTCTTAGGGGGGATGTCGCGAAATTCTCTGCGTTTACTACGCGCTTAAGCAGTGGAAAATAGACGGAGCACAAATTTTGAGAGATTTTGAATGCAAATTATGTTGTTCTATTAGAGTACGCGGAAATTATGGAAATTATTCAAAATAGAAATCTTCAGGGATTGGAAAACGCGTTTACTATGAAAATATGCATGCGTGCAAATATATCGATGAAGAGGATTTTACAGTAAAATTTAGGCAAATTTACTAAATATCAAATACATGTAAATTTACGTAAACTATAATAGTGAAAAGTAAAAGTTTTCAAATAGTTTTGCATATTTTGATTCTTGTAACATATAATTTTCTGCAAAAGTTGTATAATGTATTTTGTAAATGAGTCTTATTTTCCACAGCATATAAATGCATAATTGTTTATAGCTGTAATTGCAAAATATATTTTTTGGGATGCTGATTTCGAATTAACACCAATTTTCAGCAAAAAATTAAATTAATATTAACATAAAGTCGCAGAATGTGGGCGAACTGTATGATTAATATTTTTCAAGAAATAAAATTAAATTTACGTTATGTAATAAATCTTAATTGAGAAAAAAAAGAGATAAGAAAATTAATAGGGATAATTTTCGTATTTGCATGAATAATTCTCCGAGACTTATCGCGCGGATTCAAACATGCGTAAGATATAATCGCGAGTAATTAGAGCGAAGTTGCGGGACTGGTTCGCGCTCTCTCGACAGCTGCTACGCTAATCTAAATTCTCATAAACTTTAATCGCAGACAGCATGAGCGGCGGAGCGCAGTAGCGGAAAGATGCGAGGAATTCGCGATTCGCGCGATATCCGCGGTGGCGGCGGTGTTGAAACCGTCGTGAAATTATTTCATTGAGATTCGACGATTATCGAAACATTTCGCTGCTCTCGGACACGCGATATCGCGTGGCGTTCTTTTTATTATTTCTCGCTTCCCCTCCCCTCCCCCCCCCACGCTCCACCTTCTGCACGACGGATTCAATATCCTCCGCCGTGAGGAATCCTCTCCATTGTGTCCGCATGCGGAACTTTCGGTATTCGAATTGGAATTGCGCCACGATTTTTATCGAAGTTTAATAAACGCTCTAATCCTGAATATCATTCACCAAGAACTTCAATATCCCCCTGAAATTCTTCTGATTGTATTCTATCATCTCGTATCGAAGATATACAATTTAATCCATCATTTATCCTACGCGTTTTTTTTACTATTTCATTTTTATTCGTTATAATATTACTTGATAATACCCGTAAAATAATAATTTTCTGAACGATCATTTTTTATAAGACAAAGAAAAAAAGAAAGAGAAAGGGAGGGGGAAATTAACAATTGATTCTTCAACTACATATAATTATGAGATTTAAAAATTTGCATTAATGTAATCTTTTTGCGACAGATTTTTTCCTAAAAAATAAAACATTTGCGCGCGGATACTTCAAAAAACGTATTGCATGTGTAATAATTGAAGTAGTAGATTGTAAAAAGTCCCATGAGCTTTGACGGATTTTGACCCGATCGACAGATTTTCGCTTAAACTTTCATCGTCAGCAAAGTACATTCTGGGTCTTTTCAATTATGCGTCCGAATCGAATGCTACGGTGTGCGATACCGTGGAATCCTTTTCAGTCGGGAGCTAATGGATTGTCAAGAATAGAAACTTCACGTGGTTTTGCGATCGTTGGCTCGATATAGCCGATCAAATGTTTTCAATTTTATTTCCCACGGACCGCGCTTCACCCTCCCTGTCGAAGCTGAAATAGTTTCGGAGATAGACGTCATTGAAAACAACGTGCCATTTTCACATGATAACTTTTTAATCCGCAACATATCGCGCGCGTGCGAAATATATGTAGGATATCGCCGCGACCGACGACGTCGTATCATAATTATTTGATATTAAACAAAATATAATGTGCTTTAGCTGAAATTTTTAATGGAACAAATGTTTATATCACACGTGCTAAAATTATATGCGTAAAGGCACTAAACGATCGATCTCTTGATGTTATTTTAATTTCGATCTCGAAGATTGCCTCGCACTATAAATGCAAATAGGCACGGGAAAAACTACTCTGCCTGTTCCGATCGTTAATCTTACAGTCGGTATCGAGTGCCAACCGAGTTCATTGTCTCGATTTCCATCGAATTCGCGCACTAGAAGCGATCCTTACTCGGAGGCGCTCGAGCGATTACAAAGGGTGCTATAAAGTAATTTACTTTGTCCATAGAAAAATAAAGAGGAAACGCGAGAGAGGTATGCAATGAAAGCGAGCAAACTGTGCTGAATCGTGGAGCTGTTTAAAATCCATTTGGATTGTACGATATCGAATTGCTCAATGCTGCGAATTATACGCACTGTGGAATCGATCAATAACTCTGTTCTAATCGTGAAAATATTTTATTAAGTTAGTAAAATATTTTCTTATGTAATGATAACTTAGACAGGTGTCACTTAAAAATACTTAATCTCTATATAAAACATATTATCCGATTATTTTAACTCATTGCTTGTTTTCTACAGTTAGCACATACTAGAGAGGGCACGTTTTAAAATTATTTCAATCAAGATATAACTTAGAAACGGAAAATTTAGGAATTGAAAAACTAAAAAAGTAAGTATTACTACAAAGATCAAGACAGACTCAATGTTCTCGGATTCAATGCTGTCAGATGGCGGTTTTAATATCGAATAGGGGCCCTCAGTGTATTCCAGTTTTGTCTTAGGCGAATTCCCAGCTGATGACAACATCGTGAGGTCGGCTCTCCTCAGCTCGCTAATCCGAAATAATATACCGTTGACCCAGTTAGCGGTGCAACAGCAATTAGACATTCGCGCGGTGGCAGACAAGGCGGGACCAGAGCGTTGATCGATCCTCCCTTCTCTCTCTCTCTCTCTCTCTCTCTCTCTCTCTCTCTCTCTCTCTCTCTCTCTCTCTCTCTCTCTCTCTCTCTCTCTCTCTCTCTCTCTCTCTCTCTCTCTCTCTCTCTCTCTCTCTCTCTCTCTCTCTCTCTCTCTCTCTCTCTCTCTCTCTCTCTCTCTCTCTCTCTCCCTCTCTCTCTCTCTCTCTCTCTCTCCCTCTCTCTCTCTCTCTCTCTCTCTCGCTGGGCGTATGTACTCACGTAAATTCTCGTCGTTAATACCCGCGTATCGGCCACAACGACTGCGTCGACATGGACATGAGTTACGGTCTCGAAGTCGCTCACCTAACGGGGAAGGAACTGCTTATAATCGATTCAATCAATAGCGGCAAGAATTTCAGAATAACAATTCGATATAATCCGATCATGCTTGTTTCACATAAAAAGTCCGATTTGCAGCAATGATAGGTAATTTAATGCTTGGCTCAAATATGACCGCGTTAATAATATTGCGTTAATAACAAGCCCACTGTTATTACTTGCAAATTAAAAAATTTTTTCTATACAAGAGAGAAAGGGAGAGAATGAGGCTATCTATCATATATAAGTGTCTAAATTGAGGTTACTTAGATTTTTAAATATTTTCTTTGAAAGTGGACCAGAAAGTTTAAGCGAACTGTATTTGGGTTAAGCATCTGTTATACTAGTTACATAGAAGTGACATCTCGGCGCCGGTTGTCTCCTCTGTAAATAAAAAATTTCGCGGAAAGTACGGAAGCTTTTAAAATATTGTTTCACTGGCGGTTCTATTATCTCGCTTAGTAACTTTGTTGCATAATGGTATTAGGTAAATGCGCATATAAACTCGTGCTCTTTCTTATCTCAGGATACAAAAGTCTTGAGAGTATGTAGAGATGTGGAGAGTAGAAAATAGACCAGATGTCTCTCTCTCTCTCTAGTTTTGTCATAATAATTAATTAATAATCACAAACATTCCCACGGACATCATCCGTAGTAATTACAAAATAATTATGTTAAGATATCATTTTGTTGTAAAATGTAAAATAAAATGAAAACTATTACGTATTGAACAAGCTATTTACTTACGTTACACGTTTATAACGTTGTAGTCTAACCATTAGTAAATTGTATAAGTTTCACTTAAATACGCAGCTTTGCATATATATGCAAAGTGACTTTTCAATACTCTCCTTTATGAAATTCAAAAACTCTCGGCTTTGCACACCGAAAGGACCTTCTCTGACCCTTCTGGATGGGAAGGTCCAGAAGCTAATTATTTATTTTAAAAGTACTCAGAATGTGCTACGAAAAATTGCGCATTTAAAGGTTAAACTCGTAAAATTTACAGAACATAAAATTATCTCTCTATTTGTTGCAAATCAAACTTCCTTCAGATAATTCTTTATCACATCATTTTCTTGATGATAAAATGTTAAAAGCGTTAAAAGCGAGCATCGAGCATGAATTTACTGTAATCGTCGCAATTCTGTCATAATAACATCCTTGTTTACGTAATAAAGAAAAGAGGATAAATCCGTTTCATCCGAGTTTAAAATTGGTCAGTTAACTCGCTTAATCATGGCATTCGCGATGAAATCGTCGCGTAATAACGCGGTTGACCGTTCTATTCGTTTGGACTCCGTTAATACTCCGGTCGAAACGGACGAAATGCCCGCGTAAAGTGCCTCACAATTTCCGAAGTGTGCGATCAATTCTCGATCAATGACGGCGCGCGATTTGCAGCCGCCGAATTAACGCCCTAATGCGCGTCGAAAATCAACGCCCGCACTATGCCAAGTGTCGATTCACCGTTAATCGGCCCGATTCCATCCGAACACTTTAACGTCGTTACGCATCGCGGTTCGGGATCACAGGATCGTTTCGCCGTCGTACTTCCGGTTTACTGCTCGTATCGCCGTAGTTACGTCGGGGATTGAGATTACCATCGCATTTCGTATTACTCTGCAAGTTTGTAATATTCATCGCAAAGCGGGTAAACCTTTCGCGGCCACGAACATTTTGTAGCTTTAGCGAGAGAACAAAAGGCAAGAACCAAAAGAATAACAGTTTTAAAAATTAAATTTCAGACGAAAATGTACATTTTACACTGAACGACATTATTTTCATATTCAAAGCAACGAAATTTTTTTGCGCGACTCTCGGGGATGGGGAAAGCGAGGGAAGAAGAGAGAGGGTTGAACTCGTTACTTGTACCCATAAATCCGCCCGCGGACCAAGTTGTACCGTTCGCAGTCTATGGTATACTGTACACCGGGAATTGCACGTAACGTCCATAACGAAGTATATAGTATGCACCTGGCAAGGTGTAACTACACAGCGGCTTAACTTGAAGTTTCGCTTGTGTGTTAGTATAACATGGTATATCAGGATTTATGCATTCTCTTGCGGCGCATTAAACAATTTGGGGCTATTTTGTGAATTTCTTTCTTAAAATTCGACAAGAAGCCCCATTTTTTCTCACAACTCTTTAATTAAATTTGAAAATTTTCCTGAGTAATAAGATACACTTGGAACTAATTGTAAAGAAGTTTAATCCGAGAATTAATTAACGAGCTGCGAAAGATACGAATTTCAAGAATTTTATTAAGAATGCTGATTAATTTCCGAGAGTAAAAATCAATGATAGAATTGTGTGTCAATTATATCGCACTGTAATTTATTCTAACGATAAATAATAAAATTAGCATGTGATTAAGACGTTCCCAAGCGGTGCTCGTGTCGCGCGAATGTCGAGAGAAAAAAACAGCGGCTGACTTACATCTTCTCACATAGATACGTGATTCGCGCGGTCGAAAGAGGGTACTAAGGGGCCGGACGTGTCGTTCACGGTGGAGGAATCGGGGGACCATGATGCCCCCCATAATCGGGGAAACGCTGCGCGTATGGTTCCTCTCGGCGCTGGTCGTTCACGGAGCCGTTGCCGGGAATCCGGACGCGAAACGCCTCTACGACGATCTGCTGTCCAACTACAACAAACTCGTGCGCCCCGTGGTGAACACCTCGGACGTGCTGCGCGTATGCATCAAGCTTAAGCTCTCGCAGCTCATCGATGTGGTAAGTGAGCGTTTCTTTGAAAGTTAAAAATTGTTGAAAAATTGAAAAATATTCTGCAATAAAAATTCAATAAAGTTCCATTGCTGACATAATTACTGGGCTATAATTCAATAGCTATCACGAGCATGCTCGACAATTTTATTACGCTATTGACACGTATGATTAAAGAGTCTGCCACAATACAATAGTCGACGATTATTATTTATTGGCCATTTTCTGATCATTTCTATGATCATAAACAATTATTGGTACAATAATTGACAAGTATATTTGTCATCAATCAAAATATATTTAAAGTAGTATTTTAAAGATTTTCAGCGAACCTATATTAGCGGCAATTAATTATCTTTTAAGAATACAATATAAACAATAATTAAAAAATCGATAATTCGTTATAAAAGATGAGAATATAAAAATTTTCACAATACAGAAATTGTTTAAAGAGTAAAAAAGATAAGCGTAAATTGTAAAATAAAATTTGTTATAAAGATACTTTATAATATAATTTTAATTTTTTTATAAGAACTTTATTTTATTTATTTAATCCTTGCCATGTTTAGCCACCAATTCTCCTTTGGTTTGATCGTAAAAGCATAAAGAACGTTATGTATAATTTCTTCTACTTCTACCAAGCGGTAATGATTATCTATATCCAAAGTATCTGTATAAAGTGTCTTCAAACTTTGCTGATATTGCATAGTCTCCAAGGACGACGGTTAAACTTGTGCAAGTATTAAAGTGCGTGTTACAGCTATTATAAAATCAATAGCTTATAAAGTCTACGGACATTTTAGAATGGCTAATTTGCGATTCAGGTTAAGATGCTCCCGTAGAAACTACTATAGAAATCCAAATTGTCGCAAATGAAAATGGCACGAAACTTGAGTAATTGGAATAATTACTTAGTTGAACTTTGACAAAATTTTAGTTACGATTGTGCCTCGCGAAATTATGGAGTATGGATAAAGGCTCTTAAAAGCATCATTTAAGATCCTATTAATTATAGACTACACTATTATTGATAATACAATTAACTAATAATATAATTAAATTGTATTATAATATATAATATTTTAATAAGATCAATAATTGTATCCAATAATCGCGAGAAAAATAATATTCAAAATAGATAATATTTAAAGGTATCACTTAATTAATTTTACGGAAATATTTGTGACATTTAAAATTTTGTACAAGTAATAATATCTAATATAATACTTAATCGCTTAAGCTATATCATAAGAAATTATGTAAAATCAATCAACAAGTAGCATATAGTGTTACACTTGCTTATCATTAGGGCGATACACGACGGCAAACGTATAATGAGAATCAGGGAATATCTTCTTGTTCAGTAACTCTGCCAGAAGTTCATATCTATACGATTAACTCCTACATCTGTTTGGCAACAAAGCACTTACGGTTAATAACACGTGCATAAACTAATTAGCTAAGCTATTAAGTTGCGCCTCTCTCTTTGAAATCTGTTGAAATTAGTCGCCGATTTAATATTGATACTCGATAGATCGTTTTGTCAAGTGCATTTATGATCTATTAGTTATGTGTCTTTCCAATGGAAAATTATATTACATGAAAGAGCAAACAGACTTCTTAAGTCTACCTTTTTTAATACATTAAAGTAATACTAAGCAAATAAAAACAAATATATTTTAAAAATTAAAAAATTAAATTAAAATTTGTGGAATTTTAGAAAAAAAGAAAAAAATTGAAACTCTGAGGATCAATGTGCGCGAAGTATCAATAGTCCTTTCTTCATATTTCGGTCATCCGGACGTAGAAATTCGATATATGTAACATGTAATATCACGAGAGCTTATCGCAACGTACAAAAACAAGCAATAAAACGGGCAATAAAACATTTCATAGAGGAGCTAAAAATTTTTCGTAAACCACCCGGCGAAAAATTTGCGGATACACAGAACCGCCAGTAATATATTCGACGTAATATTAACTCTCCAGTAAGCGTGTATTTTACACCTCACAACAGCTCGTCAAACATGAGCGTTCTAAACTCATTTCAATACAGAACCAATTATTATCAAAAAAACATTAAAATTAAAGTTTTAACCTCTTAATATGCTTTAAATTAAGATATGTACCTACAACAATGAATAATATTAAACAGAAAACAAAAAATATTAATTGGTTTAATATTTATATAATATGAACCATGCAGAGTGCAAAATACATCCCACTCCTTCACTGGATGTATATATATTAATATTAACAATAATTAATATTAGTAGTAAATTGTATCCCATGCGTCCTTTTAAGTTCCAAATTTTCACGCGCCCACTGGAGAATTAATAATATTATTAATATTAATATTCTAAACGTTATTAACACAATACTTACATAATACAGAATATACTTCCACAGATACTGCATATTTTTTTAAAAAGTAACTATAATTTGGCTAACAATAAGACTTGCTTAACGTTCAATCAACATTATAGTAGGAACAATTTGCTTTAGAACATAAGATAAGAACTCGTTCGGAGAGAAAACTCATCAGGAATTTATTCCTGGTATAATAATTCTCAAATTAGTCAAACTTCCACAGTCGATTTGCGTGACTCCTCGTGACTCCTTGCTCCCTTCCGGAAGCGCAATTTCAGTCATACGCAAATGTAATTCGCGGAAAGGGATATTCTCGCATTTTGCTTTTACAATAGGATGTACGGGAAGCCGTTTGACTTAATGCCGGAACTCGGTAAATCTACTGTGAAGTCCTTCTCGGCCGGACTTATAGACCCGGTAATTATGCGCGTGTGTCAGAGGAATTTCCACGTGACTCATTCTGCCCGTAATTATATTTCCCAAACCAGAGGATCCACGCGCAGCGCATAATTATATGGCAATTTATGCGACCGCTAACATTGTAAAATGTGGGGGCTTCCATGCTACTGTCGACTGCGCGCGAAAACTGCGAGCGCGGCTTCTTTCGAGGTAAAACTTTATACGAAGCACATGTTATACGAAGCATACATTATGTTAAAGGAATTTTGCATGCGCCGCACTAAAATCTAACCGGCTTTAAGTTATAACGTCCCGCGTATTATAAACAAATTGCAATACAACTACAAATTGCAATATCCGAAATCCATTATAGACTTCTGACTTTTCCAAAATAGAATGCAATTATAGTCAAGAAATATTTCTTTCTTTACCTTCGTTCCTCACGAAAGAGGAAGCAAAAATGAAATACAAGTTGTTGAGATTGAAGTTAATACGAAGTCTTACCCAGGTAGAACAGAAAGTCACAATAAAATCAAAATGACGTCGAAATGATGGTAAAATGATGGTAAAATGACCAAAAATCGTCATTTTGCAGTTGTTTTGACTTTATTGTGACTTGCTGTTCTAGTATAGCCACACTACGTCAAATGTTAAGAAATAATTTCATTTGATTTCAGAAGTCATTAACGATTAATCCAAGAAAAGAACATTGCAGCCATCATGTATATTAAATGATAAAAAAAATATCATCTTAAGATTCAGTTTGTCGACCTTACCGAAAAGGTAGTTTAGCCTCAACATAACGGCGGCCATCGTTGCGGGTACAATCTCGTGCACGGCATCGAATCGATACTTTGCCATATCTCACGAGTCACTGATGGATGCTTTCACGCCGCGTTCGATCAGCACCGCGGTTTCTTGCGTGATCAAAGCGCGATCACGCGAGTTCTCATTTTCTCAGGATAGCCTGAGCTTTACGAGCGCCTGCAAGGCGCTCCGCCAATTTTCTCCGGTGCCGGGGGTTGCGAGAGTCGTGGGGCTTGCGAAATCGCGCGCGGAGGAAGGCTGCTAAAAGTTAACGAATAAAGACGGAGAAATGGGTGGAAGCTAGAAAGAACGGCGAAATAAGCGTGGACGTCATTGCATCCGATTTTATCGGGCTTAAGAGGCATATCCATCAGCGCTGCCAGATCCATGAGCATTCCTGGCCGACGTCTCGAGAATTCCTTGTGCTTTTATAGAACCTCGTGAAAGTTTCATTCGACGTCAGCCGCATCTTCTCGCGGGGAAGAATTCTTCCATTTGTATCAAATGAAGTGGCGAGCGAGGAAGATGCATCGCATTCTTACAAAACTCTCTCTTTCTCTTAAAGATATCTCGTTATTTATTTTTCCTTGTGCTAATAAAAGATTAGAATCGTAAAAGTTCTAACTTTAAAGAAATTATTAGTAAAAGCAAAGAAAAGTTGTTTAAAAATTAGATTACATTATTTTAGACTGACTTATTTTTAAAATTAATAACTAGTAAAGAATTGAGGAAAATAACTTTTCATAATTTATTATGGAATATCCTCGTTTTGTGAATATGTGCATGCGAATGTTCGATAATTAACGATTACTCTTCGACACACTTAAACACTTAAGCTAAAATGCATTAATGCATGATTTATTTTTATTACTTCTATTTATATAAAAATTTAATTGAAATTATTATTTTGAGAATATATATGCTCCCCTTGGTAATTATATCGTTAATTAACTTTCTAATTAAATTACAGGAAATAAAAGAATAATGGATGACTTTTGTCTTTAATAATAATTAATTTATCTCTAATTAATTTTGGTCAGTATTAAAGACAAAATTCCCCGCAGAACGCAATCGATGAATTAAAAGACTTTTAAAAATTAGTGAATAATGTAAAATCCATATTTCACTAAGTACCAATACATTATTTAAAGTAAATCTTAAACGTTATAAGCCATGAAATCTCATCTAATTAAATATCTTAGTAAATTTTCGGAGTACCTTATATAGTATAGCAGGAAAAACAACATAAGACCGCAAAGAGCGCTAATTGGAAGAGGTGGCACAGAAATCTTTGGATTTCGTGTACTGGCAAATAAGTGCGGATACGATAACGCATATATATATATATATATATATATATATATATATATATATATATATATATATACATATGTATAACACGTGTGCTTACGCGTGCTACCATCTATATACGTTTTACTATTTACGATCCCGTCTTAGATATCACGCGTATATGATGTTCTGCCTCCATATTGTCGAGACGATCTATCATAAGCAGTGCACTTTGCGCTGCACCACTGCGATATATGGCGAAGGTATTACCGACACGAACGCGAACGTGTTGGCACGGCACGGGGCGGCTCCAAGTTCTCGAGGATTGCCGATTGGATTCCATTAGAGTTCATTAAAGCGTATTACGAAGGCCTCCACGGGGCAAGGCGATCCATCCACTTTGAGTCCCGAAGTGATGATGATTGTTCCGGAAATTTCAACGTTAAATCGCCGGCGCCTCGCCAGCGAATGGAGATTATCGACTTTTAGATTTTTCCTCGCGGGGAAAGAATTGAAACGCGGCGCGCGGCGGCGGGATTAAAGCGCCGAGCGATTTCGTGTCGCGCGAACGGCGCGCAATAATTATTCTCGCGTACAATCGCGCATTCTTCGCAAAATAGCTCGATCGAGAGCCGGGGTTAAAATTAATTAGTCGTGGCGTGAAGAGTAATGATTTCACGCCGACGAGGATTGATTGACGCGGCACAACATAAAGGTCGCCCATATCTCCCGTGCGCTCGCGTGCATTAATGTTATCAAAATGTTATCAAAAGGGAGCCACCAGGCACAATGTTCAGCGGCGTGTGTTAGAAAAAAAAAAGACGGCCATTGTCCGCCGGCGTACACACGATCGGATGATACGCGACATAAACGAGATAATTTCATCGTCGCCGTCGTCGTTACCTCGGCCATTCGATTTATGTGTCGCGCATAAATTTATAAATTACCCGCTACCTGCCGATATGTACGCGAGAAATTTGCATACGGGAGTACCTACCTCCTGCGCACATACGAGTATATGAATGTATATCGTTTTAATGTCATCACGTAAATCAAGCCGCGCTTGTTGTCCGCTGCAGTCATCCGGTTGCATTGTGCGCGAAAGCAAGAAAATTTATATATGTATATATTCGTGTCGCATTTTACGCGATTCGAAATTAAATTCTGTTTTCGCGGTTAATATATGTAATCAGGATTACAATTGCAGAAAGCACGTAGTATCTCTGTCGTTATTGAGGCTAAGCGGATATTGTTGGAATGACGGTGCGTTGATTCGAGCGTGACGCGTTCATCGGGCTGGTCGCATTGATTACTAAAACGATATCGTCACCCTGTCAAAATTACGTTGCGTTATGTACATCCCGCAAATTTCTAAAGTTTCCCGCCTGCCGTCGCGTGTTATCTTAATTAAATTTTCGTTCGGTTGCGCGAATGTAAATGTTGTCGACTCGATAGCGTTTACACGCATTAATTCTGCGTTCATGAGTAAGAACTTTGATGAAACGTTTGTGCAACGGGCCGCAGTAATTTTCGCGTTACGAACAACCGTTTCGAAAAATTTGCGTCCGTTAAATCGGAGAGATGACACACGATAACTAATTTACTTGGTCGCAAGGCTCTCTTATCTGCATTACGAAGGGCGTATGTCGCAATTTATCGCGATCTAACGCTCGAACTCTTCCGTATCAACGTGGCGTTTGCCAGTCGCGTCCGGTGCTTTGGTATTCATAACGACGCGCCGAAGGCCTCGTTATATCGTGCCTGATGCATTCGCTTTGATATTTGGCACGATCCCGAAACTTTGAGTTGAAGTTGCAAATGCGGCGGCGATACAGACTCGCGTCTGCTACGACCGCGTCAATAAAGAAGCGATATATTTACGAACGTCTAGCGTTGTCTCAATTTTTTCGCGGTCCAATTTTAAATATCTATTTTTGTTCGAAGAAACGAAGCGTCGTATTGATTATCCCTCGACGAATTAAATATATATAGTTGTAACGAAATTAAATTTAGTAGTAACGAAATTTTATTTTTCGACTAATGTCAAGCGCACTCCGCCTTTGCAAAGACTCGATTTAAGAAATTCTGAAAAAACGATGGCAGACCCAATCGAATTTTCGTCAAGGAAGAAATCCGGTAGAGAATCCGTAGTCAAGAGTAAAAAGTCTCTGGGACATCTTTATATTACTACGGCACTAAAAAGAAGCTTCAATCATATTAAAGCCAATGCTGATTAAAGAGAGGAAGATACGAAAAAGTGACAAGACGCGAGCAAAAGGGACGGTTATGTAGAGGAAGACGGTGGAATGCCCGGGGAAATATAAACAAGTAGGGCTTTCAGTATACGTCGCTCGAATGAGCAATGTTTATGGCAAAAGTTCTCCACCGGTACGTGCCCTCGCGAGTATCGCAAATGCGACCGTGCATTTCCGGAACGCCGACGATTTGTCACGAGAAAGTCCTGTAAGCTCCCTGGTTCACCGTTTCCTTCGGAAGGGCGGCGAACATACATATCTTCCCAATTCGAATTTCTATCATCGATCCTCCTTCCTGGCTTGTTGCATTATTACGATGACAGCTTTTAATTATTTTATTTATCGATTAATTTTATAACTAAGTATGTTCTATTATCAACTACCAATTATTTCAGTTTTTATTTTTTACTATTTTGCTTTGTGTATATTGACGTGGTAATAAAGTAAAATATCGTTATATTTGAGCGTATCGGCTATGCTTTTCTTATTCCGTAATTCTCTTTTTATACCTTCCTGGGTGTTTCGACGATATAAATATCAGAAAATCGATTTTGTATCAATCTTCGCGTTTTGGAAAGCAAATCCCAATAAGTCTCGAGCGGCGAGACTTTTTTTCGTTTTCTTTTTTTAAATAAAGATCTGATGCTCATAAACTGATATCGTATTACTCGTAATTTCAGATGGTCAAAGTCGATTTCGAAATCAGCCCTTCGTCGGGAAATACGCGGCGTCTCCCAGCGCTTCGTGTTCCCGCAGGAATAGCGAATAGTATCGAATCGAAAATACATTCGATCGCGTTCGCGTAGGGATCCTTCTCGCGTTACACGGAGGATTGATACGAAAGTCGAAACCCCGAGCTCATTCTCGTAAACCGCGAACATAAGAGCCATCCATCGGTATGCGACCAGACGCCTCGACGGTTCTCAATTAATTTAGACGCGAATCATTAAAGGATAAATCCACCGGGATTCCCGCCAGCGCGCAGCGCACTGAAATTCCCGACGGCCGTCATTAACCGCACGATAAATGAACCGTGTACACTTGCACCTGTGTTCCATGACTATTTACGAGAATCCTCAGATCCATCTAGTGGATAGAGGTAAACCGTGAACAGAATTAACGAACGAATATAAACGTCTTAATATAACTTTACGATATATAAAAGAAAAAAGTGAGATAATGTAATGCAATCAAGTTGAACCAAATTATTTTTAAATTATCGGCGAAATATTACGCAGAATGCTCCTTTTCTTTCCTTCTCTTTTTCAGAAGTATTGAAATATTTGAAACATCGTAGATCAATTTGAAACTGAACTTTTCTTTAGCATATTCAAATTAAGTTTTAAATCAAAAGTTTGTTATACAGCAAATCTGCTCGAAATTAAACAGAGTAAGATTTTGATACCCACAGAACTTAAATTATGAAAAAGCTTTTATTTCTAATTGTTATTGAACTATAATTTAACTATTTAGAAAAAATATTTTCAATATTTATTTATTTTCTAAAGGAAAGTAAACTCCAAACTGATTAAAAAATATGTAAAATTTATTTAAGTATTTTAAAAACACAAAATTTATTTATCAATTTGAAACACGCGTCTTTGGAATTATTTTGCGAACAAAGCATTTCAGAAACGCGGGTTTTTTTAAGCTGGGACCGATAAGTTCGTCACCCGACGAACAACTTTCTCAAACTCGCTGAGTCTTAAGCGACTCGCGATTTAATACGAAAACGGAAGCTGTCGATTATGCGATCGACGTAGCGGCTTTCAGTTTGAAATTGCGGCAATATCAACGTTGTCTACTAACAATATTATATTATATTACAGTTTATCGAAGATGCGACAAAATTGCTGTCTCCGTCGATTATCGATACATTTCGCAAGATCCTATTAATGTCTTGTTTATTAAAGATTAAAATTCTGTTGCAAATAGAAATTATTTACTTTAACAAAATTAATATAAATATATTAGCGCAAGTTATTTGCCAAAACAATTATTAATCTTTAAATATCAGGGATAAATTTTCATGTAACTTTATAATAAATATTGAAATATATTGATGATTAAAATAATATTTGAAATTTATTATATATATATATCGTTTAATTCATAAACGATAATTGACTCGACTTTTACTAATTTGTACTATAAAAGCATGTACATAATATTACATACATTATTCAATTTATATGAATTGAATTATTCAATTCGAAGATGATCAGTTTTCGAGATAAATTTCACGTTGTGCCGAAACTTTATTGTTATTTGTTATTGCAAATAAAAGCTTCTAACTAAATTGTAGCAAAAGCATCAGTAAACAAATTGCAATGCAACCGAAGCTCAACCGACGTCGGTCGGTTTGTGCTTTATACGAGCAGCCACGTTTACTATGTTTGCTGCATAGCAGTTGTTTGGCGTTTCCCAAAGTTGAGATCCGAATTTCACCGCGAAGTGCTAAATCAACTGCACTTAATGCAAGTCCGTTGGACGAGGAGGGTAAAATGTTTGATAAAAGTTTCAGACACACACACGTTACATGTTATGCGTTACGGCAGACATTAAGAGCTAAAAAATTATGACTCTTTTAAATTAGCACACATTTTTCACGTTGTAAAAATTAAGCGAATTAAAAATGGGAATGTCCAGACTCATCAGACTCACGTCGTGCGTATTTAAAATATTTTAATTACAAAACACGGAACATAGTTTTTATTAATTAAATAAATTATTAAAGTTGGAGGCCGCATTGTTATTCGTAATTAAGTTAATCTCGCTCCAGAAGTAAGTTTCTGATTACATGAATAATGTTGGGCTTGTAATTAATGTGGCGCACCCCGTAGCAGCTCGTCTGTTTGGACCATATTATATTGTAACGCTGTCTAATGGTATTAATACCTACCCGGTATAGAAGAGATCTGACGGTGAAGTTGATTACTTCGCTTTCTAATTACGTGAGAATTAAGTAACCAAAATTCAGGCATTTTCTCCTGCGGATTCACTGGCGAGAAACGTTCGTCTTATATGTAATTAATTTGCGAAACCTAAATCTCGTTAGCGTATATAAAAATAATATTAATATATTCACTTTTTGGATATGTGTGAAGATGGCAGTGTGGTCTAGTGGTAAAGCGCCAGACTCGTAACTACGAAGAACCGGGTTCGAGTCCACTTGATCACAGGAATTTCAATATTCTAAACTGCACCTTTCCGCACGGAGAAATTAACGGGAGGACTCTCGTGCGAAGAAACTGGGTTCCGTCTTTCGGAAGATGTTAAACCGTCACATAGCTACACATAGCTGGCAACTGCTAAGTGCATCCTCCATTTGCTACCATGCCAGGATATAAGCGAAACAAATAATTACTCATGAATTGTATGTTTTTTACTCGCTTTCTCATATGATTAAAAAGACAAATCAAGTAATTCCTAACTTTGACATTGCGCAGAGAGATCCATATCATAACTATAAATGATTGATATATTATGTGCCATGTTTAAATGCCAATGTAAATACGAATATTCATTTAAAATGGTGTATATTTAAAAAAAGCATTTGTTAGAGCATGGCATAATTCTTTACTGCCCACTACCTACCGATCTACAATCACATTAGTAATTTACTTCTCACTACCTGACAATCTATAGCTACATTTCAGAAAAAAAACATTGTTAGAACACAACATATTTCTTTACTTCTCATTAACCAACGACCTACAGCTACATGTGCCATGGCTGTAGATCGTTGGTTAATGAGAAGTAAAGAAATATGTTGCGTTCTAACAATGTTTTTTTTCCTTTTACCCTTATTTCTTTTTAAGATGATTGAACCGTGCTTTATGTAAAAGCACCTTACCACTAGACCATACTGCTACTTTTGCGCTGTATTTTGTATAAGTGCAAAAATATTATTTAATATCGTGGAAATAAAAATAAAAAATATGATTTTATTGACTAATATCGCGAGATAAGCGTTAATAATATTCGCATATTTAAGTTGCGGCAAAGATATATGACGATATAAAATCGGTTACTAGTAGAATTTATGAGAGCAGTCGGATACATACGTTACTCTGAAAATTCCACTATGCAGTTTTCCCGAAGGCGCTCTACGTGTCTTGAGGGAGTAAAAAAGAGAAATGAGCAGAACTCATCGGGAAATTGCCCTTGAAATGTTTCGTACGCTCCATAGAAGTAGCCGGGTGTACCATCAGGTTGCTCTAACGTTCTAAGGGTGCCAGATAGGAAGAATCTTATGACTGAGGCGTGATGAGAAAAGAAGGGGACGTCATTTTCTCGCTAAAAAAGAATCCACGCTCAGGTAGAAAGAAAAGTAAACCTGATTAGGGTCGCGATAGTAAATAAAGTTATGTAAAAAGTCTGGGTAAGAACGAAACAATGACTCTATAAAAGTTTGTTTCCTGTTTTATTACGAGCGTGTTTGGATCTCGGATAAAAAGTAATTTTATTCACTAATTAATCGATTTAAGATATACAGTTTGTTTGTTAGATTAATGCACTTCAATTTTGGCACGTTGTTTTACGATATTTTCCTTGTGGCTTTTTCTTCATAAATATTTACTGAAGAGGGAAATTAAATACGAAGGATCATAATAATTACTAATATTTTGATGGAAAACAATCGACTTTTCTTCACAAAAAATAACAAACTTTGTTTTCACATTATTTTTATCCAGTTTACCGTTCAGTTGTGATGTAATTTCCACCACATTTGTATGTTTATGCCATACATTGTACAAACGGAAGCAATCTCTCTATTTTAAGCACACAAATTATTAAAACAATTTGACACATAATATTACTATCTGTCATGTTTTATTATTTAATTTACATATTATCTCATTTATACTCGATTTATTTGCCATTTTATCTATATATCATACATTATATTGTCAAGCACCGTTCTTGTATAATTTATGTAATGAATTTCACCTTGTTTATTTCGGAAAAAACATTCTACCACATACGTCTGTATGCAAAACATTAACAACGTTCTGTTAATTAACTTGTACCAATCCTTCTGCCACCGTTTATATTTGCACGGCAGTATTATGTTGCTCGAGGATATGTACATCATATTATATTATCTATATTCTGCTATGAGCCTTCGACAAATAAACGAGAAGGTAATCCGTGAATGCTTCCTTTCATGTTAGCAGCTAAAGCATTGCTTTGTAACTGCTTTCGGGGGGAAACGAAATTAATTTAAATGCCACAGATATACAGTATATATCATTACTTTACTGTAAAACATTTTGCGAATTCGATATTTATACATGTAAAATGAGTGACGTTTACAAAGATAAGTGTTTAAATTGAAAATACGATCGAAAGCTTACTCATCTTGTCGCTGCGGTAAGATAAGTAACCCTTTGGGATGGGCGATGTATTTTCAACAGTTTCTTGAGCTAGACAAAGTCTCAAGACATTTCGCACGGAGAGTACAAACAAAAACGAGTCCGTGTCCTCGATATTCGAGCCGCTTTTCGAAATTCAATTTAAAACAGGTATATCGGTGCATTGCCGTCACTCATGACAAGTCCCTCGACAACACTGACGCGTTATCGAGAACGTAAAGTAGAACCGAAAAGAGTCGAGGAGACGCCGGCAAAGCGAGAGAATTGGAGGATTCTTTCAAGGATACCGGGGATACCGAGGATACCAAGGATACCAGAAATGACAGGGTAACGCTTCGACAGTCCGAAACGGTGGATTTCCCCGGCTCTCTCGATCAATTTTGGAATTTAATTTTCGAGTTTGTACTACGCCGCAGCAGAAATATCGACGGATGTTTGATATCTTTCAATCTCAGTTTTTCGCGTGCGGCGAAACATTTCCGCGGCCGCGGATGTAAGCGCGTGCGGCAAATAAAACGACGCGCGCGAAATACGACGGATTGGCGGAACGGCTTTCCCATCAAAGAGCGAAGTGCATACACGGCCGGAGGCATTCGCGCGGTGCATCGAGCGGCGAGAGATAACACCCGGAAGCGAAACGCGTTACGTTATGGCGAGATGCGGCCGCGGCGGTGGTTGAGGTGGAATTTGCAGATCGGGCTCGAACGTGCCTTGTTCCAAAGTGCCTCCAGAGCTAGCCGATATTGACGCACTCCGTCGAACGTTTGTCTCGTCATATCTCGATATTTACGATTGAGGGCCCTTTCGGAGTTCCCTTCCGAGTATGTTATCACCGCGCACTTTAGGAGACCGCTTGGACGAACGAACTTACACCGATGGCTCGCTAATAATGGAACGACCGACGTTACGACTTTACGACTCGAAACTACGTATTTCTCCGTCGACATTCAAGTACTCAACTCAGTACGATGCATTTCCATACGCGTCCGTGGCTTTCCGAAACGTATTAAAGTTCTTCCATTTATGTGTATTACTTGCGTAACTTTAATTTACTCGTTTTAATTTTTACATTAATTTTTATTTGAATTTTTCATCCAAATAAAGATCTTTTTTATTCAAAACTAATTCCAGAGGATATAATTTTATCTTCGTAATTCGTAATATTGGACAAAAGGTTCATGGTCGATAATCTTTCCAGCTGCTGGCACGCGATATGAGGGTAATTCGTTGTCATAATAATCGCGCAAAACAAATATATGTAACAATCATGTCAGTTAATAAACTCCCATACGAGTACGCGACTGTAACTAAAATGCGAGATGCGATTCCGCTGGCAAACGTAATAGGAAATTAAAATTTACCGAAATAAATGGATTCGTTTATTTGATATTCATTGTGCAAGTTTTGAAGCGATCCTCGATCCTCTCTTATCGAGTCGAGCGTCGCCGGAAGATAGAAAAGAGGCACGGTGTGGAGATAGAGAAAAGTAAAGGGAGAAGAAAGAGAAGATCGGGAGTAGGATGCGCTCGATAAGGGTACCTATGCAAGAAACCATTTCGACCGAGATATCGGCTAACAGAAGGAGAAAGGACTTCAAGCCGCGAAAGGAGGGAGGGGGGGGAGAAGGAGAAGGGCGGTCGGAGAATGAGATGGGTAGGGTTAAGGGGTGAGGGTGAGGTATGGGTGCGGAAACTGCGCTGGGAATCCAACCTAACTGAGAATCAATAGAAATTTCCACGGTGCACGCATCGGGGAGGTCTCGATATCCATTTCCCCCTGAACAAACGTCTTTCGGTATCGTAATCTTTTCCGAGCACATCCATCGTTCCCTCTTCCTCGCTTCATCTCTTTCGCGTTCGCGTTGTTTTCCGATATCCGGCCGACTCCGCGGTTTGACCCGAATCGTAGCCATTTCAAAGCGGACAAAAATATTTTCTCGCTTCTTCGGATCGTCGCGAGTGACACATTTCACCTTACGCGGACAGAGAATTTTACACAGTTACTGCTAATCTACTAATAGCAAATTTTTATTGTTATACAAAAATTATCGATTTTCGTATTATACATACGGAAAAAATTATAGAGAAGTTGTGCACGTGTCTTTTCTATATCTTTTAAAATAAATTCAAGATAAGTGCGTTACACTTATACACTTATACACTTACATTACACTTAATGCAAGAACATGTAAAAAAAAAGAAAGAAGAAAATCTTTCAGAATATACTTTTCAATTAATACCTTTTACGTAATTTATATATTATTCAATTAAAATCGACTTTAGAATACAAATATTAGTCATCGTTAATTCGGTGAAAAATCACAGATTCCGAGAACCGTAAAAAAACCCGTGTTTAATTCCAGCCTTGTAAAAGAAATTCCGAGATCTCAACGGGACACCAAATTAGACATCGTAGATGGATCTTGTGAGAACTGATGAAAAATAACTCTCCACAATGAGAGTTATTATGATTCCCCGCTAGGACGAACGCGTTTGTCCATCTGACACGAGAAGTAGCGATATCATCCAAGAATGTGAGAAAAACGCGGTTATATGCTAATTAGAATCGTATACGACATTTTGTACGCCCGAAAACTAAGAAAATGCGGTAGTCACGATCGAGAGCAAATAAGTCTTAGCGCGACATTTTACACGGCACTCCCGAAAACGTGATACGACAAACCGTCCGAGGTTTGCTTGTATATTCGGTGGCGATTGTCGGTGAAAACTGACATGCAAATCACATAAGAGTCATTGCCATTGATTTTATATGCAATGAGTATATAGCTTCCTCGTCTTTGGGTTTTTACACCCTCGGAGTACTGAACCTTCCTATCTCGTCAAAGTCATACGTACCCGTAGGGCGAGTACAGCGAAAAATCATATAATTATTGGTATACTTAAAAAAATAAGTAGTATCGATCAATTCGACGAAGTTGCAGAATATTTAATTATAAAATCAATGCCAAATATATTTTATTTAACTATTTAATTTTAAACAAGTGATTGATATATGGGAATTCGTCATTACTCCGATCTAATGCTTTTTTTACTTTGTTTTACCTCTAATTTATAAGTAATAAATATTAATTTGTAAGTGAATTATATTTAAATCGACGAATAATTCTAATGTTACGCTAAATATCGAATCCAAAAGTACTGCTAATGAAATAATTATCGTAAGTAGAAGTTTTACAATACGGCTTTCAATGCGGATTTCAAAATTACAACACTTTCAATGTTAGTTATTTGGTATTTACGTGCACCAATGAATATAATAAATGAATATATGATACAATAAACGGTATATTTTATCATTGATTTACAATATTTATATTATTGCTAACATGATATGTAAAAATACGTTTAAATGCATATATCACACACACATAGACACACATATATGTATATGTATATGTATATGTATATAATACAATTTTTACATTTCGTTATCGAAATAAAATAAATGTCTTTTTGTGACTCACCAATCGATGCATAACAGCGATATTGTTGGTCTCGTCCTCCTCTTCTCAGGTTGATCACATGAATCACACGAATCACATGAATCACGTGAATTATCATTGCAACATTTGAAATACAGATAATTACCGCGTTAACAATCACGTAATATGAACTATCTATCAAAATACATATCGCGTGACACTTTGCATGACATTTCCAAGTTAAATTAGAAGTTAAAATTAAAATAAGCTATCCATTAAATACATATGTATACATATAATGATTTCTCATTACTTGAATCTCTTATTCGATGCTTCGTATATACATGGCATTGCGTGAAATATTTATTTCGATAAAGAGTCGCTTACATATGCTTACGAATCGTTGATTTCATGTGCAAATGGTCGCTTATTATAGTCATCGTAAAATATAATAACAGTTTAATATTATGTTTCGAGAGAGAAAATGATACCGCGTAGTGGTTCGCGGTGCTATTACACTGCTCGAGCATTGGTGTACGAATAGCGCGGCGATTTTGTATAGCGGCATGCTGTAGGTACGCTAATGCCGCATAAACAAACAAGTAGACCGCATATCAGCCGAGTTGACATTCCTACGAAATGGTTTGATATACTATAAAATAAACACTACATATTATTTTCCTTGCTCTTCGAAAGAATTATGATAAATGAGCTGTTATCAAATCCTCACTATTTCGTAAACTCGATTTGGCGATTCGTATATTATTTCGTGCTCTTAATCCAAAATTAATAAGCGAATTAAATTGGGAAATGCAAAGCGCAACGAAAAATATCATGAAAAATTTGAATGCAAACGTCGTTAAAAAAATAAACGTCTTTCGTAAATATGGCACATTAAAACGATAATTTATAATTCACTTTTCTTCGATTGTTTTATATTAAAAAAGTCGCAGAAAAAACTCGATAAATATTTGTTGTTTTGATCTACTTATGAGAATCGTTAATCACAGTAGTTAATAAATCATGGATGGTAATTAGAGATAAGGAAATAATCTAGGAGTCTCTTAGTATTTATTATGATCGCGCGTCTCTCTCTCTCTCTCTCTCTCTCTCTCTCTCTCTCTCTCTCTCTCTCTCTCTCTCTCTCTCTCTCTCTCAATTAGCGATAATATACAAAACAACTCACGCTGTTGAATCTCGGCGTACAAATGATACGCCGAAAATAAAAGTATCAAGACCACATAATATTCATTTTTTTGTTAGCCCTAAATACTTAATATTCGTACTTTAGAAAGTAAATTTATGCTACATAATCTATTTTTTGCTTTTTAAATTAATTCAATGGATTATTATTGGATATGACAATTTTGATTGTTTAAAATAGATACTACTATGACTTTGATATTTTTGTATTAAAATTTTCATAATATCCTGTTAAAATATTTTGTTAAAATAATGTTATATAAGAGGAGGAATAGTATACAATTATACAACAAATTTTTACGATATGTACCGTATTTAACATTGCATTGGTAATTTGAACATACATATATCAGTCAGTCAGAAAGTAAAATGTTAAAATGTTATACGATTATTAATACGAAACGAAGAATAATGTCAAAAGAGAATAAAAACCACACAATATATTATTTGTTGAACCTCACGCAAGCAGTTTAAAGTTAATTTAATGTATTATGCTTTATTAATCACAAAATAAATTCGAAAGCTCGCCTTGCATCGACTTGCTCTGAAGATTTAATGATTTCTCGATGGATACTACGATTTAAAGTCGTAAGTTACTCTTTCCGGCGAAGCCTGCTAGTCGCCTTGCATGATGGTCAATGGCTCGAAAGACACTAAATTCCAGTCACGAACTATTTCGGTTAGAAACAGACCAACGGCAATGATTTGCTGTAATGATCGTGCAAGATCTCGATAAATCGACCTTTGGTCAGTCGTTTATCAGTATAACAACGTGCCTTTGAAACATCGATACCAAACGATATTGAATGTTATACCGGATACAATCCCTGTGAAACAATGATTTTATTCCGCGACAGCGTGGCATGAATTACAAACGTTACGTAAAAGCGAACACGATCCTGTCGCACGGATCTCGTGATTAAAAATATTTCCCATCGTAATATAAATTCCAGTGACGCTTACGGAAAGTCAATGCGTCTCTTATCGATCGCGCCGCGTTATAATTGTTACATGTTCCTCTGCAAAATTATTCTCCTTCTGGAGAGCTCGTGTCTCTAACGAGAACCTAAAACTTCGGCTCTTTTAGGTCCAATCAATTTTGCAAAACGTAAAAATCGAAATGGGCCATATACCTTTACCTGGAATATCGTAACAGGGACTTCTTATCTTTAGCCGCCTCCCCGTTCGATCGGAACGATCCACTTTATCGCGAAATGGGCGGAGGAACTGAGAGATGATCGGCGTGATGAATGAGCGTTTCCGGCCGCTGGCGCTGTCTCGGCCAAACAAACTATTAATTCCACGGACAGAGTTAAGCATCGTGGAGCGCGCGCGTTATATCGTCCGTGAATCCGATTACGTGTACGCTCGTAACTCCTTTCTTTCCACGACTCGCAAATCCGCTTGAAAACATTTATCCGATGGTAATATCGCGCGTTGTCCATCGATTTATAACTCGGGGAAACTCGGCAATGCGGGTAAACGCAGTAACTGCCATTGCTCGCGCTTCACCGCAGCGTCTTTGTATAACGAATTTTAATATCCATTACGGAGATCGCGAAGATATTCCGAGATCGCACTGAAATGTATTCCTCCGGTTTTCCTTCTTTCATTCTTGATATTTCGAAAAATTACAGAAACCGTCTTTGCGATATGCAAATTTTATTCCGCTTACTTTTGGTAAAATATGAAAATTGGCTCATTTTCTCTTTCAAAATTAATTTACAAGATGTTAGATTTTTGCTGCGCTACATTCTGAATTCTGAGACTGACACGTCAGCCAGTTAAATGCATGTATAAGTACGCAGCAAGTACTTCTTGCTTATTAGAAAAGATTGATGGCTTCCAACTTCCTCTCAAGCGTGTCTGACCTACGCGTATATTTTTCCCACTGTCGCGAACCACCCGGAGAACGAACAAAGAAAAAGTGTCAAGTGAAATGGAAGTCTCGCTAGTTGGAGGCATCACGTTGTGTAAAATTCTTATTTCTCGCCTGCTCATTATTATTCCTTTGCGTTACAGTTAAATTGCCTTAACAGTTTCATCGCGTTGGAAGTCGCGCAAAGCGATTTGCGTTTTTTACAACTGCTCATTAAGTATTCTATTTGCAAATTTAAGTACAAGAAGAAAGAAACTCAATTTTTAAAAAAGACTGTATTTAACATCTAACGGGTCTAGCTGTGACAAGAAATTGTTACGGGAAAGTTTTCGATGTTCGCTGAAATCGGAGATTGGTCGGAGAAACGAGATCGTGTTATGGATGATCGTGATATATTACACCGCCCACCGCATCGCAGTGATTAGATACTTCGGCTTATTAGGAATCGATACGCCGCAGCATCGCGTTTGCGAGCTTCCTCAGGGTCAACTTGCAAATGGACGGAGTTCCCTCCCGCAGAAAATAAAGCCGCGCCACAAAGCTGTCCGATTTCTGCCACGAGAAGACAATGCGACGTAATAGCTGCTGGTTGTAACAATACGTGCAACAACCGGCTATCTTTCAACGGGTGCACGTGCATCGATGGACAATGTAGACCGAGAGTAGCTTGCGCGGATGCTGCGAGCTATCGCGAAAGATGGCTAACTCGACGGACGATACGCGATGCCGATGCGTTCCCTTTTGTACCTTCTCCACTTTCGCTGAAAAAATAAACGCGCACGTAAGAGAGACAACAATGCAGGGAAGAAACAATCGACAGCTGCAAATTAAAATCGAGCGGCGGTGTCGTCAAATTGTGAGAGCGTATAAGGAGAGAGAGCGAAGTTTTGGGAAACCAGTAGTATAACTGTATGCATGACGCGATCTAACTAACGAACAACTAACATCCATGAGATTTAAATTTCTCGGATATTAAAATACCTGCACTCTCATCGCGATCATCATCAATTGATAATCTGAGAAACGAAAATAATATAGAAATTATTCCTACGCTATATACGTCGAAATAAATAAGTCTCTCTTGCAAATTTTTCGCGGATTTTTTTAAGAACTCGATAAATGGACGCATAATTCGTATTTGTCGTGAGCGGAGGGCACAATTGAATTAAATTGTACGGTCATTTGTCGATTAACGAGCAAAAACCGGAGTATCTAGCGCAAGTTGACAAGCACGCTTTATCGATCGCGAATTTTCAAGTCGGAAACGCATTCCCTTCGTCGACGTATACCGCGAGAATAAATCACGCTTCTTTCTCATGCCGTAGTTTACATGATAATCTGATAAATAAATTTTCTGAAATTATTTTAGTTTCAATAAAAAGAATTTGTTTAAACGGCAAATCAAACGGCACTAAACTGGTACCAAACAAATAATTTAACATTTAAAACAATATTATTTTACATTAAGTCTTTTTGTTGTGAGAAAACAATTTAAAGTAAAAACACGGGCAATAATACTTTCGTTTGGTTCAATGACCGAAATCGTATGCTTCTATCGAGAACTACTGTCAAATTGATAGTGTAATACTCTTTCGGATAATCGTCTACAAAGGATATAAATCATACCTAATTCAAGTTCAGATCTGTTGCGAGACAGCTTAGTGACTCTCTCAGGTGTGTAAATCAATAAACAGTTGCAGTAAATCACGTTTAAATCACATTTACATCAAGGTACATCGGTATCAGAGGCGAAACTCGAGCTGCTTTACCTATACAGTCAATGTATCCAGCTTATCTGCTCAAGCCGTTTCACTGCCTGATGTAACATCGTTGTTTAAAGGCGCACATTAAAGTCATTGGCTCGAATTTATGCTCCGCATTCACCGTCATTTAACATTTCACATTTATCCAACACAAACATTGCGTGTAGTTTTATACAATAAATTGAAAATAATATATATTTTAAAAATATCACTTTAAAATAAATATAAATCGAAAAATTGTGTATAAAAATCTCTTATTTTCTTATCATATGGTGCAAATCCTATCGCATTTCCTGTGACACATTATATTTCTAAGCTTCTTTAGACTTGCCAAGTCATTTAAATGCAAGATATATACAAATGATGCGTCCATCTCGCAAGGTAGCAGGGAAATCAACGTCGCTTCTCGTGTCTTCTTAGAAACCGAGGAAATTACCCTATCACGTCGGCGAGGCGGGTTCCGCCTCGACGAAGCCGTTCGGTAAACTTACCGTGCTCTCGTAAATCGTAAGTTTTCCCCATTTCGGTAACGACCTAGCTCGCCGATAAGAGCTCGCAAGCCTATTACGAAGCTTTTCGAGCCGACGAGCGTCCGAAAGTTACCGGGCGGTCACGATGTACCTTCGCTATATATGCACCCTTTTGCACAAATCTCGCGACAGTTTGAAACATAAGTTTACGCGCTCGATATGACTAAATGACCATCATTAACGCGTGCGTTGCTGCTTTATGTATTATGTCGTAAATATAAAAATAGAGATTTGACAGAGAGCTATATTCATTAATATGAACTTTCTAAAGGTTTATGTTACAAGTAAAGCTTTCCTCTAATCGAATATTCTAAAAAATTTAGAATATTCCCCTTTAAAAGTCTCCTGTTAAGAATAGTTTCTAAAATAAAGAAAATATTCTAAAATGCTACTTCGGTGATCGGTTAATGCGGGGTCAAAAATGACACTCGCGCTCACGCAAGCTCGTATATTGTTCGCGCTCCGCGCTGTAGTATACGGTGGTGATATCTGATACGTAACCTAGTGCTGTTCTTAAAAAATAGAAGATAAAAAAAAATAAAAAATAAGAAGAAGAAGTGAAAGAGTGGCTGCTTCAGCATAATTTATGTGAATTAATCAGCCGTTTTGAGAGTAAGTATACGAATTGAAATTCTTGTAAAAGTATGTAAGTGTGAGTATCACATAAGTATCACATTTTATTATATTACAGTTACATTATTGAGCGGGATATTATGTATTTTGCTGCTTTGTGTTGAAATGTATTGCATGTTTGATTGTTTGCTGTAGACGAAAAAATAAATTCAATACGGAGATTGACAGCTCACGCAAGATTTGATTAGAGAACTTATCCCAGAAGTTGGCCTTCGGGCAGACTTTGAAGACAGCTTGTTAAATCTAAAAAAGAATGCCGCATCAGGAAAGGTATATTATAGTATCATGTATGAATACATGTGGGTAATTATTTATATTAACGAATACTTTGCCTTAACCTCAATTTATATATGTTGCAAGGATATTAATTAATGTACGTGTTTTAATGGTATGAGACCGGTAATTAAAACAAAGTAAACATTAATCAACATTTTTATAACATATATAACAAGGTCAAGGTCATCGGCGATGAGGTATATTATAGTATCATCATGCATGAATACATGTGGGTAATTATTTATATTAACGGATACTTTGCCTTAACCTTAATTTATATATGTTGCAAGGATATTGATTAATATACGTGTTTTAATGGTACGAGACCGGTAATTAAAACAAAGTAAACATTAATCAACATTCTTATAACATATATAACAAAGTCAAGATCATCGGCGATGAGGTGTCCGTTAACTCTAGAGAACTAACATTAGATATCAGGAACATTAAAGTTAACGCGTAGTTGTCATTTTGATGACCATTCTTTTTTGCTTTAAAAGAAGATATTTATTGGTATTTTTTAATGATTATTAATAATATAAATATATTTCTTTCAATATTGTAAAGAAGCAAAAAAATTCTGACCTTATTTAACGTCCATTGTTACGTTTAAAACAACATTTTGCTTTGCTTTCTTAGCCATATACATTTTATACTTACGCGTCGTTAATTTAACGAAGTATTAGCTTTCTAGGGTTAATGTAAAAATTACCAATACATGTTATTATTTCTATGTTTGTACACATTAATAAAAATTTTCCGTCATAGATTGAAGAGAGTTATACAAATACAGAGAGCTTAACTTTGAAAGACATTGATGAGACATTTATTTTAAATATTCAAAATAGTGAGTTTGTGAATGAGGAGGAAAACTTATTTCCCGTGTTGCAAGTCGAGTCATGTGAAGAAACTGATCAGGTAAGAACTAACTACCAAAACAAGTATTCGTCTAGCATGTGATATCTCACTCTCAGCATGAGCTATGTATCTGTTGTTGATAATCATCAATCATGATACATACATGATACGGTACAACTTTTATGAAAAATACTATCAACTTTAAGGAGTTCCATGCTAATCTACCAAGTCTGACTTTTTTAATGTTTTCCTCTTGTCAATGCTATTTTTATAATAGGTAAATCAGCTAACCAAGTAACTTGTCAGATTGCTCAGCAGGTTGATGGTACGGAACTCCTCGTTTTTCATTTCTGTAACTTGTGTTATTCTGTTTTTAAGGCCGTTCAGAGAGAAAAAAGAGCTAGACAATATCTAAAAGTTCGGAAACTGGGAGTTTCGAAGATTCCACAGCTGGGAGCTCAATATCAGCACAATCTGACACTGACGATGAGAGCGAACACTCAACATCTGGTAAAAAAAAGGAGCAGATTAAAGTCAAATTATGAACCAAACAAATGTTTAGCTTCTTTTAAGGGCCTTGCTCACTTGAAAGAATTGGTATATATCGGATAAGGAATATCCTTATCTTATTAAAGTCTTTATTCCTAATTTCTGTGTAATTCCTTATTTTTTTCATTGTATTTTAACTCTTAGAAGAGTACCCTTTTTTAACCCATTTAAGGACGTTCTCCGGTCCTTATACTAGAGAAAATCGATTTTTTAAGGATTTTCTTGAAACTGTGAATATACGTTAATTTAGGTGTGCTTTATGCGTGGTATAAATTTCAGTACTTCTTCCGGTATAAAAAATAAAGATACTGAGCCTCAAAGTTTCAACTTTTACTAATGAAAAGGTTTTCCAGGCCAAACGGTAAGAGATACGAGATTGGCCAAGAGGACCAAAGTTGCTCCTCTCGTCGAGTTCTATAAGGAAAAAATGCCAAAACTAAAAAAAAATTAAAATTAAATTTTTTTTTGAAACTTTGAGGCTCAGTATCTTTATGTTTTATACCGGAAGAGGTACTGAAATTTATACCACGCATAAAGCACACCTAAATTAACGTATATTCACAGTTTCAAGAAAATCCTAAGAAAATCGATTTTCTCTAGTATAAGGACCGGAGAACGTCCTTAAAGGATATATACTAAAGGATATATGTATACTATGTTATTAGAATATATTCTATTACTAAGCTACTTACTCATATTAGAGGTATCTGGTATATTCTAATTCATTAGAATATTTTATTATACTACCTATTAGAGGGAAATCCTCTCACCTTTAGGATATTGTACTTGGCGCTTATTTTAGTGGGAAATACTCTGTAGTTTATCGGATTATTCTATAACGTAGAATATGATTTTTTCGGTGTATTTATTTGTTGCAAATATTGTTAGAAATATCATAATTTTTATTTAAATATATATTTATCGGATAGATATGTTTTATTTAATTTCATCTTCTTGAATATATGCGGTACCTATATGTAGGATTATAGAGATCCGGTTTTTTAAATAAAAGTTTTCTATCCTGGAACTTTGGAAAATTTAAATGTAAGACCAAATGAAGAATGAAAAGCAATTCTACGATTCAAAGATCGAAGTCAGACTGTACGAACTTTTACATGTATAAAATTGCATTAGTTTGAACTCCGCTCTTTAATAATTAGATTATAATTTTAACAATTATTGCATGCTTTGTAAAATCAAAAGAATTTTTATACGAATCAAAATAATAGAAATACAATTATTTTCGAATTTAATTTAGTTCTTTTGTCTTTCTAAAAAGCCTTTCTTGTTTTCTTAATCCGTAACTTTAAATTATTATTATTAAACTCCAAGATTTATAAACATTTCTGCAATGTAAAATTCCTTGGATTCTATTTCAGATTTAAACGAATAATTCTTCTTACATTTTGATATTAGAATTTGTTATCAGAGTGTCACAAAAATTTGCAAAACGCATTTAAACTATCGGGCCGACGTTCTTCAATTTATCAGAATGGTTACGATTCAACTTGTAAACATAGAGATCAGAAATTTCGATCGTGTCATCTGCAGACGGTCGCCGAGAGGCAGAATTCCGCTTGCAAACTTGCAAACGCGAGAAGTCTCGTCATGCTTTTCAACATTGGCTCGCTCAGGACTAGATCGGCGATAGAGCCGGAAGTCCGCTCGATGTACGGACGCGGTGAGCTATAAAACGCGTTACTCGGCCGCTCGGCGGATATCTGAACTTATTCGTATGTTAATATATTTCCATGTTTGGCGACCAGCCAACTCGATTGGCCTCAATACCGTTCGTCGCGCAAACCACGTATCTCGATGCATCGGTGCATCGATGCATCGCACCATTTACGACACACAGAATCGTAAATGCATGTATTCATAATCAACAATACGTGTTTCAGTAAATTAGTTAATAACTTAATGTATATTAATAATGAACTTTTAATTAATATTACTCAAGAATTAATTTTTACTATGTACATATTAATACTTGAATTTATAAATATGAGTCTAACGATTTTCAGATACTTTACGGTCAATGGATCTCATTCTTTTACAAGATAGATCATAATATATAATATATAATAAATAATAATAGATCATAGATAAAATGGAGATATAGAATTTCTTCATTAGGAGTTGGAATTATTTATCAAAGCTTTAAAAAACCACAAGTAAAGCATCTGCTTAAATGTAAAGTATTATCTTTCACGCAAATATGCAGAGAAAATAAATACACAAATTATATATTATAATTTTGTATGTACTTGCATGAGTGTGCTCTGACAGCGATGGCGTTTACATGCAAATATACTTGAAAGCATAAAACAAACGCCATAGCATAAGTAAAAAAATTATTCATATAAAATATAGAATGCTTTCAACTTTACTTTAAAACAAATCTCTACTTCATGTTAAGAACATTTAGCTTTTATTTATGTGACTCTCAGTATTTATGAAGTATAGCACTGTTAAAATCATGTTGTTGTCGCTTTGTTAACGAGAGCTTTGATGCACCGGATTCACGCGGCCACGGTCATACGCGTTGCAAATACAGCACCCTCGAATTCGGCATCGTTTGCACGAAATCGGAGCAAGGATATCCGTTCAATTTGCCAGACCGACATTTATTTACCCGTTCGGAGTGGACTGGTCGAATCGCGTCGCCTACGACAAGCGAGCCGGCAGAATCGTTTAAATCACGCGGAGGTCGCGCAGAATGCAAATCGGGTTTATCATTACGACCTGACCGGATATCGGTTCGCCGACTACGTGCCGTCGATTTCGTATGTTTTACTGTTTGGCGTTCGCGTTTAATGCCTATACGAATCAGCAATCTCAGACGATCAATCCACGTGAGTTACGATGCTTTTGTCTTAAAAGAATTGAGCGAGAACAACGCATATCAAAATTGTTTATCCAACTCAATTATAGTTTAACATTCTATGTATCTACTTCTCGAAGTACGCAGCTTGGGAATGCAAACGCTGGATTCAGCGATCCTACCCCACTGCTGATAACAATTCCGGAATTTCTCTTCCATTAAGATGTCCGGAACTGAATCGTGACTTCTAGAGATGTTGTCTCTACCGTCTATTAGAAAACTTTTGATTGAGAAAAAATTCCATTGCCAAGTTGCTACATTCTACAGATCTAAATCTCATCATCGTGGGATCTCTTCCGAAAGTTAAATCAATATCGAAAGATTATCATCATGTAATAATATGTATTTAAATCCATCTAAAACGTATCCTTTGGAGAACTGTATATACACAGAAAAAAAAAAGAAGTGTTAAATTAAGACTTATATTCTTGTATATAAGTAAGAATCTATAATCTTCTTATAAAAATTTCAACTTTTTTTTCCTGATTAAACTATATAAATACCTTCAGTCAAACAAGTTTTCTTTAACGCAATTTATATCTCATTTCAAGATTATATATTCTTGGCTTATATACAAGAATATAAGTCTCGATTTAACACTTCTTTTTTTCTGTGTAGCTGGATCATACTTCATCCGTATAGTTTATTGGATAATCAAAAAGTCAGTTTGCGTATAAATATAGAACATAAAGCAGCAATAAAAAGCAGTTTTCGAGTTTTTAATTTTTTACATCCTTGCGATGTAAAGAGAATGTGTATGAGTATATAATTTTTGAAAACTAACGAATGTCCATCGAGTTTCAAGTGATCCAGCCAGCACCAATTAAGGGGGATAATTACGATTGTAATTGTATAAGATTAATGACAAAATTGTAATTTATTCTCATTATTTTATCATTTCTGTTATTTTGATAATGCTTTCTAAAATATGTATAAATCTTTATATAAAAAAATTTGGAAAAGTATTCTTTTCGAGAAGTGTCGTATTAATTAATAATGAATGATGGATAAAAAGTGCCCATATGTTTGCATCATTAATTAAGGGTCAGGTGGTGTCGGGATGAATTCGTTCTAATCGGTAATGCATGGTATTATAATTGCAATAGCAATAATACTCAAACCGCTCGCATCTGTTGCCGTGCGCAATTATATGTAGATATAATATTTATTATCCAAGGTTTTTACCGCCGACGCCGGATCAGGTTATTGTCGTCCCACTTGGAAATTATCCAGAGTACGACACTTACCATTCTAAGCGAGGGATCCGCAAAGAATTATGGCCAGAACACGTGGCCAATGGGCATATCGCTATCCGCAGTCATATATTCGCGTTAAGCCCGTTCCAATCTCGCGCTTCCGAAACTGTTAAAATCTGTGCGTTCCTCGACAGAAAATCGATTTGTGAATTATGTCGAGTTCGCATGACACGCCGTTTCATGTAGGAGAAAAAACTTCTCGTGTCCCTTTAGCGAAGGTGAACCATGAAAAAACGGTTACACGAATTTTCGATTAATGATGTGCAAGAAGAAGAAGACAAATATGCCCTGCTTATTATAAATACGACATACAAAATCGGGAAAGGAAACATTTATCTTTAAAGAAAAGAAAGCTTTCTTTATTTTTGAATTTATTTATTTTATAATAAATAATAAAAACACGCACACAACACAATTAAAAAATGATACTATCAAGAAAGCCAGAAAACGTGCAACGTAATCGAGCGGATTTTGAGCCGGTGGTAATTTGTTTCCTCTCCCTCGCACCTTTAACAGCTTTACGCAAGCTTTACATGCATAAACTTCAATTACGCAGAAAAATAATTTCGTTTATTTTCTCGGGAAACTATAGGTTATACTTTCGTTATTCTTCAACTTATTTGTATTATAATTGTCAAGTTGGAAATATTGGCTTAAAACGAGTAAAAGTTATATTTTCTCTTTATATATTTTTGCAATAAATAAAATATTTAACAAAGAGATATATTTCCTGAAATATTTATGTTTTTGGCACTCGCGACTTTTCTGTATATCGAGTTCTTCAGTCGTTATATAATTCTATTTGTGGCAGGTGAGTTTTCCCAGAATACAATAGACTCTCTTTCGTTTTTTCTCTCTCTCTCTCATTTTCTTTCTCTTTCCTTCGTTTCGCGCGACAAACCGCTGGCACGCTCGCCGTGTTCGCATTTCTGCTGGGTCAGTTCTTCCCCTTTTCGTCCTGACCTACATCTCCGCGAGGCGCCTTCTCGTAAACCATCGCACGAACGTCCGATTCTGTTCTTCCCGGCCATACCGGTGAAGCGTCTATGATTCACTACGCGTTTTTTTTTATCGCCTCGTCCTTTTACACCGGCAATGCACAATAGATGCGAATGCACATCTCCCGCATCTTGCATTTCCTTCTTCCCGATAAAAAGGCCTGTAAAAGTCTCGTAAGGCTCGCGTAGCTCGCGAGAGATCATGATGCGTGTCGCATAAAGGACGGAAGGAATGACAAGAATAGAGAAATACAAGAGGAGAGGAAAACGGTTTAAGAGAATCAATTATACGTGTATAAGCGCGCATGCGTTTATACATAATCAACGATAATCGCCACCCCGGAATAAGGACATTCCCCCTCCTTTCAATTAACTAAGCCGGATCGGCCTCTGTCACTCCTCTCCGCTACTCCGAGATTATTTAAGTCCGTAATAACAGAGCCACCGTCGCCGCCGCGCCGCCGCCATGCTTCGCCCGTTGTACCTGTTTTCGGCGACTGCAGCTACAAATGCCATCCTCGACACCCTCTCTCGCCCTCTCCACCCAGTGTGTGTTCCGAGCGCGCATATACCCGCCGAAATTTAATTACTCTCCGCGCGGCTACCCACCGAAACTCCCCTTCAGCTCGTAATAATTTCGTCGGAAGCCCTGGGTAATGCCGAGAACGAGGAGTATCTAGGGAAGTCGCCCGTCCTCTTCGCTCTTACCTGAGATATCCGCTGAAGCGGGGATATTCTAATCTCCCTCCCCCCCCCCCCGCCTCCTCGTCTTCCGCCGCGCTTAATCCACACCATTGTGTACTCCGCGTGTTAGAGGCCATTAAACGAGCTCTCATTTTTATATCCAGAACTACCAGTAATAAGAACTGTATAGCGAGATGCTATTGCAATTAAATTTAATTCTGGCATTAGCAAACAAGCATCGTTGTGTTTGTATATACAAGTGTCGTCGTATCGAGATATTAATGTACATAAATGGAATGCAACTTTGAGGGAGGAAATAGGAGCGTCCATTTCTCAAATATCAAGTGCAATTAACAAAATTAATTTTGAATATCTTCTAAATATCATCTTCGTAATTACAGTCGGGAATACACCTCTTTCGTGTAATTTAGATTTAATATATTATTTTCGAAAAAAAAACCTAGATTAATCTGGCAGTCGAAATATTATACCTTTTTAAACGACGGAGGAGAAAAAATGTATTTCTTTGAGAATGGGCGCGCCTTGACTTTCCGGACTGCGGTTTGGAAAACGTTGTAACGGTGGCACGTGCTAGAATTTGAATACGGCGCGACTTCTTTTTACCGAGAGCAACAATGTCCCATAACGCGAGTCACGTACGACCTAAATTACCCCGCGTGCACTGCGTTAGAATTACTCCGGATGCCTGAAGCCACATACCGATTACAAATGTAACGTCGTAATGTGTTGAGAAGATAAAATGAGAGAACAAGAAGAGCAAAACTCGAAATGTCTCACGAATATATCCATAGCAGCGTACCAAGAAAATAACATTGTATTAATTAACTGCTGCATGTCCATTAACACTATTGATACCGCTCTTCATTTTATTTCTTTCTGTTTAACTTTAGCAAATATTTTTATACAGCAAATATTTTATATTTTTAATAATTATTTTGAATAAATAATAAAGTAATTAATCTTTATATTTATCACTCTCGTATGACATATGTTATAATATTTTCTCAGTGATGTAAATCTGCGGTTTTGACAATTGCGAAATTATTATTAACTCGAGAATGCATTTACGTACGCGCACGCGCAATTTACTGTAATGAATACCATAATTTACTACAATTAGAATCATATTATATTTATTGTGTAGTGTTATCATTACACGATTAAATTGCGAGCAATTGCTTCGCAATTCTATGTAATTAATATGAAACTTCAACTCCTCTGAGATTTCTAATATAGTATTAAGTATTGAAAAAGTTTCATAATAATATAAATTAATTTCAAGATAAATTAATAATTATTATCAGCTTTTTTTCTAAATACACCAAATTGTAAGACAAGTCTAAAATTTAAATCTAATGGTAATTGCAATCGCCATATGATTTCTTGTCTTTAAGCTAACACTATCCTTTTACTTCTGCCCAGATGCGTTTTTAAAAACACATGCAACATTACCTTCGTGCCAAATGTGTATGAAGATGACTAAGAGATTTGCATAATACATTTTTACATTACACCCCGATGTCTTTTACGTAAGAGTCGTATTGTAGGTAAAACGACTTGTGTCGTACAACGACATTTTGCATCATTCAGTAGATTCTTAGTCTTTTCAGTCTTAACGTGCACGCAACTTACGTTCCATTTGCTCATGTCAAGTCACTCCATAAATTCATTCTTAATATATCGTAAGCCATGTGCTTATCTTTAAGAAATTTTAAAACAAAATAAAAAAACGCATTCAACATTTTTCAAACTATAAAAAATGTTACATTTTTTTATTTGATAATTTTAAATTTGATTTTTTCCTACATCTATATAAAAATTAAGTTAATTGAGTTAATAAATTTATCTGCCTAAACGCGCACAAACTTATGGAATAATCTGATGCTTTCTATATTAATGAGGGATTTAGATCGATTCTCGAAAAGCAAAAATGTGTCAGAATGGCTTCGCGTAATCGTGACAAATATACTTCAGAAGTATGATATATAGGCTTGTCCGAGAGTGGTCCTTATTGTGGTCACGTACGTAAAGGACCGCATGAGTGCCTTCGTCATATCCTACTCCCCCTCTCCCCTCCTCTCCCGCCCTCTTATCGTTCCCTCTCGACGCGGATTCTAACTAGGGCAGTAATTTTCCCCAATGCTCGCCCACTACCACTCTCCTCCACGCACTCAACCCTCGCCCTTGCCTCCCTCTTTTGGCGCCCTCACACGTTTTATCCCGACTCGCGCCGCGTGATCTCGTTGCGTGCAAAGGGCAGAATTATATATCTGGCTGCCAGACACGAAGTAACAGACAATGATTCGCTAATTAAAGTCATAAGCGGTTAATTTATCATATCGCCACTCCAATATCACGTCCATGTGTTAAGCTGTGTGTTAAATCACGTTCTGAATATGGAAGTATTAATCTCCAAGTACATAATTGCTTTTGTAGTTGTAATTATGTAAATATGTTACTATAATAAATATTTAAATATATAAATAATTTTTAGAGTGTAAAGAACAAGAGATGTTATCTGTTTTTCTTAACATAAACTCTAAAATCTTAAATTAAAATAAATATATATCGCGTATATAAATGCAATAAAAAATTTTGTTTTGACGAATCAAGAAACATATCGCATTATTTTAATTATCACATTTATGTAATGATTGCCGTTAATCAATTATGATCCAAATGATGACACTCAGGAAAACATCCCGTCATGTTCTATGTTATATATTATATGTTATATGTTATATGTTATGTGTTATATGTTATGTGTTATATGTTATATGTTATATGTTATATGTTATATGTTATATGTTATATGTTATATGTTATATGTTATATGTTAAAACAGAATAACAGTTACAGCAGAACAAACGTCGAAGCGTTAATTAAAGTTTCTTAATATATTACGACAAAATTAAATTATCATTTAATTAACACATAATTCAAGCGAATACTGCAATTAATTACAAACTACATATTAAATTCGCATTACCGCATCCAATTCCTATTTTCTACTTCGCTCGACATATGTGATTTTAATTAATATTTAAAAATATTTTAGATACAATCCAAAACTAATAAGGAATTATTTTAAAATATGGTAAGAAAGCATTAATAAAAAATATAAATTTTAATTAAACTTTTAAAGGTAAAATTTAAGTTAACTTTATTAAATATTTTATAACATTTTGTAATTTCTGATACGTTAATTATAAGTGATGGCGGTAGAATGAGACCTAGGTCGAAATAATTATAAATTAGCTTTAATTAAAATATTCTGCACACTTTTAAAAAATAGACATTAAATTTGGAATGTAATAAAAATATATTTATATACATATATATCGTCAATAAATAAACAATACTGCCTACGTGACAATACTGACAATTAATAAAGTTTTCAAGAGAGACAAAACTGTAACCTCATATTTTATTAAAGACATACATATTTGACGGAATAAAATAGTATTTCGGTTTAATGAGACATAGCAGTGGCTTTAGTTAGTACATAACACGGCATAACAAATGCTTATCCTAGATATGAACGAATAGAGATTATATGATTCTCATTAATATGTCAAATCTGTAGCATTTAATCCCCGAATTCCTTTAAGGCCGAAGTGATAAGTACTTCCGCTTTCAACCATGAAATTATATAATGTCGTTCTCCATTGATATCCTGCGTTCTTAATATATTCAAGATGAATTTGTTTATATATTTTTCATCTCTTGCGAAAGAGGAAATATACAAATTATGTTAAGTAAAGATTCAGTTTAATGAATTTATTCATAAAAATACTGGATTTAAATTAAACTAAGCACCTTTAAAATTTATGCAGACTCTTTCATTGTACAATTGAGAAATATATTTTATAATATATTTGAAACTTTCAAAAATTATATATTTGAAAAGAACTTTAATGAGGTATTTTCATATAATTAATTTAAAAAAGATTGATGAATAACAGATTATCAATAATCGATCAATAATTTATCTATATTTGGATTTATTGGAATGATTCAATGTCATTCTACATCACGAATTTATCATAAATAAATTTTATTTAGAAAATTCTTTTTCATGTAAAACTATTGTTTCCGAGTTTCTTCTCCCGATCGTACGTGTTTACATGGCGTTGAAACAAATTCCGTCGTTTCGAACGTTACGATATCACCGCTTCCTTCCAGATCCAAAGTTCAACGAGGTCTGATCATATCAAACTCAATAACATAGTGCCGCGGAGTGTGAAAACATCGTATGTGAAAGATTCTCCTTCGTTTATATGCATAAAACTGGAACGAAGAAGTATATAAAGCAGATACTTTCAAATTCCACAATTACCATCGGAAAAATATGATTAATATTAAGTTAAGACAGTCGTTAATAGTAATAATAACGAATAATTGCAAACGCACATTAAGTTTTTATACTGACTAAATTTAATTTTTCTTTTTCTTTTTCTTTTGCGCGACAAAATTGGAAACGGTGAGTACATTAAGCAGGCTCAAGCTCTCTCGTTTGAAACAAGTATCGCGCGCACAACGCTCGTAAGTTCGAACGACACATCGGCTATTCATACCAACGTACCTCATTTCTTTATCCCATTCAAGACTCTCCCCAAGCCTATCCTTTTACTTCTTTTTCCACGTCGCGCCATAAACCTCTCGGCGCATTTAGGAAATAAGTCCCGCGTGCAAGAACATGATGGCGCGGCGCTTTCAGGAGAGTGTTTCTAGCGAGAGAGGGCAATGAGCCTCGGCACGATGTAAAGTCCCGAGGGCTAATAATGTCCCAGAAGCGTACATAGGAGGTCGTAAGACCGAACACACGATGTCAGCGACCCCGGCGCGGCAGACGACGAAGAGAGATTCGCGCTTATCAATACGATAGACGGCGACGCGACGGTGTTGCCTGTAACCTGTAATATTTGTGAAAAATGCGAAGAGGACGTATGCAATCGTAGCTCGCATCCTGAGGGCGCAATCTCCCTGCCTCTCGCCGTATCGTCACGTTTCCGCGATCTATTTCGACGGTATATCGGCGAAATAAAACAGTTTGACAAATATGAGACTCTCACTAGTCAGCTTCGCAATGCTTGCAATTTAATTCGAGCGTGAACGACCTCGCGAATCTTCCAACGAGTTCATAACTTACAACGCGTAATTAAGAGCATGAAAATACGCGTCTTTGCAACGGCGAGTCCGTCATCAAAGAAACTGCAATCTGTATCCAACTCGCGGAATATGCACGAAGCTTGCCATCAGACAGGCGAATATTTCGCTTAGAGCATAGAAGCTGCGGAAAGGAATTTTTCGCAAACACTCATTTAAATGGGAGTGTTCGCAGAAAGAATGGAGCAACTTCCTTTGCGTGTTTACGCGGAGAAAAAGTATCCAAACGGAAATACAATGCGTGGGGTCTTTATACGTGCGACGCGACACCCGCATTTAGAGATACGCATTAGTCAAGCAGAAATTTTTATTCGGATTGGAAGAATGTGTCGCGTCAATAATTTGTTCGCGGAAATAAATTTGCGAGAGGTACCTCGCGTTATGTGCAATATATAAATTGTAGTTTCTCAGATAATATGAGACATCATAATTTGTTTATACTGTGCAATTTGTATGTTTAAGTTTATCGAATAAAAAGATTTTTTGTATCCAGCAGCTATCACTTGCTGCCGTAATTCTAATAATAACAACTAACTAAACGCAGTACATGTGTACGCGATGGATCTTTAACAAGACTGGTTTTAGTTTATCACGCTTCTCCGACGCAAACACATTTGTTTTACTTAACATTGAGAATGAAGCGAACAACAGAAAGACATTATACTGTCACAGACGTTACCGTCAAATATCCCGCATCTGAAAAGCTGTCGAGGCACGCTAGGCAATATCTGCGGAAACTTTCCTGAAATCGTTCGCGTCTGCAAACGACTGATATTAAAGTTAAAATTTTCCATTCAATAAACGGAGATCGGAGATGCCGAGAAGGTTTTAACGCGGAGATTTCGCATTGCTCGCGGGCACACGCTCTCACAGGGCGAATGCGATACGCCCATCGGGAATTCCATTCCTGGCGCGGCGTGGCAGCCGTGTTGCAGACATCGGACCCCATTGCAAATATTGAAAAACGGCAGTCACCTGCTCTTTCCGACGTAATGAATGCCCGTAAAATATTACCCGCCCCTATACGCGCCTTTCACTTCCACCCGCCCGCGCCGTTTGGGCCGTGCGATTTCTCCGTCGCGAGTTTTTCCGCGACGGTTTATAAAAAAAAAAACTCGCGCAGGCCGAAACACGCTAATTGAATTCGCAGAATTTAGTGTTTTAATTAACTCTCTCTCACCTCTTGGCACCGATATCATTTCATTTGTGCGATCGACCGCCCCTTAGTTCTCACGTCCATTCGTGAATTTCCATAGCGAAACTGTTCTTTGTGTAACGCTCGGAAGCCCGCATTGTCATGGAAATGGAAACTTTTTTTTTGGAGAAAGGATTGTTTTCGCCATAGCACAATATTGCAGCGAATGATAAAAGAGTATTACATAGTCGCTTTGTCAAGCGTGTAACAAATTTCTTTTTTTTTTAATTTATTGCTCAATTAAATCTGCAATTTTCCAATGAACAAAATATTTGGGAAAAAGTTATTTATTCTATTAAATACAATAAATTAATCAGATATTTTTTTAACTGCGTAAAATAAATTACTTTTATAGGTATCTTATACTATAGGTATTGTAATATCGTGTTATATTTCTCTAGTTACCGTTTACTCACTGGAGTAAAATATATTTTCTGCGAAAAGGAATTTAAGTCTTGCAGTGTCAGACATCAACAAAGTAACAGCAATATTTATGTCAAAGTAGAGTCTAACAATAAGAGAATGTTCATTCTGATACTCAAAGCAAAGTCTCGCTCCATTGCGATGATAAACTTTTGCTTCAAAACGCGCGCGACGCGACTGGCAACAATTTCTGCGGCAGACTGTCTCTTCCTTTTTTTCAGAACGCGTTAGAGTCGAGAAGTAACGAGAACGTCGGTATATAGTCGGGTTTAATTAAAGTACAGCGGGCACGTAGTTTAACGCTAATGCGGTCCGCTGTGGGGGGGGGGGGGGACAAAATAAAAGTATGGTATGCGAGTTAATTGTTTGTCACGTCTTGCACTTATTCAAAACGAGCGTTAAAACCGAGGGCACAATTATTTCACAATTATTTCACGTCGGAATCTAAAGTCTAGAGTAATTCCTCTATCGGACATCGTTTTAACATTTTGCAAAAAGTCCATCTCGATTCTCGAATATCGCGGCGAAACTTCTGCGAAAGTACCAAGAACACGAAAAGACGGCGAATACGGACACGGTGGTATTAAATATTTTCACGTAGACTCCTTTAACAATTTTCATTTCCTAGCAGTACATCTGCGACCCGCGGCTGCGTAACACTCAGGCGTATGAATATTTACATTAAAGAAAGTCGGACCGAAAAAAAAGGGAAAGGAAAGTACTTAGCCCGTGGGATACAAAAATTGCTGCATCGCAGTATTTATTACGACATTATTGTGCGCAATAGAACATTAGAATTAGAAAAGAGAAGTAATTTTTTAATGTAAGAAGCACTTTAATTAAAATTCTGCTAAAGTATAATAATATAGTCATAATCATCGTAATTACATTGCAGAATAAGATTTTATTTACTTCTACCTCTGGAGCTCTTAATTTGCAGAAGTCTTTCGTTTTTAATTATTTTTAGCTAAGACTGTTTTAACATCTTTGCCAAGACAAAGTAGCAAGTAACAATAACAAATTGACGAGATGTTTTAGAAGTAGAACAACTCCATACGAATCTAAGCAGTAACGTCGTAATTGCAATGCATTTTTATCGTTAAAGTAAATAAAAAAAAAAACACTGCCAAAAGTTAAAGTAACGTTATATTTGCTCTTTCATACACGGCGTATTCGCGAATTTTGCTCAATGCTCGATTGAAACTGCCCTAAATTGGAGGTCAGCCTAAATTGCATCGTATCAACGGTGTATCTGATTGGGTGTAGACCGGTAGCGTAATTTCTTTGATAGAATAAACGGGCGCGCGCGGGTATCGAGGCACGATCGGAACAAACCGGAATTATGTATCCGTATCGATATGCGTTAATGACACAAGTGGCCCACCGCCGCGCTGCGCGCCGCGGCTGCGGAACCCCATCCGCGCTAAACCGCTATGTGTATACGTAGCAATTCGTGGATGGTGAAGACCGTGAATGTGAGCGCCATAGTACATGAGCCGCTAGCATTCCGGGCATTCCTAAATCGGAGGTCAACCCGAATCAGATTAGATCGGTATGAAGCTTGTCCGGGAATTGGAATAGCTTGCACGCTAACGCAACACGACGATCGAAGCCACTTATCGATCGGTGGTTTCGGGATGACATACGCGAATACGAGATTTAAAAAATCTCAGAATTGGAAGAGTGAGATAAAGCGGCGAAAATGTGGTGTTCGTAGCTTGAAAATTTATGATTTCTCAAAATACCTGAGGCTATATGCAACGAATCCCGAAAAATTCGATCTCAAATGTAAAATTTAATAAAACTACATTGGGAATTATTCACAATATTGATTATGTTTAATCGGAGTACAACGTGTAATTGAAATAGTTGTCTTTCTGGAAATAAGAACAAATAATTCGCATTTTTTCTCTTTCAACGTATATACCATAATTTTCTTATTATTTCAACTTATCACACATCATATAAGTTACACGTTAAGAAACATGCTCTTTGTATAAAAAAGAAACATTTTATTCCCCAAAAAATGTCCTAAATCTTCGTCAAAGTGACGTGTTATCTTCGAAAAATCTCATAATCCCGGGGAAATCCGTGGTAATATGTCGACTACTTTCGTTTCGCAGAAATCGTCCGACGAATTCTTTTTGTGTCCCGAGTCGCCGTTGAATATTCTCCGACGTTACGCGCGATGCAAATGATAAAGAATTTACATTTTCCTTAATTTGCACAATAATGGCGGCGTCACCTCTCGACCCTGTTCCACTCTCGCGACTCTTCCGTGAGAAAACTTTCCCGTCGTACTGCGACTCCTCATTGAATTTCCTCGGGATATTCGTGTTATTCTCAACGCTGTAATACGTAATATAGTAGCACTTGACGTACGAACCCATCACGAATATATTTTATACCAAACAGTCGTAAGATACATGATTATTATTACTCATTACATAGAATGCAATAGTAATGACAGTAAAATTATGTACATGTTAATTAATGGCACCAATAGATTAACCATAAAATAAATTTCTTTTATATCTTTTTTGAGATTATTGCACTTAAATAATGAAAAATTTATCTCTTTTTTTCTTTGTAAGCAATATATACTTTTAGTACAATTTATTATATAATATATACGTATATATCTATATTAATATTATATAAATAAATAAATAATATTTTATATATACAAGTAATCTAAAATATATTTTTCCTTTGGTTTATGTTTGTAACGTTCCACTTAGATAAGTCTGTTTAGATAAGCACGTTACCTTCTTCAATGACATTACTGTCAGTACTGAGAAAGGAGAAACATCTAACAGAATTTTGATCTTAACTTTAAATCTTCTTCGGGACAAGAGCGATAGAATTTAATTAGATGCCAACTTGGTCGTGATACACGGAAGATATTTTAAATTCATGAACCTCGCAAATTAGGCTTGAAACCGTGTCTCGCTAGAGTTAACGGTAGTCCGCGATGTACTTGGCTCGTGTAACTTTCGCGAACGTTTCCTGCGTTGCATAACAGCAACTTAAATCGTACCGCCGCGCGCGAACGAAGCGGAAAGTTTTGGGGAACTTTACGGAGAGGTATTCATTTGCGCCTGTGAATCTTACGGCTGTTTCGTGACCGAAATCCCCGACCGTAAAATGGGCAAGGAAATTGACGGAGTCTTATCTTTTCGTATTGTTAAACGAACACAATTATATGACAGCGCGCGATTTATCAGACCCCAGACTATTTTCGACGAACATTGAGCTTTCGAGCTTCAATCTGCTTTAGAATGTACCTGAGATCTCGTCAACTTTTGAAGATGGATGAACAAGAAGTTCGACAATTTATAAACCGAACCGTGTCTGTTAATCGTTCAAAATCAAGGCAATACCGAACGTTTAGCAGCGAAGCCATTACGGTGCAAATATCAGAATCCCCTAACGGACCTGTACATCATCCCCAGACGTAGTGCCACGACAACGGGGCGCCGGTATTTACGTAATTATTGGACCGGGCGTTTGCTTTGTGGCTAGGCTCATCGGATGCCTCTCGGGTGCATGCGTCATCATTAGATTAACCATGCTGCTCTGCGTTGTGTCAACGACATTTAGCGATATTTTAAAGCCATTTATTTCAAAAACAATAGAAATTCAATTCCATAATATTCTGAATTAGAAATTGCGATGTAAATCTAATCGAAGAATCTGTCACTAAAACTAATCCCAATCTACGATATTCCGGGCGTGATGTATAAAGAGCAATATTTTCTGTCAATCCAATCAAATAATTCTTTATTAGAAAATTTTAAAAGTTAAAAGTGAACAGATATTGGCGCGAGTGGGGAAAAATTTCCTTGAAAAAAGATGAAAGAAAAAGAAAATTATCAGAAATGTTTCGATCCATTTTGAAAACAATTAAAACTATATTATTCATCAATAAATGTAATTTGTATGGGAACGCAAAAACAAATTCAACGTGGTTGGCATGTAAGAATACGTTATAACAGCAATATCTTTCTTTGCAATTGGTCATGACTATTTAAAAGAAACTTGTCATATATCACGCATTGTAAAATCGAGATTGAAAGTTCAAGAGTACATTGCAAGAATGGGCGCATTAACAATTTAGATGGTACAGTTCGATAAACGAAAGTTTCTACCTTTAGATATTGTTCTTAGAAATTATTCTGCTATATATTTGCTACTAAAGAAACCTATTCCATGAAAAATACATGCGCAGGATATAAATAATACCATATCTTACTTTTTATTTTTCATTTCATCTTATTGTAATCGTACTATCTCTTACAAAATATCAAAAATTCGCTTATAGCTACTGCGCTCAAAGAAACACCGCGTGGCATTAAAAAATTATTTATTAAATCGTCTCACTTGCTACGAGACCATTTGCTAGCCCGTAAATAATTTTTTCACCGGAAAAACTTGCGTGTTTGTGTGTAACCGACCAACTTCTCGACAAAATAAACAAAATGTGTCAATAAAAAAACATAGAATCTAATTTATCTACTAATTAATAATACGAATTCACATAATTCTATCAGTGTGCCCTAAAAAGAAATAAATTTCTGGACTTGTGCTCTTTCTACTTTACAGATTTGCATTACAGCTAAGTGATGAAGTGCGTAGATCAACTAGATGAGAATTATTCTTATTCTACCTAATCCTCGTTTTGATACGCGAACGTGCCGTCGCGTAAATGAAAATCATTTCGCGTAGGATAAGCGGTGGGTTATACGTCAAGCATCAAAAGGGATGAACGCGGCTCTTAATCCATGAAAATGGCGAGAAACCAGCGAGTGTTGCCTCTCGATATGAATATCTAACGGCTGTGCTCGAACTCCCATAGTCCGAGTTACGGCCCCGCGGATGAGTGTGCAGGTTGGTCCAGTAGTAATGGAAAGCCGCTGATCAGCCCTTACTACAACGATATTACAGGTCATACACAGGATTATGCACTTTAGCATAGTTAATGGGCCAGAAGGTGCACGTTAGACCGGATTAGCATAAGCGAAATAATAACGATATCTGGCGAAGAGCTTAACACGCCTTAAATCCCTTAGATTTCTTCTATTCATTTAACAAAATTATTTTCTTTAGAATTTTTCTTTAGAAAAAAAATATTATACACGATTTTTAATTCAGTTTGACTATCTACTTGATATCTAATATGTATTTCCTACATGTAGATATTTTATTATAACAAATATATAGATATTTTATTATAACAAATTTATAATTTAGATAAAATTTCAAACTGTAAAGAAAGTAAGCGTTAAACGTAAAAACATATAACTAAGATATATCTTGCTCGACTTGACTTATATAATTAGTGACATCGGGAGTTCTCTCTCTCTCTCTCTCTCTCTCTCTCTCTCTCTCTCTCTCTCTCTCTCTCTCTCTCTCTCTCTTTCTCTCTCTCTCTCAACTTACAATTAACGGAAGAGTAATATTATATATGAGAACCCGTAATTGTAGAAACGTAACGTAATTAGAGATGAGTCAACGAGATTGACACGATCGTGCTGGGCTTAATCGAGCTGTCTAAGGGACGAAGACGAGAGTCAGACGACAGATGATGGAAATCATAATGAATCTCGTCGTTTCGCCTCCGTCGCTCAGGAATGTGAAATTACGGCAAGAACCTGTCTAGCACGCTCGCTAATATATATCAGTGACTTCGATCTTCATTAATCTTCCACCCTTGATCGATCTTGGATATCTGGCATTCTTCCGAGCGCAATTTTCTTGTTCGCCTCTAACATAATCTAGCTTAAAGTCAACTACAATAATTTACACAAAGTCATTATCTCATTACGGGATGGTATTGTAATTTCAGTATTTTAATTCTTTCTTGGTACCTAGCGACAATTAGTTGCAACATTGACATCTTGGAACAAATTAATTTTTCTTTATTGCGCGAAATTATGCATTTTTTTGTGCTACATAATACGATTAAGCGTTCGAATTATTGTGGGTATCGCAATTGACACACGAGATTAGTTGAGTAACTTTTCTTGTAACATTAGCGCAAAACCGATATCTCTTCTCTCCACCTTTTTGCAGACGCCCTCACCCTTTGGCTTCCTCCTCTCCCTTCGCGTGCTACGTACTTCCCTTTTCGCTCATTGATCAAACACTATCTGTTTATCCCTACTTCTGAAACCGGAATTCCTCCACGATAACCATCCCGAGCAAACACCAGCGTGAAATATATCCTTCAGCACTACGACGCGCCCTGATGCCGATGCAGAAGCGTCAAGTGGGTTATCAGTTTCACGATAATGACGATCAGTATCGCGATTGACCAGTGGGCAGGTCACATCGTGCCCGCAAAAGCTCGCGATTGTAATTAATTACGAAACATCTAAAAACACTTCTAAGAAACATAAAACGTTAAAGTTAGAACGACCAATTAATTCAATTAAAGAACTTTTAAGAAGCGAATTGAAGAATTTAGAAGTTATCATTCGAGTTTCACATCGAATCCCGCGCTATTTAGACAAGAGATGAAACTCGACTATGAAAAAGATTATATGAATTTGGGAAAAGCTGTTCACTTCGGCTTTCACCGCTCGGCCCGGACTTATGCAATTAAACGCGTATAAGTAGATATGTATGCAATGAAACTGACGGGTAATTCTTGCAAGTAATAGCGAGCTTACTCGCTTGTGTACCTGTACTAAACGACCACTCACTGAGAGTACTCGTATACATACACGTATACAAACACGAAGAGCGCGTTCCTTGTAAGCGTTCTACGAAGACTGGGATTTGCTCATAAATATGTAAATTTCTCGTGGGTACGTATAGGGGCGGCTGGGTAAAAATGTGGCCACGCCGAGGGCTGCCGATACGAATTGGATATTCAATTACGATTGCATACGGCGATTGCTGAAAAGCGAATATAACTGTGGTTCGACACAAGAATTGACACCATGCCATCTAATACATTTATTAATTTTCTTAACCTGCTTCCTATTACATAAGATATTAACGTAAGATCTTAATTGTATGCTAGATTGTATACGTGATTTGACATCGTGCAATGGATACAATATTACCAAGATGATTTTTAATAATATACAGGGTGACACAAAAGTTCCCAGAATTTCTTTTAAAACATTAAGCAGCTACAAATTGGTATACTTATAAATAAAAAATTTACACTTTACACAGGACACAAAACTTTATTAGAACATTAATAACCAAATTAAACAAAGAAAATTGCAATAAATGCTCAAAACTGTTTCCTTTGTCTTTAATACATTTTCTAAGCCGGTTCGAAAAATTGTTCACGATGGTCGCGCACTGTTACATGGTAATTTCATCCCAGTCACGTCGCAGGGTCACTTTAAAGGACTCCGTTGATTTAAAGCAAACTCCAGAGATCTTTTGCTCCAAGATAGACCACGAAAAAGTCCATCGGGTTCAAATCCGGCCAAACGTCCTGGCCCCAAACAACCGGGAAACAGCTCTTCACACGTCGCGATCGTTGTTCGCGCCGAATGAGCTAATGCTCAATCTTGCTGGAGCGTAAATCCTTCTCCACCAAATGCTCCGATGCCCATGGCATCAAAACGCCTCGGAGAACGGCAAGGAGAACGGTCTCTTGGTAGCTGGCGACGTTGATTTTCGCGACGTGCTAAGAACTGTTTCCCAGTTTTTGGGGCAAAGACGTTTGACCACCAAACTCGCCGGATTTGAACCCAATGGACTTTTTCGTGTGATCTTGAAGCAAAAGATCTCTGGAGTTCGCTTTAAAACAACAAAGTCCTTCAAAGTAGCCTTGCGACGTAACTGGGATAAAATTACCACCCAGAAGTGCGCCGACCATTATGAACAAATGTTCCGAAGCAACTTCGAAAATTTATTAAAGCCAAAGGACACAAGTTTGAGCATTTATTGTAATTTTCTTTGTTTAATTTTATTAATATTCTAATAAAGTTTCATGTTCTGTAGACTTTTAATTTATACACCACGTTGTAACTGCTGAGTGTTTTCAAAAAATTTCCGGGAACTTTTGTGTCACCCTGCATATTTATACTATGCAATTAATTAGAAAATTGATCAAAAGACCTTCAAGTAAATATATATTTTCTAATTAATTAAACAATTAATCATATAATTGTATTCTAATTGCTCTAATAAATTAACTTACGTTAGTATATCGATCATTTAAGATCTTTAATAACTACGGTAATATTTTACTTTGTAATTACTAACAATTGATGAATCATAATACTTACTTATTGGATTATATAAATGTAATGCATGATTAAAATTAATTTAAATAACATTATATATTTAGTGATTATCTTAATCATGATTAAGTAATTTATTAATTGCCTCACTACTCACAAGATTACAAGAATAATCAATCCCTCTAATAATGATTGCAAGTGACAGCTTGACACTGACAACTGTGCAGTGTGGCGGAAGACTTCCGTCGCGAACGGCTTTCCGACTTTCATGCGTTTGCATCGCGACGTTCAGTTTACATTATTCATGTGCAACGACTCACGGCTACAGCCAAATCACATATGCAAGTATAAAATAAAAATCATCTTGTTATGCATCGACTATATCGACTTTTACGTGCGTAGTTATGATTCCATAACAACTTTGCATTTTTCAGACTTGGATTGTATTTGCTCAAGATGCGTCAGGAAAATGGTACATACAAAAAAATGGTAAAATACACACACGCACATATACATATATTTTTTTAAAATATATATTAAATATATATATATATATATTAAATTTAAAATTATGTGTGTGTGTGTGTGTGTATGTATTTCACTATTTTTTGTATGCATCTTGGGCAAGTGCAGCCTAAGTTTGAAAGATGTACATATATTAAAAGAGCTAATATGCTTTCAATTGCGATTTAAATATTTCAATTTTTATTCTCCGATCCATTTATAATTTCGTTTATATCGATGACTCATATAAATCAAAAATTCTAAAAAAGTAAATCTAGTTTTAGTGATCTATACCAAATATATTTTAAACACGTTCCATAAGATTTCTTCGTATATGTCAAATGTAAAAAATATTAATAAATAATAATATTAAAGGCATTTAGAAAAATTAGTAAATTAATGCTATAATATTTTCATATAACTTTTTTAAAACTTATTGTAATAACGAGTAAATAATATAATATACAGTGATGTAAAAAATTTTATCAGATCTGTAGAAATCGTATATGAAAAATCTCTCCACATATCATTAATAAAATAACTTAGAACCGCGCGCTTACATTTACAGTGTAAAACTTGACATGCTCTACTCGTCGCGTGAATATCGCGGAGAAACTGAAAACAGTATAAGAATCACATGAAAGCTTCGAGAAGCCTAAAAGCACCGAGTGGATTTAATGCGCCGTTTCCACCTGAAACTTTTAAATAAACGAGCTTCCCTTCTTGACCCAAGTTCCTTCTAGATATCCCTAGTGAAATAATTCTCTCTGGTGTATTTTTACCATTTAAATAGTGCTTTCAAAAGAGAATTCTTGAAAATTGTACATTTGCCAAATAAATGTAAATATTAATAAATAACGTTAAAGACGTCTCAAAAAATCAGTGATTTTTTTTAGTACTATAATATTTTTATATAACTCTAACAGTAAATGTATCTCACGTGAATAATGTAACATCTCCGTAGTAAAATATTTTATCAGATACGTGGAAATGGTACGTGAAAAGTCTTTCTACTCATTTCCAGCAGCTGATACACATTAAAAAGAAAATTGGATTAAACCTTGATCGATATTCGCAGTGCAGCTTTCCGATCGTCAACATGCCTCTTAATTATTGCGGTTTAATGCATTTAGAGGATCACATTGCTCGCGGAGCGTTTGAATAGCGCACGTCAAATTCACGTCGGCCGCAACTGGGTACTTTACGTTCGATATGCGTTCATTAACATGGTACGTGAAACACATTGAGTTTCTTTCGATGAGTATAATCGAGGAACGTTTGGAAGTAATATAATTATATGTTCTGAAACGTACGCAAATGGATATAGATACGTATATCTAATCGTTATAAAATAGCAGATTATAGAATATGTTATCCGCCACTCGTCGGTGATTGCAAGTAACAGAACGAAACATGTGAAGAATTTATTTAACGTTTAATACGTTTAATTAAAAATAAAATTCAAGCATAAGCTTTACCACGTTACAAGATCTCGGACTTGATAATTATATCCCTCCAAATCTTTTGCGATTAGTATAACTAAAAAATTCCAGTTATGAGCAAAAAATTACGCTTCACGTAAATTCGTGGTTGTCACGCCGCGCGCCGAAACGTTTTGCGTGTTTCGTGAATATTCAACAATCTTAAATATTCAACGCCGGAAAACAGCATTATTCATCTCTTGGTGCCAGCCGTTCCGAGCATACATCTATTTTTGTCACTCTAATCCTACTCCAATCGGTCATCTTGATTTACGACGTTAGAAATGAAGAAATTATTCTCGGGGAGCATTTTGCTATCTTTGTTCTTTGTCATACTGTCAACTTCATAACATTTGCCGTTCGTGTGACTTATGGCCACCAATTAATTTCGGATCTCGTGTTACAGCGCTGGAACTCAATAATCTGATTCAGAAATATATAAATCCGCTCAATCCAATTAATATTTTACGTTTCGGAAGAATATAAATCGTTCATAAAAATATAATTTATAGTTCTCTGAATACGCGCGCGTGCAAACTTTGTACATAAAATACTCTTCTCTCCCGCGTCCACTCAATTAATTTAACTTATACTCAAAGCCGACATTCTTTATGTTCGCAATGCTACAAAACAATCTACTTATTTGCTGACTGAAAATTTACTTGATGCGAAAAGCTTCAGTTCTGAGTGTTTTATTTCCTTTTTTTATCATTCCTATATCTATTGTTGAAAAGTTCACGCAGGTGCAAAACTTATTTGCTACCAAATCGAGTTAAATCGATGTGACAACCTACTCGAAGAGCGATACAAATTAGATCTGCCTGATAACGCTTGCCACTCACTATTTCACTTTTCCTACGATCATCCTTCTCATAGCTGCAACACGTTCGCAATATCGCAAAGGGTGACTGTAGCGATACGAGGAACGCATATTTCTATTTGAGTGAATTCGTAAAAGAACGGACGGAGATCAAATCGGATTTTCTAAAATATATATTTTACGGTAGAGTAATTTATTATAGTGAGTAATATTAAACTTTCTATAGCTTCAACCAATATATTATGACTACAAAAAGATATAGAATCTTTAAAATATACGAAGTTTTTTTAAAATTACGTTAATTGATGAACTATAATTGTAGGCAACAATTTTCGTTTCTCATTTCTCACGGGTCACGGTGTCAGATGTCTCCTGCGCAATAATTACCGTCTTCATTGTTGCCGTAATTACTAAAAAGCAAAAGCAATCCATCCTTTCCTGAACTGACCGACAGAGCCGAATACGACATGCCGTATAGCGCGCGAGAATTAATTAGAAACGATCGGTTGGCGGATACTCTTGCGCGAGAACTCGACAGGAATTTTCAATTTACGATCCACATGGCCAGCACAACGCGAGTCTAATATCCACCTAGGTACCGGAAGCCGTCGCGTATGGTCGAATCAATTAACATATAGCACGCTCGCGCTAATGGTAGCGCGCGTACATTCGTGCGATCGGTACGGCGCGTCCACTCGCCACCGCAATCAGAGTTTAATTACACATAAAGTAATTTGCTAATTACCTTTCACCCCGCCCGCAATCGGCAATACGTCATGGTATTGATGCAGAACAGTTCGGAGTTACTCTGGTATTTTTCGAATCGTTCACGTCGTGGCTGATCAATGTGAAGGGTATCAGCGCTGACTTCAATGAACAATTGCTGCTATTACGTCATTACATTATTAATGTCAGTTTAATTAGGTGATAATATCATAAGTCAAACTATGACATTATTTATCATTAATGATTGACAGTCCACAATAATGTCAATATTAAGTTACTATATCATTATATTAGATTTATCATTATTATGCTGTTATATTAATACTGGCAGGCATTAATACCGCTAAGAAGCATGGAATTATTATTGTTATTGTTATCATTATTACCGCTGTACTCTCGACACTGTTTCACGTCAAAATCGATTATTCACATCAACGAGTGCAGACGTTTTCGCATTGGCGCGGAAATTCGTACAAACAGACAACGCGAGTTTTCCGCTTTCCACGGCTACAATCAGTATGACATTAATTTCGAGCGAATGGGCGAACACGCGCGCGTATATCGGATACGCACGAATTAATTAGCCTTTGCTCCCCTGTAATCGCGATAATGCGCATCGTCGCGACGAGTCCTATATAATCTCGCGAAAATTCAATCGATTCGACGGAGTCACGCGAGTAACAATCTGCGCTTGTTATCAAAATGTTGAAAGGAAAAAAGGAAGCAACATCGTTTGTACAAACAAAAAGTAACGTCGTTTCTCTTCAGCAGGAAAAATAAACGTTCTTGTTAGCGGTGCATTTCTAGTGTAAAAAATATAGAAAATTAATCAGATACATTGGAGAAATGCAATATGCATAGTTTATTATTTTTTAAAATTGCAACAACGATAGAAAAATATGCGGATTTTAATAATGCCGGCTATCCAAAAGGAAACGATCCTTTTATATTATTTTGTTTCGTTATCTTATTTATTCTTTTAATTTAATACGTCTCTAATAGCATAATAATTATAGAATTTATGTATAGAATAATTATAGAATTCTAGTATCATATAATAATTATAGAATAAGTAATAGACCGAATTGTGCTTTCCGCGGGAAGCAATGTTAATGTTTCTTGATAGCGTCACGATAATACATCCGGCCTTCGTTACATTTACATCCGCGATTCATCGAAACTCGCAGACCAAAGCTATATTGGTATTATTACATTTGCATATGAATGCAATCTGCCTTCCTATCGCGGAGGATAACTCATCCCAGAGTGAATATCCATTCAATACCGTCCCTCGATGCGACTATGTTGCGATGATTACCTTGTCGGACACCTTCTCATTGATGTCGCAACGGAAGCGCCCAACATCGTGAATGTCTATATATTTATTGTATCGACACACAACGGAAATTCATGGCTGTACATAAATTTCCGCGGCGCATTAGCATTGCGAAATTAAAAGAGCGAAAACAACGTGAGAACAACAATTATATAATTGCATTCCGCGAGAAGATAAATCATTGACCGAATGTTTTATATGTAATAAATATCATAATATATCCGAATATCAGATAATGCAATAATAATACGTTATCAAATTAATAATGTTGACACAATAGAGGAGAAGGTGGTAATATGGAACCTTGCTGATAATATGGAACCCCTCAATATCTTAAAAACTTTGAGCTACACTTTACAGGTGACAGCTGGAACTTGTTTATTAAGTTGCCCTTTGAGCCGTAAGAGCGTTAGATTCACTAGTTTGACAATAACAATAAAGTAAGAAACATACTTGTCGATTTCCGAACGTTTAAAAGGTAGATAAAACTTTGTAACTGTTGGTGATTAACAGCTAACGTTTACAGCCAGACACTTAAAGTATATGATGTTATCTAAAATGAAAGAATTGAGAATCTTGATACAGTTATATAATACCAGGAATGAAAGAATTAAGCTTATAGTTTACAAGAAATAGCTTAAAAACAAAAGGTTCCATATTACCACCTTCTCCTATATAATTTTGATAATAATTTTGTCAATTGCAATAATTATGACGGTATCGATGGCAACGCCTACGGTTTTACTAATAAGTAATTAATAATCGTATCTCCAAAAGTCAATAGCCATTGAATCAATATCGCAGAAATATTTGAGAATGTACTTGTCTCCGGCACACATCGTTCGCATTCAATCAGGATTAGATTTGCTCGCATATGCAAACAGATGAGGGCGCGGATAGATTCCGTGTGTGGTATAACTTGAATTGTGAACGTCGAGGATTCGCGAAATAGCGGAAAGTCCAAAATCGCATACTAGCAGTCCATAACTCTAGGATTACGGCTGCAAGTTCCATCTATGCGCCTGAGCAGCTAACTGGTCCAATTAGTCGAGGGGCGACGTTGAATTCGGAAATTACAATGCACTGTGGGTGACAAGTGCAAAAAGGAGACGAGGAATGTCCTACACTTTCTATCGAGATCCGTTGCCAAACGCTTGCCAAATAGGGTTGTAAGAATTGTTATTGAAAGTTGAATAAATTTCCAGAGAACGTCAAATGATTTATTTCTTATGTAATAATAAATAATAAATAATTATTCTAAAATAAACCTTAATTGCATTAAAGATTTTATAAATCGATCAAAAAATGTGTATACTAATAAAAAATTAAAAAAATCTAATACAAATTAAATTGCAAATTATTGTAAAAAATATCTTAAATTAAATTAAGAATAATTAAAATAAGTTATATAAAATAGAATATATAATTGCAAACGGATTATCAATTTACGATAATATAATTAAGAAATGTATACTGTTTATGTTTATTAAGAAAACGTTTTTGTTACAGAATTTGAAGAACCAGATCATGACGACGAACCTCTGGGTCGAACAGGTGAGCGATAAATAATTTTCTTTCAAATATTTAATTCGTAAAACGTACTCCTTGAAACATTTTTCTTACGATTTTGTACAAATGCATAATTATTTATAAAACGTTGGCATTTCTAACGTTATTGCACAACTTTAATAAAGATTAATTTAAATAATATAATCGCGTGATACAACAATATTATTTAATCAGCATTTAATTGCGCGCGTAAAGTATTTTAAAACAAAACACTCGTTTTTCGAACTGCAGCGATACGCGAAGTTTGGTAGAAAAGAAAGAGTCAGAAGCGTAATTGGACCGTTACAAACATTAGAAGGAACATTATAGAAGGAGAAAATTAACGAGGTAACCGAAACGTTCGCGTTTGGGAAACAACGGCTGTTTCGCTGCTTCACGTTACACGAACGGCAAATTACTCTTGTATTATACCTGGTATATATACATATATATCTACCGATGTATCTGCGTGACGTTGTGGCCGTTTACCATAAAATACTAGGCAGGATAAGGTAAGAGAAATTAGACAGCGGGTAGCGCACCGTCGCGCATAATTGAAGAATAATTAAGGCGTCGATTAGTATAGCGATTACGGTCTGTTTCTTCGGCGAAACGACGCGCAAAGCTCTCAAAACATCGTCGTTAACGGACTTCAGGAATGTCTAGACGTTAACGGTTTCTAGGAAAATGCTAATTGCCTTCACAAAAAGACTATTCTTTTTTTATACAAAACCTGCCACAATCACCGTACAATGCTTTGATATTCTGAAGATTATTCAAATATTCTTAAAATTATAATCAAAATTAAAAATCTTAAAAATGTCGAGATCACGATAATTTTCTAATGATAATAGTTAAAATTAAAGATTAATGTTCGATTAAAGTTCGCGTAAAGTTCATGCGTTCATACTTGCGCTTATAATTGCGCTTACATATGCTTAAACTTACTTTAGATGATTCATTAATTATGAATTAATAATTGAAAACAGTTATATACATCGTTTATCCCGCTATATAAGAGATTTTATAAGCTTTATAAAGTGCATTGTAGATATAATAAACTTTATAAATTGCTACTTAATAATCTTGCATTTATAATTAATTTAAAATACATCTCTTTTTCTCCTTGTTTATCATCACTTATCTAAATAATAAATTTAAAAGTTTAATTGGAGGGGTAAAAACCACAGTGTGGTGTAGGTCAAATTTTTTAAAATATTTTCTTGTGTGCACAGATGCAATCTGTACAATATATAAATTGCATCTATGCACATGAGAAAATATGTAAAAAAATTTGACTTACACCACTGTGGTTTTTACCCTTCTAATTAATTGTTATGCATCTGATATTAAAATTAACATTTTTAGCTTCATGGTGTCCTATATTGTATTTTATAAAAATTGTATTTTCTAAAAAAAATAGCATAAAGCGCTTGGCAAAAAAATTATGAAAAAAAAATAATAATATCTTTATGAAATTCAATTGCTAATAATATTTATACTAGAAAACAATTTTACTATTACAAAAATTACTTTATTATTATCTATTATCTTTTATCAATATTTTTGTTTTGAAATGTTTTTTATTTGTTTTATTTCTATAGAGTTTAAATTTTCCACGTATTTCAAACGACTTGTGTAGCTTTTAATTATTATTTCATTGCATAATAAAGCACCAAAAAATGCCGATAAATAAGTCAAATGGTCAATAATGATTCGTTAATAAAGCTTTATTTTATGAGCTTTTTATTATCGAATCACTGATCGCTTTAGTTATTAGCATATATAGCTGACATTTTTGTGGTGCTTCATTACGCAACTAAATAATAATTAAAACTCGAATTGTCGTAACTCTGCCAGTATATAAATAAGCAAAATGGTCAGTGCAATATATAATTCGATGAATATTTGCTCACGTTCCAATATTTAAGTTTAAGTATTACTAATTTATCATAGCCCATCCAGTTTAAGATATACACATAATAATACATAAATCTATAAAATATTTGATTCATTGATCTTCTTAATAAAGTATCTTCTTAATTTAGCATACATGTATATACATTTATATATTTTATATTTGATACAATATTTCTTAAATGTATTTTAGCTTAGTTGAAAATAAAAATATTTTGTCACTCACCGACACACGATGCGCAGCGGCGGAGTTATAACGCAAAGGTTGATCTGTAATATACATATACAATATGTAAGTTAGAATTGGCGCTCACAATAACTAATGTTTTAAAAACTAATTGCCATGATAATTATATAATTATCAAAAAGAGTAATTTTTTATATAAACTTTTATAAAATCTAAATAAAGAATGGAAGTGTGACTCTAATATAAATAATTCAAATATCGAATCGTAAATAAGAGATTAGATACTTACCCCGGTTGCTCCCCGCCGTCGCCTGATGCTGCCCAGACCTCCTCCTCCTCTCAGATTTCTTGGTTTCAGCCGCATAATACAGCACAACACTCGTGTAAATACCGTTAATTACAATCACGCGTACATACATGATTCTCAAACGGGAATCATTCAATGGAGCTGAAAAAGGAAATAATCACGTCGAGCGTCTCTTATATAGTATAGTTGCTACGACGGCATATCGAGCTTTATAATAATACGAAGGCAATGAAGGCATATACTTTTCGTACCGATACGTGAGTAAGTAATAATAAAGCAACGCGCAACTTACAAGCACAACGCATCCTGTACCACAGAAAACAAACGCCGATAAGCCAGCCGTTACGAAATATTCTCTATGTATTAATTTTTTAAATACAGATTCCGTAATGTATTCTGGTCTTTATATATCAATCAGTTACCACAGTCTACTACACGCGGGCCACGCGGCATTCCGTTTACCTGTTACTTACATCACACGGATCGGATTTACGCATTAAGCCGGTTCTACACAGTAAGTCGTACGTCGGACTTCGGAGTCGGGTACTCGGGTGTCGGAACGCAGCCGATGGCCCAATGAGAGAATTTCTTTTTTCGAGAACGATTTTTCCTCATTGGACCATGCATGCGGCTGCGTTCCGACATCTTAGTTGTAGAACAGACTTTACTCCGCGCTTTCCGATTTGAAAATGATAGGTGGGGTAGGTTACGTGTATAATTGAAGAAAAATCGATATATCCGAAATCCGAAGAATCAGTGTACACGGGAATCACAGGATCGGGGATACCTCGACTGCGTTCGGGGAGCGCGCTATTTGCTTATTCTATCCTTGTTTTACACCTGATGAGCGATAAAGATAGAATGATATGCAATAGCGCTAATAGCGCGCTCCCCGAACGTAGCCCTCGTCGCCGCGCCGTCCTCCTTCACCACCACCTTCCTTGACGTACGTACATATTCGGTGCGGTGCGGCGCGACATCGCGGCGTCGACTGACAGAATTTAGGTTAGGAAGGCCAGAGCTTTCAGCTTCCAGCTCTCGCGCGGGGCGACGCGATGTGCCGTCGTACATCTTAAAAACGTCGTTGACATCATTATTGGCCGTAAGTATATTAATGAAACGATGACTTGAAATTCTCGTTTTCTATCGCTCCGATTTCTAGCTCAAACGAACAAATATCTGCGTCGAGACATATAGCTTTTGCCTAATCTTATGAGTAGTTCGTATAAACGAGAGTAATTCATGACGCTTGAGTAATTGAGCGCCATGTAAATGAGTAATAAATTATTGAAAAATGTCACTATCGGCTCGTTCGGGCGTCAGCGAACGAATGATTGCGTCGCGCGTCGTGCCAGACCTTGACACGCACTATGAACAATGCTCTACCCCGTGAGTCAAAACCACGGTCAAGAGCCGCGTGTGTTAGCCAAATATTCCGTTCCTTATATTTTTGATTACATTATTAAATGCTTGCTGTCTATCGAAACGAATATTTATTTATTTTGACTAAAAATCGAAGCTGTAGGATAAGAGAATTTTTAATTATTGCCTTGTGCCGTATTTATGTATTTATAATTTATGGATAATGATCATTTTTTCAATGTATAAACTTGAATATATTTCGAATTGCGTTTTGCATTGTTTTGAATGGACTATCGTACTTGTGTTTTATTTCACAAAACTTGTTAGCATCGTCTAAGATACCGATTATTTTTTCTCAAGTGTGTAATTAGTTAATCATTTAAATTTTTATATAAAAACAGGTTGAGTAATTTTTATGTAAAAGTTAAAATTTACTAGTAAAATTAGTGATAAAATTTTATTCTAAATTCTAATACTAATTAATGTAATTATTTATTATACTAACTTTTTCTTTCGATTTTACTAAAAATAAGCTAAGTAGTAAAATCGATATTACTGTAAAGATTTGTACAAATTAATAGATGATAGATCGGTATGCGTGGGTATATGTTTGATAACAGGAATTCTGAGTGATATTATTAATCAACTTTGATCATTTATAATTCCTAAACTATTGCGAAATTTTTCACATTAGAATTTTTAATTTTAATTATTCTTTATAATGAGCTTTATATCATTGTATCGTGATTTTGTGATATCCTATATGTACCTATAGAACGTTATTGAAAGAGATAAATCTCTGGAATAAATTTTTATATTATATTTAATTAACAATAAGGCGCGACTCACGCGACAAAAATATTTGTATAAGCATATATAGTTAAAACTTGGAGGACAATAAAATTAAATTACGAGGTATTAGGTAAATTTACGACAAATAATACTGTCGCTTAAAAAAAGGAAGCTTTTATGTTACATAGAAAACATCGGAAACCAAGATTTCGTTAATTAGATTTTTAATTACAATTGGAAGAGATTGCATTCGGCAGTGTTTTAACTTTATAATAATTTAAGTTAGAATTTATATTCAGTAAGATACATTTTTCGATATTTTGCTATATTGAAATTACTTCTGAACTTTTGCCAGGCGGCTTAGTAAACTATATTTGTCTTCAAAAAGGCCGTTAACATCCTGACAGCTTTATATATGTGCTCTCTCAATTACAACAAAATTCACTCATGCAGAATGTTCCGGAACAAAACGCGGCTTCGACGTTGCATCGCGTGTATAGTTTCATAGTTAAATCCGATAAAATCGCGAAGGTACACACGTATGTCGGTCCGTCGAACGACGAACGTTACTCGTCGCCGCGGTACGAAAACGATTCATACGCCGGCCATACGGTCCGCGGATCGTCTGGTTCGGGGGGACGCAGCCCGTTTGCAACACGAGTTACATTTCTGTCTAAACGCGTGTTGTACGTGTACATGGCAAAGCATTCCCGGCGCGTCTCGCAGAGCGACGTGCCATCCTTCAACGTCGAATCCACCCTCCACCCTCGCAGACTGGCCGCCAACAACCTCGCCTGCTGTTAGTGTCGGCGCGCACTACTTGTCACTCCGCCTCGCTCAGGCTCATCCATACCGTGCCTGTCGTTATGTCGCTTTTCATTTTCAATTATTCTTTAGTTTAGATAGCCGACAAATCTTTATCACGCAAAATATAATGAAAGACACAAACAGTTTTTTTTATACTAGATTAAAATATAGATGGAAATTAATAAAGCGTTATTAATTTTGAACAAAAATTTAAGTGGATATTCTTGATTAATGATTATGAAGATTATAAAATTAGTCATAATAATACTATATTATGCAATATTACGGTTTAATATATTTATGCATAACCAAATATTAAATTGTCAGGGAAATTTTTATTTCGTTTGATGGAAAATATATTTAAAGTACTTAGTGACATTATTTTATTAGGAAACTACATTTTAATTTAAAGTAATATTAAACATAGAAACATTCATAATTAACACAGAAGTTTCAGCTAGAAATTATACTAATTTCTAATAGAGTCCCTGATGCTTTCATGTACATAGATATATAACCATGTAACTAATTCGCTTTCAGTGCTGCTACATGCTACACGCAGTGACAACGAAATTTGGGTTTCTGATGTTATCCATGTAACATAAAAACTTTTTTTTTTAAACGTCAGTATTATTTGTCATAAATTTCCCTAACATCTCGTAATTTAATTTTATTGTCGAATTTCATTCTGTACAAAAATTAATATCTTTTTTTAGAAAATGTAAAAAGAGATGGAAATACACTGCAAATCCAAGTGTGTTATTTTTACACGCATAAACGTTTAAAAACGACACATTTGACTAAAGCTCTTTTTACATGTTTCTTCATGAGTTACATAAATTACGTTATTTAACACGTTTAATCGTATTATCAAGTCATTTAGACGTATGCATGATTGTGACGGTAAATGAAACGTTAGTTGAAGGTCGAACTTCTACTAACATAAGAAAAACAAACATCGACGACTTAGATCGTCAATAAACAGCAATTAATTTAACTGAAATGTTATCTGGTAAACTCGATATATTCGTGGCGATCATGGCGCAGAAAGACGTGCGCTGCTCTAATGAGCCGAAGATCCGAGTTCCAATCCGACCAAAAATCGTCGGTTCTTATTTGATCGCCACCTCTCGGAAGGGTTAATGGCCATCCACCGAGAGTGTATCTCTTGTCACGAGCACTCCTCTATATTTGGGATCCTCCAGGTTGAGGGTTGGGCGCTAGGCTAACAACCTGTGAGAAAAAATTATTGTTAAAAAATCAGAAGGAGGCCTCGGATTTGATGAAGGCCGAACTTCAGGAGGCCATGGCTCGATCTTGAGCTGTGTAGTGCCATTGAAGAAGAGAAATTCGATAAATTAAAAGGAAATAGGCAACTCTTCAATGACGTATAACTACTCGTTTGATAATTAAGTAATCTTCGATCGAAAGATTACTTAATTGATGACGCCTAACACTGACTGAGCAGGTCTGAGGAGGTATGTACTAAAAGATATAATTTTTCAATGATGTAAAAAATCACCCATTCTGACAATTGCTGTAGAAAAAGTGATAAGTCTTACCTGAAAAGAAAAATACCATTCTGCAAAATTCGCGATAGTTGTTGATGAGCGAATGAGCGCACACTGCAAAACCAGATGTGTATTTTTGCACGCATAAACGTCAAAAAGTGACACATTTGACTGAAATTTTTTTACATATTTCTTGCGTGTTAAATTATGTCGTTTGACACGTTTATTCGTATTAAATTACAAGTTAATACGTTCAATAAATTGTGTTAAATGACGTAATTTAAAACGGAAAGAAATGTGTAAGAAGAACTTTAGCTAAAATAACACACTAGGACTTGCAGTATAGGAGAAAACTTTTACATATTATAAAAATATTGTTATTGCACTTGTTTACGAAATTTTATTTTGGTTTAGCTCAAAAATGAACAAATATCGATGCTAATTCACTAGCGATTGAAAGTCGAGACATTTCTGTATATAGTAGTTGTAAATCAAACGATTGTGTTGATTTCTTGGCTAAAATTTAAATTGTAATTCTCAGATAAAATTTTTAGACTTTACGCGAATACACAATTTCTCTGTTTTTATTAAGGTCTTTTGTTTGCGGAGGCTCGTAATAAAAAGTTTATTTCTTTCTCTTATCTTCCTACGCGCGCTCATTCCTTTCCACGTCTGTTTCATTGTCCATGCGTAAAGATAAAGTTTCATACAGAATAGGTTCGGCATACAAAGAAGCATCGCGCTAATCTGCACATATAAAAAATCTGATTATGCTAAAAGATTTCGCAGAACAAAAGTATGAAACATGAAAAAGTATTTGTAAATGTACCGTCTAGAAAAAAAAGGGTAATTTTCTCGTATATACCATTTCGTTGTACTTCACGGTTCTTAAACTTTAGAAATATTAACATGTCGAAATATCGAGAGACTCGTCACGTAACATTTCCTGATATGTATCACAAAGTTTCTTACGTAATACGGGAAGGCATGGCGGTACCTGCGCGATTTATTCTGACGAAATGGCGAAATATCTGAGGGAGCTTTTCTCGTACGTTTGAGTTGCCAGTTTAATTTCGCCGTAAAATCGACCTCGTACATATCGACAAATCCACAAGCGAAATTACTTTTCCTTGCCTGAGCACGAAAACGAATTAAACTACGCAACGAGATGGGAACTTTGCTTAATTATACAAACAATGGGATTGCAGTTTAAAAAAAAAGGAAAGAAAAGATATTGCAGAACTGTTGACACGCAAATATGTCTCCGCTTTTAATAAAACAGCGCAGCAAGAGAACTGTAAACGATTAATCGATTTTATTGTTAATGGAAATAGAATTATTAATAAATTGTGCACAAGTATCGAGGTTGACGTGCGGAAATTTCGTTTTAATTTTAGGATGCAATATTTTTACGTCGGCATTCTCGTGAATAATTGAGCAACATGAAATATTTGATTAATCGCCTATTCGATAATAGAACGATCTTTATCTTAACCGTTCCACCTTGTATAGATATATCTATATTGTATATATCTCAGGAAATAGTTAATCGATATATAAATTTATTTTTAAATATATTTATAAAAAGAGCAAAAAGACGTTATTAACTTTTAATCAATTTTCTTTCTTTCAATTAATTCCAATAATAACGCACGCTTATTTTCGAGCTATTATTTTATATAGTTCTCTCTCAGTGTTTTGTGAATTTGAGTTTTCTGAAAAGAAAATTATATTCTAGATTTTCCGTGGTGGAACCGATATCTCGAATAAGAGTGAAGGCTTATCCCATAACAGAACTTGTTTTTTGAACGGGTTAGACAGACGGTAGCCAATATGTCGAAAATAAATTGATATAGCGACACAACGTCGACAATCCTGTTATCTACAAACACCTTGTTCACACACTCTCGCCCAAACTCTCTCTTTCTGCTTTTTTCTTAACGCTCGGATATCACTTACTTGCTCATCAGACATTATATTTACTATCTGTTCTTATGTTTCATTCGGCTATGTTTTTCTGCTCTCAGCAATCTAATTTTTCTCTAATATTTAAAACATTTTTGTATATCTTTGTTCATACAATAATTAGTACAGCTCAATTATTTCATTATGTGGAAAAAAGAAAAAAACGATGAATTACAATTGTAAAGTCTCTTTGTAAATGCGAGTGTAAAATGAACGGCATTAATATTTTTAATTGTACATCCATTTCTTTTCCTTGCCTTCAGCGATTTTTAATATTAAATGATCCTTCTTTATTTAATATCAAGGATTAATTAATACGCTTCGCATTCACTTCTTTTTCCCTTTATCTATTTCTTGACTGTTTGATCTACTTACGTTTCGCAGCCTCTTTCTTTCTCATTTTTAATATCTCATCCTAATCACGTATCGTTCATTATTTATTTTTCTCTGCCTTCTGTTCACGTTTTTATATATTCGATTTAAATTTGCCTTTATTTTTCTCTCCGCTATTTTCTAGCCTCGTATTTCTTTATTGTTTTGCTTCCTCGCCCATTACATCTCTCTTTACTGCCACCTCGATTTTCCTTCTTCTTCTTCCCTACTTTATCCATCGCTCACAGTTCCCGCTCTCTTTCTCTCTTTGTCTCTTTGTCTCTTTGTCTCTTTTTCCGCTCCATTATTTTCTTCTCGTTCCCATCGCTGTCTCTACCTTCGCTTTTCCTCCTCTTTTTTTTGCACTTTGAGGTCGCTCGCTCTCATCAGTCTGGCTTTCGATTCTCCGTGTCGATACCGAGTAACAAAGTTAGCATGCCGACAACGCATGTTACGCTCCAGGTGACTGATAATCTTTTATCCTTTCCGCTTCCTAACCCGACGTCGTTGTATAAATAAATCGGGTTTCCCAAGCGAACGGCGAAGACTTTCGCATTTCGACATCCTGTTACCGCAGGAAGCCCGCGTTCGCCGGAAATGCGCGCTGTCTACGACGTACGCGCTGATATATACACCGACCGCTTACAATAAATCAGATTTCTCAGGTGTTTACAAGATTTCCGCGACGCGCCAAGTAAATTTTCTCGCAACGTTGAGCAAACGTTGTTTGCGAGTCTTGCAAATCTTTTCTCGATGCGCATGATCCCTCTACCTCACAACGTAATTTATCCGTTTGCTATTGATTTATACTTTCTCTTTGGAAGGAATATTCCAATCGCAAAATGTACCCTTTTTTGTTTTAGTTCGGGTGGAGTATTGAACAATGCGATTACAGTCACGCTTACAGAACTTTGCGGTTTTCGATACACGTGTCTCGGTAATGTCGCGAAGGAGATGTCGAAGTTAGCTTCCGCGTTTTCCTAGAAAGCAACGCCTCCGTCATGTTCGCGGACGAGAACTTCGATCGTCGTATCAACGTGCACCGTGAACCAAAACGGTTATCGCCATCTTCCATGAAGTCGACTTTTACGACGGCACGTTTGCCTCCGTGCGAAACATCGACTTTTAGCACGCCGTTGACCGAGGTGTTAAATAAAACAAGACTTGTCGTCGAACCACGGGGGAGAACTAGTCCAGTTAGCTGCGCGCAAGCTTGCTCCCTGTTTAAACTTTATGTAGTTATGGGTTCCTCTGGGATGCGTAAATATAACTTTTTCCGGGGTCTCTTGCGCGACTAGTTAGAGAGTTAAGGAACTTTCGAAAAGAGCGAGGCGAGCTGCCGCGCAAGATCGGTCATTTGTCTCGCGCGCGAACGAGATATCTTTTTATTTCTAACTGGCGACCAATACCTGCGAAAACATCGCAAATTATTAGCGACGTATCAATTTGCCCGTGTAAGCCGTTCCACCTCGGAGCCATTTCTCCTTTAATCGGCGCGACGTAATCACTGAAAACGTCACTTATCAGGATTGCTTTTTAACTTCTCAAGACTAAAGTTTGCAACCTCGCTGACTCGCGCTCCTCTCTCTCGAGATCGCCGATTCAATTCGCGAACGTTAATTGCCGCGTCGTCGCTCGAAATTCTCGGTGGAGCTTCTTCGAAACGAGAGATTGGTTTCGCGTAACTTTTCAGGCGGATGCCCCACCGGACTCGGGTGGGTGAGAGGAGGGAGGGAGGGAAACTGCATCGTCGCAGAGGGAGAAGCTGCATCGAGAGAGGTGCTATCGACTCCGCTCCCGAAAACAACCCCGACATTCCACCCTCTCCTGCTAGTTTCCCCTCTCATCTCACGATAAAGCATAGCGAAAAACACATAAATCTAAACTTCATTTACGTTCGCCAATGCCGACACGAAAATGCAGCTCGCACATAAACATTCGCTCGTACTCGCGCTCGAATTTATTTCTGCTGATTGCGGCGACATGTAACTTTTTTCTGAGATTTCGAAGGCGGACTCGTAATAAATGAAACCAGATTAAATTGTCCACGTCAAAATATTTATATATTAATAGATATAGAGTAGGAAACAAATAACTTGCAAAATTAAAAAATAGGCATAAATACCTAACATTTAAATTTTATTTCGAATATATGTTCTGATCTAATTTTTTAAATATATTTAAAGTTTTATATTGCATAAAATTTGACTCCAATCTGATTAGAAATTTATTCAATCATTCGATATCGATTTTTCAATTGTGCTCTAATTTTGATTAAACCCGAAAACTTAACTAACCGCACGGGACTGATATGTCTCTGCACTTAAACTTTTGATCCAATCGATTGAAGTCGACATAGACAATCGTTTTAATCAGTAGCGGACCAGCCACTATATATACTTTTCGCCAATCTCTCTTGATTCGCGAACAGTCCCCTAAAACGTTGAACTCTCCTCAGATCTCTCAATACTCTGATTGAATCCTGTCTGGAAGAAATTCTCATTGGGTCCCGCACCATCTGCAGACTCGGTGCGATAATTGGCCGCTAATTAACAACCGCGGGGCAATCGAATTTTCACGAAGTTTCATCTCTCACGAGAGGATCTCCTCGAGCTCTCTTCTCGAACAAAATTACTCCCACTGTATTCTGCAAGGAAACCGAGTCATATTTTGATTGAATTTACCATGCAGCCAATTACAAAATTTTCTTCGCGCCGGAATATCCGTATCTATGTTACGAAAAAGGCGAAATGTATGTTCCGCACGTATATAAATCCTAATTCGTGAAGTAGAAATTTCTATCATTAAAACACATTTTAATATCACGCAATTTTCGAAATCAATTTAGAAAATGCTTGTGTAGATAGAAGCATACAGAAAAATATGTAAGTCTAATGACTTTGACAATGACTTGAAAATTTGACTCTAAAAGAAAAGATAAACGCATGAAGCAATAATAATTTAACTATGTTTCGGGATGTAACGTGGTTTAGGTGTTACACAAATATTTCCATCGCGTTGCTCGCGTGCATTTTCTAACTGCGTGACATAGCGATCCTGGCCGCTGGAATTTTAGGAAGCACATTTAGCACACTTCGGACGCGTCTGATGCAGCCGCCGAGTTTCGCCCATTTTCCACGCGCGAAAATGCTAATATTTATACACACAGTTGCCATAAAACTGCTTTTTCGCACGGTGCTGTCTAAATACGTAATTTACGACCAGTTCGTAGCAACGGCTACATAAATGGTGAAATTCGCGAGGATTTAGTTTTTAAGCGTTAATACGTGTTGACACTGTGTCCGTGTACTGTCATATTTTTTCCAAAAGTTACTTGGAGTAACCTGAATTTTACAGCGAAAACAAGTAAAATTTTAAACGAAATTAAATAAAATTTTTAATAAATTATTTAATGCTATTAATTTTTAACATTTTTACTTTATATTCATTAATACGGATATAATAGGAAAAAGAGAGCAGTGTATATTGTAACTGTATTTCTATACATTTATTTATTATTGTTTTTATCGATTATTATTATTGTTACTTTGAACAAGCATTTTCGCAGATTGAAAAATTTATAAGAGAATTTTATTTTCGAGTTAACACTATAATTCTATCAAATGGCATTTTTTAATTATTTTATAAATTCCGCCAGTTAAACAGTTAAAAAATTGCTTGCTATATATACATGGCTCTGTGAAGATAATTTACAAAAATAATTTAGCGCAAGCGCAAGTATTCTTAAATCTAAATTTTTTTCTTCATTTTTTTACAATTTTTATAACTGATCTTTTTATGTGTCTTTTTCTCTCGTCTTTCTTTTATCTCTAAATAATATACAAGCAAGGGTAATTTTTTAGAATAGAAGATAATTCCTTAGACAATTTGATTTTGGTATTTACAATCGCCCATTTTACTTTCTTCTTCGCGCAATACATAATCGGTTTGATTCCAAGATCTTCGTAATGTACAAGCTCGCAGAGGCGTAAACATCGCGCTTTGTTATCTCGGGATCAGTCGGCCTGCCAAAACTGAACTACTCAATCCTTTGTGCTTTGTTCCTCTCTCAAGCTCAAAGAAGCAGAGCCACGGTTAGGTTGTGATTCAAAGGCTACTAACAATAAAAAAAAAATAGAACACGATTTATGTGATAGAATTTTGCAGTGTTTCGTACATATGTGTTTCAACGCTGCAAAAATTTCGAGGCAGATCGTTTCCTTTCCTTTCTTGTTATCGAGAAAATAGTTCGCTCGAGATACTATATGCCGATGGATCCTTGCTCATTCTTCTTCTATCCTGTTGTCCCCTCAACCTTTGAGATATCCTCTCGAAGGCTACTTGCCTCCCTCGAACAAAATCCATGAAATCTCGCGCAATCCCAATGCACAATTTTCTACTTCGATATTTTCCGGCATACAGAACACGTATGTTTCCTCCGGTCGCTCTCCTTGTAATACGCGCGCATGTACTTGCAAGTGTATGCCTATGTATGTACACGTGCAAGCATGTCCGGGCGCAATCGAGCGAGTGGAAACGCCGAGGAACGAAAGGACGAATGAGCGAGGGAAAATTGTAGACTCAATGGGGTTGATAACCCTTGCTCGGCAAAGAGCGACTGCCGTCAGCTCTTTCATGAACGGAATAGTTTTTGCCGACTGAATAATTTGAAAGCTTAGTTCTTTTAGGACTTATTTGAGATAATCTATAATTCACAACAGAATTCCATTTACGATTTTATTATAATGCGATATAATAAAGAATTCTCATAATTATTAAGATTTAAAAGAACGTTATGGAGACGTATATTTGTCAGCGCTTCATGTTGCTGCTCGATGCGTAATAGCGACAAGAATCATTATCGCGCGCACCTCTCCCTTATCTTCCCCTTAATTAGTGAAACGTGCATAAACATCGTACAATCGATCATACTGACAGAATGCTTAACATGGGTGTAACGTGTGATGCGTGCAAAATATGAATATTTACTTAACGACGACCCAGATGCTGGTCCATAAATCAACGTACTTCATAATCTATACAGACCCTCCAAATACATAAACCGTATAACGAGCAGTTGCGTCGTACCGTGTATTAAATATATTAATGGCGGTATTAACGCAGGGCGTGAAAATAATTTATGATACCGCGAATGTCAAACTCTGGAGCGCGTGCCAAATTTTTAACAGCGACGGCACATGAAAGCGCGTTAGACATAAATATGACGTACCGTGTCCATGGGCTTTTCATCGTGAAATTATTTTTTTAAAACACAATTTTTAAAAAAACATCAATTTTTTTAATACGGAGATATTTTATATCCCGCTATTAAATTTACCTCGTATATAAAAAGATATTGTTATTTTTATAAGTAGAGGAGTTATTGAATAATAATAGAATCTTTTTATCCGCGTGACGCTTATAGTAAAAGATATTCTTTTACTATATTACTTGGCAATGTTAATTAATCTTTTTGAACAGAAATTTAGGCGCAAAAGGAGGCTGCGGGGATAGGTATTTTAACCAATGAATTTCCACGTGATTTCGAAATCTGCGAGCATCGGTGACTGAGCACCGGGTCTATTGAAATAATTGATCCATAGGTGAACTAATTACTAGCTATGGTGCTTGAACCGCGGTTTACATTAGCGATGGCACAACAGCACGAAGCCGCGAAGCCTGAGGATGTATATGTGCACGCATAACGTTGAACCGTCGAGTGCCTCGCGAATCTATGTGAATGTTTCCCGTAATTAGGATTGCTGTCGTACGTATACACGTACGCATCAATGTGTCGTGATTAATAGACATGTAAATAGCCACAACCCTCAGCTATTTCCTCCCTATTTTGTGCGAAGCAAAGGATGAATTTCATATCACAATAGTTTCCTCTCTTATGTCCAATTATTACGAACTATTCACAAGATAATTTCACGAGCCATGTAATGATGTAATCTGTTTTGAAGATAATTGATTATATTTTTATTTATTATTATTATTTATTACCCTCCTTTCTTCCCAAAATTTATTTATTTTTAATTCTGATTCTCGTAGACGCCCTGAATTAGAATTGAATGAAACTAAAATGATAATATGTCTCGTTGCCGGATATTCAAATCAGTGATTAATGATTGTATTTATGTAATGAATAATCACAAGCAATGAATAACAGGAATATCCATATTTGGTTATTTCTATTTCTATGATTTATTAATCATTGTTTGATGAATGTGTGATTACATAATAATTATATAATTAATAATTACAATTACTAACCAACAATGCGACAAATTTAATTCGCTCACTTAGGAATTGCGTTTAAAAAACAATTGTGACTCGTCATTTAAAGTAAAATTTCTATTTCCATTTGCATAATACTCGACTATAAAATTATCCAAATACAAAATTGTGTCATGAAAATCACGCGTTGTTATTATTATGCGATAAAACTTTGTGCAACGATGTATGATCAACTGGAAATGTCAAGAAGAGAAACAAGCATGAAAATGTGAGGCTATTGGATTTTTACTTGACGCCTTTCCGGGATAAATTCGAATCCTTTTTGGAAGCATGCGCGCGGCGTGTGTCCGGCAAAACTGTCTGTACACATGTGTTCACGGAGGAAAATATACGTGACTCGTATACAGATTATATGATATTTCGTATGATTTTTTGGTATCAAGCGAAAACTTGGAAAACTGTTTTGTCAAAAAGAAATCCATTTTGTTGCGTTGAACATTTTTTCGATGAAAATTATTAGATAAATACTTCACAAAAAAATATTATTTTAATCTTTTTCGGTATAAATTATATAAAATCTAATTTTATAATTGATTTGTTTTATATATATAATTCAGAAATATATTATAACAAAACAAAATAACATATTAGATGTTTCTTATTTTATTAATTAAATAACAAACCCTAAATATTTAATAAAATTAGACTTCTCTCTTTCTCTCTTTCAAAATTTTAATTCAAGTTTTAATTGAATATTTAATGTTAGAATTATATAGATTATAAGGAAATTGTAATAGATTTTAGTTTACAATGACAAGGCTATTGTGAAAAATTTTCACAGACAAAAGAACGAAAAAACGTAGAGAACATGAAAGAAAACACGCAGAAGAAGCTTGCTCGAGTATTCGCCGACCATACGGAATAAATTCTCACTCGAATCAGAAAGGTTTTTCAGGGAAAATGCCGACGAGAAATATTTGCGGGGAAAAGTGCGATGCACTACTGTCTCTCGGGTTTTTAGTCCGTGACGGTAACCTTCGGGGAATGTGGCTTTTTACCACTTCAACAAGCAACAGAAATCATTATCATAAGAAATTACGTTTGGGCTTTAGGGTGACAACTAGCTGGAAAAGAAGAAAGAAATAAAATGTAGATTAGAATTATCCAACTTGTACTACGTTGCATGCAGTTTATCGCATATTAATATCTCAAATGAAATACTTCTTAAGAATTGACTCACTGAATACATGAACTCCTCTTTTCAATAAATTATAAATAATGCAAAATATAATATAATTATAATATTTGTAAATATGCAATTTATATAATCGATGATAATCCATTATCGCATTAATATCCATTACCTATATCGTATTGTTTCATATTAAATTATTGGCCAAAGGGAATTTTTCTTACAAATTTCGATGTCATTTATCATGATTTTCAATTTTCAACGTTATATGTCTCTGTAATTAAGTTCCAAGTTAAAATTACGTTAAAATAATACTTCGCTTGACTACTTGTGAAATTGACTGAGAAATATAATTCTGTTATCCATGAAGCTTTGTTTACGAAAGATTTATTACTTTTTATTCATAAATTATTGATACCAGAGTATTAAACAAAGAATCTGTTATCATTTTAATAATGATGGAAAATCGCCATTACATTTATCATATGAATGGATTCGCTGTTCCATTTATTTGCAACTCCATATTAGTCGTATTGCAGACTACGCGATTTAATAACACGCAGCAGCATATCAATAATATGTTTATATTTGTTGTATTGGCTGTTTCAAGTCATGGTACGACTACAAACTGCGGTGGGAGCCGAAGGAGTACGGTGGAGTTCACATGTTACACGTGCCGTCCGATCATATATGGCGGCCCGACATAGTTCTCTACAACAAGTGAGTTCATCAGCTGCGTCTTGTTTCGGATTTTGATTATTATGGATACACATTGATCTGGTATATATCGTAGTGGCACAGCATGCTGCCGAGAGAGAAAGAGAGAGAGAGAGAAAGAGAGAGCGAGTGAGAGAGGCAGAGAGAGAAATGGAGAGACACTGGGGGTCGAGCGAACACACGTTTAACACATGGTGGTTTTGCGTGGGACACGCGATGCAAATTACGACCAGTGTCGAAATATTGTGCACGCGGTTCTTTTTTTTTATTGCACACAATATGACAATCCGCGATATTGATCGCATGGTGATTTTAATTAAATTTCATATGGTACGTTATTTCATTTAGGATAAATTGAAATAAAAATAACGATTTATGTGTTTACGGCGATTTGTAACTATTTAATTTAATTTGATTTATAGTTCGAATAAATTTTAAGAATCGAAATAACTGCGATTTATCATTCACAATGTTAATTATTTAAATTAGATTGATTATTTTTTTCTTCTTGAATCGCAGCGAAAATAAAATTAGCTTTCTATATGTGTATATTTATTTTTTAATTGTTTTTTATGTAATGTAATTTTACGCTACCGATGAATCTATATTATTTTAAATTTGTCACCCAGTAAATCGATAGTGCATGTGCGTACCGATATGTAACTGTTTGCGATGAATAATGAAACTAAACGAAAAACGAGTGTCCACTCGACCTCGACAAGAGAGGTACGATTGTCGTGCATATTGCATTTCAAAGTAGGACGGTATATTCGATGCGGGCGGTACAACTCGCGCCGCGGCATCGTTTTGAAAGTTACGGAAAAATGTGAAGCATTTCGATCGGCGGCGATTTTAAGGAAGCTCGTGAATCTTAAAAAAATATCTTTAAAATAAGTCTCAATCAGATCATTAACAGTATGTGAAAACCACTTTACGCGCGCGTTTTATTTATTTAGGATCGATCGTATAAAAATGTTGACACATTAGAAGAAAAAAGTTATGTTAAAATATAACTTATGTAAAATAGCCGCGTGTAAAATGCTTATATACAAGGACCTTCCCAGTTTTTATGAAGAAATAAAAGCTAAATAAAAATTATTTTTTGCAGTAAATGTATTGTGTGTAAGAAAACTATATATTTATAGGTACTATTAACAATTGTTGAATGCAGTATATAAATGCTGCAAATAAACGCAGTATATAAATTATTGTTTTATTGACTACCAGGAACCCCGATATTCCTCATTAAATAAATATATGCTCATTAAAATGTGAATAATATGCTAAAGTAGCACATTACAATATATAGAGTTTTGTCAATAATCCTACAAATCATACGCGCGACATATACCAGTGAAGTTATAAATATTTTCATGAGCGCAATAAATATGAAGACGAAAGATGAAAATTTATGATGATATAGTAATATGACGAGATACATCAAAAAATTTCTATCTCAAAGATTTCGACGACTCACGTGCTTCCTCCGAGCCTTTGCCGAGTACCGAGTGGCCGTTGAATAAAACATGCGCCGAACGTTCTGCTACTACGGGCAATAACATTATTTATTGCGCAATAAATCGTCCCGAGAGAATTTTTACCATGATAATTGAGACACTTCCGGCACACTCTTACCGGGTAGAACGTTTGGCACGCAGAATTGGCCTCGTAAGTGCGAAGAGTTAAAGCCGCGAAATTGCGCGCCCTCTCGCTTGTAATTACATACCGGGCCCTCAACATTCCCCACCGACATTGTCTTCACATATTTGCGTAACTTTTGCCGCTCTTGTCGCCTAACGAACGGGAGCTAACTTTATACGCGAGCTTTTTCGTCAGATTGCCATGGAATTTGTAATTGGACGTACATTATTTCGCAATTAACGCTTTAAATCGCTATTTCGCCGCGAGTGTCAAAAAATGTAAAGGAACGACTCGTTCATGAATGTCGACGTTCGGGGACGTTAAAGAGATTGGAATGATATAATTTCGATGTTACAAATGATCCAAGATATATTTATTTGCAGCTTACATTACGGTTATAATATTACTTAGTTGACTTATATTATTATAAAATGCGATTGTATTATCGATTAAGAAAAATGTCGAAAAATCGAGTTGTTCGATTACAAATCCTGTGTTAGCTCACGCTCGTGTCAGGCATGCGAGCGATGTAGTCATCCCATAGATTATTATTCATATCGCATGAAACATGGGCGCTGCGGCGAAACATTTGCGCGAACGGGCCCCGATAAACGAGGCATCACGACCGCAGGGAATCGCGAAGAAATGTTGTGTGCTGAACAGCCTCAATTCTTTCGTTAAATAAACAATTAATCACGGATTTATTCATTTACAATCTTACATGGATTTATTCGGGATACAATGAATCGAGAAGACAACGCGATTGTGTGTGTTAGGCAATCACTATAAAAAACAATTTTCGATTATCTCTCGAAATTAAACGAAGATACGTGTCTGTTCGTCAAAGCGGTGGTAAAATTGCACGCAGACGATCTTTCGAATTAATATCCCGTTAATTTACCTAAATAATAAATAAATTTATAGCCTCTGTATTTATTATTTATTTCATTATTAACATTGCAAACGACATTATTATCGCGATTAATATCTTGTTTGATTATGCATTCAAATGCGTGACAAGATTTTGTAAAATTTAGGAATGAGGTCAAACTTTCCTATTCGTATTGCTCTATTGCTTCCTATTCTATTGCTTGTAATTCAATTTTCTTAATATGCGTATTTTTGCGACGTTTTCCTGCATTTTTTCTCACTCATCTCTTTCTTTTATATGATATAACAAAATATTATTATGAGAATAACGGTCAATAATCCTCAAACTGTAAGAATATCCATATTCAATGATGTGAACAGTTGTAGATATATATATATTATCTTTTCATTCATATGAAAAAAGTTGAAATCGACAGGCTCTAATTTCAATCAAAACGGGATGATAGTGATCAAATTCTAATATTAATCGAATGTTTGATTGCTCTGGCGAAATATTCGGAGATTTTAATAATAGAAGTCCATATATATGCCACCAGAGCATTCAATGTTAAACTCAATATCCGAGAGTATTTCTGTTTTTGAAACATATATAACGGCTTTTACACTTTCCTACTATTGTACAGCCGAAAAAAATGATTTTTCCGCTGTATAATAGGCAAAGAAAGAATTCTATCGGTTAAATAATTTACTCAGCATTTTATATCAATTTTAGACCGTTAATAATTCGCGTACAAGCCTGCGCTTTTCTGTATTCGAGGTGAATGCACCGTTGATATCGAATCTACATACCGTATATATAGATCGTGAATATTAAGCACTATGGATATGAAGCGGAAAGTAAACGTTGTCCGTACCTGCTCACGGAATATTTCAAATATCGCGATGTTAAAACGCGCACTTGTTTCCGATACAATACTATTTTTAAAAGAAATTAATCACTCGTCGCGTAGCATTAAACGAGTGTCGTTTGCTTGAAAAACAATCGAATTCAGATAACAATGTATTTCACTCTTTCGAGATTTCTAATATACGAGAGGGTACCCAAAAATTCTGGGAATTATCTTTTAAAAAGTATTTAAAAATGTACTTACAGGTCTGAATTTTTTATCTCCTTTGAAGTGACTCCCCATGTGACTTAATGCAACAATCTCAACGCCACCTCCCGCTTCAGGAAACATTGTCGAAATTCTTCTTTCGGAATGCTATTAAGGACTGCCAGCGATTCTTGTTGAACCTTGTTGAACCTTGTTGAACCAATGTCAGTGAAACGCCTCCCTTTAAGTTGCTACTTCATTCGTGGATGTAAAAAAAATTACAAGAGGCGAGGTCGTCGGATGAGTAGGACGGGTGGGACACAGTTATCATTTTATTTTTAGCAAAAAATTGGTGAACGCTCGAGGCCGTATGGACAGAGGCATTGTCGTGATGCAGGAACCAATCACCACTCTTCCACTTTTCAGGACATTTTTGCAAGCTTTTATGCAATCGTTTTAGTGCATTCAAATAATATTGCTGATTTATGGTTTGTAAAAACGAGGTTTAACGAGAATCGCTGGCAGCTCTTAACAGCATTCCAGAAGAGGAATTTAAATAGTGTTTTCTGAAGTGAAAGAGGATTGTTGCATTAATGATTGTTGCATTCGGAGTACTCTCTATAAATCATATGGGAAGTACTTCGAAGATGATTGAAGCTTCAAACCTGTAAGTACGTTTCAAATATTTTTTAAAAAATAATTCTGGGAACTATTGTGTATCCCTACATGCATACAAATTTTTAAACGAAGTTAATGTTAATGACAAACAATCCTAATAATAATCTAATAGTGGAGAGCATCTACGAAAATACTATTTCTACCTTTTATTAGTATGAAAATATTTGTGCCATTAATGAATTGAAGGGCAAAATATTTTTTCTTTTCTTAGTAATAGCACGTCGTTTAGTAAAAACACAGTCTTCGATCCCCAACAATAATCGGAAGGCATTTCTTCTCATAAATGCCATTAGTTCACTGATTATTTTACGTTTACTTGCCATGGCATATTACTCTTCGAGTATAATTACATTAAAGACGATGGATATAAAATAATTCAATAAAAACTACAAATTTATTACTACATATCTTATATTCGATATGATATTATCTGGTTCTGATTTTATTTATTTAATATAACAAGCAAATAAGCCAATAAAAATACACATTTAAATAAAATAGAATTAATTGGGTAAATTATAACAATGCGTAAGGAATATTTTGTGCTCAATTGCGATATATAATTATAATACATATATGATAATTTCTGTGTAAGAAGTTTTATTTTGCATTAGCACATAAATTATTCAATGAGCCTGACGTATAAACGAAAATCGTCATTAGTTTTCGTGCAAATACATATAGTTACAGTTCTTTTCCTCTACATTTACACGCACGTCTTGCTCCCAGAAAAAAAAAGAAATGTACCATGGTCCATAAACAATTCTCACAACAACCACTCAACTCGGCGGCCGCAATTTATTGGAGGCGCCGTCAGAAAGCGAGTTCCGGCCAGATATCGGACTTAAAAAATGGACGAGAGCGTAACGCGTCCTTTCGGAAACGACACACCTTTCTACGTGAATTCTTTCTAAGCTATGGTTTACGAGTAATCTGGATAAGGTATCAACGTGTACGTATATATCCCGGCTGCAGGGAGATTGAAATTTTCGCACGTTGAAATTTAAGCGGCGGAGACTCGCGCTATCTTCCGTGTCCACGTTCTCGGGGTGAAAAACGTTTTCAAAAATTGAAACGCGGAGATACGCGGTAAATTGACGACTTGATATAAAAGAGGTCGTATAAGTGTGTCATGCTCTCGGGAAAAATCATTTTTCGTTGAAAAAGTCTTTGTGCGCGCGCACCGAGGTCAATAGCATTGTAAAATCTTGCAGGTGCCAGTTACGAGAACATTTATGAACTGTAGAACGTGTGAAATCTAGCCCCTTCATTTTTATCGATAAAGTAAAATATATTGTTTAGGCAGAGATAGCTGTCCTTATATATATATATATATATATAGGACTTTAATTGAGAGCTTCTTTCACGCTGAATTCTCAATTACGGCACGAAGGATGCATTATTGCCCGGGAGTAAAGGCTTAACTAAATGAACCTTTTTATCACATATTTAAGAGTCTGCGCGGTGTGCGAGGTGAATTTATTGAATGGTTAACTTAATTTATTCGTCATTTGATTTTTGCGAGACCCGGTTTCCTCGTGAAAGCTATGTTAAATCTCGTCGAAAAATAAAGTTGAGTTTCGCACATATTTGCATTCATTGCGAGTCGCCGGCTCTAAAGGTTTTCCATTCACCGTGTCCAAATATTCTCATTGGGCGTACCGTAAACTCTGCCAACAAAGAGCCGGCCGAAATGTGATATCGCGAATCTTCGTGAAAGCATTACCGTGTGTGTTGCGATTATATCATCTCCCCCGCCGAATTTATACATTGGATCGTATCTATCTACGTAAATAGGAAATATAATTTTAACGTTACCTCTATAAATGCTGCTTTTATTCATTCGTATATAGGATATTTTAATAATAGAGAAGAATTTAAATTTATGATATTTAATATTAAACTATTTATTAGAAGTTATGTGTAAAAAGTATTTTTACAAAGGAAATATCACGAAAATTTCGATCTTATGACAAGGTACGGGTAACTAAAAATTTGAAGTAAAAGCAAGATTAAGTGCGTCGCGGCAATAACTGTGAGATAAATGGTGCTTCTTGCAACAAACATAATATTTTCTCAGCTATTAAGGGCCGGTTGTTCCAATCTGTTGGTAAACTACCTAATAGTTAAATCATTCTATTACCCGTTGATACTTAAACACGCTTCTATTTCACGTTTTTATTTGATGTTTCACAAAAATCAAGACTTATGAGTTTTACATGGCGTTTCTGATATTTCAATTATGAAGGAATCGTAATGCGGCGCGATGCGATCAGTCTGACAGGAGCATAAAATCGTTATGGCGATTGTTTACTCGATTTTAACGCGAAAAGTTACGAACACTATTTTCGTCGCGTTCTCATTGTCGAGTATGGAACACCATTCTGTTACGTTAATAAAACTTTAACGCGGAGACATAATTTCAGGCGAAGCGATAAAAGCGGCACGTTATTTCGCGGCGATCGAAACATGAATGTATATCGCGCGTCGGTATTCAAAGGATGAATTTAGGGACGAAGTTGCGATCAATATAATCGTATAGTTAATTGAAAAAGAGCCGTATATATAGAATGCGAAATTATTGTCGCCGTCTGCGTCGTCTGGAATGAGATATCGATTATTCCGCAACGTTCGCAGACACCAATCAGACTTATTGTTAGTTCGTATAAGACCTATAAAAAATAGTTTATGTCCGACATTTTGAGATAAATGAAAAATAGAGTTCATTTCGTAATTTCTATTTGCAAAATGATCGAGAAACAGAGTGGTTGTTTGGAAGATTTTTAAATATATCTCATATGGCTGAAGTCTCTGAGTGAAATACTATACTAAATTTATCGGACTGGGAACTCCGTTACTCGCAACCTTTTTCAGCGTGTATATAGTATCCCAGCGGTAGATTTCTGATCGATCGATATTGCACTTAATGTCTTATTATCTATGACTCTTTTGCAGCAATGCCGTCTCTCGAAGCGAGAGTATCCGTTTTCAATTATAATACATTAACTGGCGCGAACTCGATCATGAAGTTGCTGAGTTATTACGCCGTGTCAGGTTAACGGATCACGGCTGTATAATGAAGCAGCGATAAACAACGATTAACATGCTTTACACGAAAGCGGGTGAATTTACGCGCGTACGTCTCGTGAATTCCCGCGTTGCCGGTATATGATCGCGCGTTTACACAGTCGGTGTAATACCATTATATATTAGCAGATTTGTGTTAAATCAAGCGTTGCATATTGGATAAACGTCATGTTTACGTCACCTCACGCTCTTGCGTAGCCCGGGCTCTAGACGGGTTGAGAGAGACGCGATCTGTTTGATAACCACTATAAATTTATTCCTATGCATATGTGTATGAAGTCGGACATTGTGAAAGACTAATTACTAAAACATTAGAGTCGACGCTATTGTCTCGCACTTGCATCTCGCGCGCTATTGTTTCTAAAAATATATACTTCGCGCGATATAGCAATTTGCATAATAAATTTTGCGGCGTTGTGGAAATATTAAAATATCTTGAGCCATTGAGAGCGACACTTGCAAGTCGGACGGTAGCAGAGGGTGGTCTCAGCATCATAAGCGCAAGCGTAAATTAGATCCGACACGGATCGCCGACCATTGTCAGCGTGATCGTATAGTGGTTACCGTGGGTCCGGGACAGCGTTATTATATTCCGAGACCTGTGTGAAAGGGGTTGAACTCGCTCCAGTCGCGAATGTCCCGAGGATCCGCATCAGCGACGGGATTGACGATACGTGCTGCCAGATGCACGTAGCATGAAATGCGAGATAACATACCTACGCACCCTCAGTTGCATACATAAACACCGCGCGTCTCCATGAATCGTTCAACGGCGTTTGCATAGGTTGACGAGCTTGAAAATACTCGTAATGTTCGTGTTGGTTTTATGCTTAATTTTTAATTCTTTATTTTTCGAGAAGGGATAATACGAAGGAAGCATAATTTTACAAAAATGTATGAGTGTATATTTAACTAGATTTTAAAAACCTTAATTTCTATAACTGCATATAAGTCAAATCAGTCAAAAAGTATCAAGTCTTATTCTTTTTTACGCGAAATATTCTATATTGTATTAATTATTAAATTGTCTAGAAATTATGTGTTTCAAAGAATTAACATACTGATGATTGCTAATAATGAAATCTTAAAAAAGGACAAAGATGGTGATTAGGACATTTTTGGTTTATTAATTTGTTAAAACTAGTGAATCAAATTATGATGTTTTATAACAGAAATTAATGTTTAGTTATATATAAAGAAATATTGGTAAGAGGCACCTAGAAACTCATTTCATTAAAACAGAAATAATGTATCATAATTGGGGGGGGGGGGGGGCGATACAAATATTAAAAGGTTTCAATGCACGAGATATAAAGTCGAGCTGTAGCACTCTCAAAGCGAATTTTCGAGTTAGAAAATAAAAGGATTAACTAACAAACGAAGTTAAGAGATTATATCAACGCTTGGAGTTCATTTTACAGTCGTTCGATACAGTCGTTAGATACAGCAATAACAGTTCTCTTGTCTTTTGATTTCGTAGTACGAAAAAGTAGTCGAGAAAACTGAACATTATCGTCAGAAAATAACATTTCTTCTATTTATATTTCTCGCTATATCGTCAACAATTTCAATTCTTTTTATATCGACCAATAATGCTTGTTTATTAAATGCATACCACTTTTATTGGAGAATATTTTTATTAACTTTTACGTCAGTTTTTCCTGGGAGAGAAATGTCGAAATGCTGGGAAGTCTCTCGGAACGGACGATTACAAGTCAAGAGTTCGAGCATGAAACATTGAACGACCGCGTATTCCAAAAATATACTTTTATTCTGATTCGTATCGAATGATCGTAAAGAATTTTTACGTCACCGAAGCGAGTATCACTATTGCTGACCTTTCTTAAAAAGCGACGACACGTGAATTTTAATAGAAAAAAAATATTTGGCAGAAAATGTGGAGTAGTTTTGTTTCAATTATGGAAGTTAGATCTACCTGTTTTTTTAGTATATATTTTCACTGTTTTATTTTATTTACTTTGCGATCCCTTGTCTCTCCTTGTACACTTGCCAACTGATCGGCAAACGGAGGAAGGAAGGTAAAGGGAAACGGAAACATTGTTTAATTAAGAGCCTGAGGCTTTTTCCTTCCTCTGGAGGACAGGAACAGTGGATCAGACGACAGCAACGCCAATTTCCTAGGAGGTTTACGTTATTTAGAGAACTTATCGGTTACCCCGAAGAAAACAACGGATCTTGTGTATAAGAACTCTTTCGAACGAACCAAGGAGTGAAAAACTGGATTAAATTGCGGTTCCACGCGATGCAAACAGAAATTTTAAATGAATGGATAATTAACTAAGAACTCCTAAAATTCCTGATGTTGAAATTAACAAATAACAAAGGAAAAAGTGAGCTTTTTTAAATAATTTATCAAATAATTTATCTATCACCGCTTCGCTGAATATGGCTCAAAGTAGAGTAAAAACGTATGATTTATAACTTTGTATTGAATTGTTAATTAATTGTTACATAACTAATTGCGTTTGATTCTCAAAGCCCACTTTTTTCCTTATTACTTATTGCTAGTAATTTAAAAAATAGGGGTTTGTTCCGCAAATATATTCTCTGACAAATATACTTCTCAAACTTTTAAGCATTTTGGAATTAATTTACGAAGATACCACAATATTAATTATAACTAAATTAAATAATTAAAATCAAACAATTTTTGCGAATTAAACTTTCAATTCGCGAGAAATTGATATAAAAAATTAATGATTTGTAAGCAAAACATCTTGTTTAATGAAACTTTTACTAAAGAAAAATCGAGTTAGAATTTTTCAATTGACTTAGAATCTGTCATGTCTTTGAATTTAAATTAAAATTGTAATAAAAAGTATCTCTGACGCTCTCTCAAAATTTCTTTTGTAATTTTAAATTTTGTAACAAACATTCAACAAAAGATATTGATAGATGGAATTACTGTCTAATAAATTTGCTCCGCGTGCTTTGAATCTTTTGAAATAGGAACGATGGGGTAAATTCCAATCGTGATACACAGTTGCTCCAACTTTGAGAGTAGCCAAAGGGAGACTCCGTCGAGAAGGTTGATGGATGACGTTTTAATTAAGCCTTAAGATGCTCGCGGTCTACATCAGACGTACCTCCCTCCGCAATTCTGTGCACTTCAAGTAATAACACGATATTGCATCGTTCAAACTTCTTGCACGCATTATCGAGATGAAAGTCATTCACGAGTTCTCACGCCCATGCTTAGCACTCCCGTTGAATCCATTTCTCGCGAGAAAGCTATAGCTTCCTGTCAGCAATTAAACTTGAACGCTTTATCCTATTTTTTATCTTTCACCTTGGAAGTAGTGGTTTTTCTTAAAATTCTTTTACATAAAACTGAACATTTTTTAAAAAGAATTGTACAAGATCAATTAAACAATTAAATTTTTAAACAGTAATAATAATGTTGGGTAAGATAAAAAGGTCTAACAATTTAAATTAATATCTTAAAATAACATTTTAACGAGAGAAAAGGAAAGAGAAAGAATAACACGTTAAAATTTATACATTATCAACTTAAATAAAAATTTTGTATTAGAAACATTCCAGAAAAATATAGTTTTAATTTTAAATTAAAACTTCAAATATACTGCAAGGAAAGAATGAAAATTATTTTAACATTATATCGCAGAATTTAACACTATAACTCATTTTTTAAAGTATTTTTGTAAATGATAGGATAGGGATAGATGTACCTAATGTACCTATCCACTTGAGAAATTGAGTGAATATTATAATAACCGGGATCATGGCCTGAGTCTCGCTAACGACAACGGCAATCTTAAACTAGCCTATTAAGTTCTTAAGCGATCGATCTGAACGCACACTCCTCCGAGAATTAATCTCGTCGTCAGTCAACACGGCGGTAAGTGGACTGAACGCGTCATTACCCTAATAACATCATTCTCCATTTGCTGCATTATTGGAAAATTTTAATATTCACAAATAATTTATATAATTTATATTTATAATTTACAAACTCATTTTATTTCCTTTAAATTAAAGTTTAATTAGAATGATAGCGTAGATTACCTATAATTAAGCATTTATTATTCATCTTCTTTAAATTCTCTGTTGTAAAACAAAGCATCTTGCAAGAAAGGACGTGTAAAAATGAATAAATTAAGTAAGATAGTAGCAATCCAATTTTTATCGATCAATTGATTAGAATCACTTGTCCTTTCCATTTTTCTGTCTTTCTATTTTTCTGTTTTTCTCTGCTAAATTTAATTATTCATAAAGTATGTGATTGCTCAATTATAATAATTACAGCATTATAAGGTATTTTGGTTTAGAGGGATGTATCCATTGTGTGTAATCCGATGCTTATTATAGAAACCTTCCGCGCAACGCAACAGCTGGACAAGCAGCACGCTTATTTGTTCAACATAACAGTATTGCAGGTGATTAAATACTTTGTGCCATTTCCCACGATACAGCGGGCATAATTATTTCAAATGTACAAATTCTCGTTTATCCGCGTACATTGCGTAATTTAGAACAGACCATTCGGAAATAATGAAGAATTCACTAATTCAATATTCGATTCTCCAGAAGCAGATAATGACTAACATTTGATCGTAATAGTAAATTTATGCTTGGCTTGCTCTAGCTAAATTAAACTTTAAAACTTTAAAACTTTATATAAAATTTTGTTAAATAGAATTTTGTTAAGTTAAATAATTTTGCATATTTTTCTCTTATTAGTATAAAGTGTTATTTGAAAATCAAGTTGATTGTATCTTTTTAAAAAAATTATTCTGTAAATTTTAATTTAATTTATTTGTATCGGTAATTGTCGGAACGAAAAAAATGGTGTTACGCGAAACGTGAAACAAGCTAAATATGTTATTGATATTTCGATAATATTTTACTGTTTTCAGCAGAATATTTTCATGTGCATATCGTTTTACTTTAAAATATGAAAACGCAAATAATATTTGACAAGATTTAACATTTTCCAAATCGTGGAGTTTAATTTGGAAGAGTTTTTTAAACTCGTATACGATTCAGTACTGTTACTCATTGTATTGCGGTATAGATTTCTTTTAATTACAATGCAAATGGTTTCCACATTGTGATCGGAACAATCGTGTTCGTTGCATTTCGATTTCGTTGCATTAAATCGGAGTACCAAGTACACTGCTCTCGTATTTGCTGCATTAAGATAATACTGTGTAGAAAGTAATTTTATCTTTTTTAACAATATTATCGCAGCAAGCATGTAATTAAATTAAGATTTTCATTTATTTGCGTACAATGAAGATATCAAACGTTAATATTTAAAGTTTATGCAGAGTTTGAAACGCATAAGTTTATTTATGAAGAAAAAGAGACTTTTGTATGTTCTTTCTGTATGTATATGAGACGTTGTACGTCATACACAATTAATAATAACAATGGAAAATAATGAAACGATTGCCGGTAACAAATTGCAATTAAATAAGTAATAACAATCTTTATATATTCGAAATGCCCGTTTTCCTCTATGGACTACTCTATAAACGGAATGTATAATATAATGGAAACCAATATTGCCCCATAGCGATAATGCTTCGTAGAGACTGCAGCTACACGAAGCAATTATCGACCACTCGACGAACGTGTCAGGAACGTAATGAAGGAGATCAATGGATTTTCAATTGCCAGTATGGCACGGACTCGCGCCAGAACTTCGAAATAATGCTGGCGCGTTGTATAATTGACCGACGTTATTTCCTGGTGCGAATTATAACGTGTCTCCTCCCCCCCCCCCTCCCCTCCTACTCTGCACGCGCTAATGAGATTCAGAGAATTAACAATCGATTTACGCGAACAAGTAGCATCAATGTCACATTACGCTCTCCTATAATGACAAATCAGATCAAAAAGTATGGCGATTAATAAATTTTACTCCGAAGAGAGACGAAATGCAATGTTCGATAATCAGATATCATGACAACACAAGTCATGGCATTATGGCATAAGTTATAAAAATATTATACCATAAATTTTTTATATTAACGTATATTTATAAAACTACGTAATGTTATGTTCAAATAATAGCAACATCTCTCCTTTAAAACGCTATGCTTAATGGATATGATCACATTTACGAAGAGAGAGTCTTTTATGTAAAATATTTCAAATCGTTTTAATCTTAAAACATTATTTTTACTTGTACAGAATTGAAAACATTTATATGTTTTACTAAGCGTTTTAATTATATTGCTGTATTGATATAAGAAGACAGACTAGAAACTAGAATGTGAGCATGCATCTTCATTATTTATGATATTTAATTAAAGTTGCTCATAATGTCGTAGATTATAATTACACTGTCTACGGGCAAATACTGTTTGTCCTAAATGCGAAACTGGTCTCTAATGACTTAATTATAACTGGCTTTTCGCTTAATGAAAGGGACCTAAGTGCAGTGCGTTAAAGTTGCAATAAAAACTCGAGACTGTCGTCTTCGCGTTTTAAGAGTCCGCGTTTTTCTTCTTAAAACTGCACTAACGTTCTAAGAGACAACTCTTTTAAGATCGCATATATAAATGCTATTTTCTTATCAGGCTTATACAGCGCGTTGCGCATGTTTTTCGGTCGATGTATCATTACAGAATCCTCCCAGAAATGAAAGGAGCTCTCTAGAAAAGAATCTCCGTCAAAAAATGATGATGACAATATCGCAAAAACTCTCTTTTCTTCGTAATTGTAAAAATCTCGTTGCTCAGTCTGCTCTTCTTTTGCTATTTTTGCTGGTTCCACACATCGCGAAAATAAAATTAATTTTAAACTCACAATCAGCATAAAATCCATAGTTAAGGAGAACGTGTATAAAACGTTGGTTAAACAAATAATACAGAATATTCCAGACACTTAGTTAGAAATTCCAGTTAAGAATTGTCTAATATAAAGTTAATCTTTCCAACAATAACGTCGAAAGACTATAACAGCTGGAAACAGAAGAAACTTGAAAAAGATTTAAACATATAATGAAACTTTATTCCTCTTACAATATCATGTAAATTTTGTTTTAATAGTCTTTCAATTCGGGAATTAATTACAAAAAATGTTCAATATTGAATATTAGAAGATTGTGACTAAAAATGATCTTTCTCAATGTTTTTTCTAAGAAAAAATTGATTTTATATTAACCAATATTAACCAAAGAAGATAAAAACGGCTCGCCAGAGAAGAAAGATCTGAAACATTTTATACAAAGTATATATTCGTTTAATTCAAATTCGCTGCTTTTCTTACTACAAATATCCATTAAATGTGATCCGTCAAATCTTTCCTCGCATTCTTAATCAGGATATGTTGCATCGGATCACCTGCAGAACGTGACTAAAAAGCACAATATATCAAAGCGTGGTGGGTAGCAGATCGTGATAGGAATTCTGTTGTCGTTTTTCGGACGATGGGATCGACTCGCGCACGCGTGCTCAACTTTTATACACATAAAACTCGCGAACTCCAGTCGTAGTACCTACCCACCCTGAACAGAGAGTTGGATTTAGATTCATGAGGTCCCCGCAGGCCTCCGTGGACACGCTCAACTTGACTGGACTACCGCCGGACTTATTCCAGGCAACCGCGTAGAATGGAGGAACACCCTGCGGAGAGACCAGTCGTAAAGAATATAAGCAGGATGGTCTCTTACCGCAGGAGGTCGATATCCCAGGGCTCGAAACACCAGCCATCCTTTCGGTCGAGGACATTTTGTAGCGAAAGGACGAAAGGACTACTTTTAGCCACGACAAATGTCTCTCCTTAACTCTTCCAAATCTGATGACACGTCCCAGATTTTTCCGTACACTGGAAAAATTTATTCCCATTTTTTCAATTTCTTTACAGCAACGAAATTTCCTTCTTGTCCAATCGCGATTTCTCTTCGTTAAATATTTCTAAGGTAAAAGTAAAAATTTCGTATGATTTAATGTAAGATTAATAGAATTTATTCTAATATATTATTATATATTATTATATATATCTTATATTTAATTCGATTCGATTATATTCCTTTTCCTGGTTTAGATTATAACACTGTATATTATTAATATAAAATAACTTACATTTATGCTCACATTTAGTTGTATCGAGGTACTATACAAATATTTCAATACATGAATTTTTACGTCTGTTTGACGCTTCGTATCTCAACGTGTTATATATGCTTGGTGATCAATTTTTCATTCGGACATCTGCGTACAAAATCTTGCGAAGTGTCAGGTGTAAGAGCGCTCGCTTTTGCTTCACAATGAGATTCGAAAAGAAGTATCGTGCGAATGCAAGATAGATCTAAAGCGCTCGCACTTTAGGAAGGTTATATGTATATATGCAGCATTAAGAGGAAAGCAATAAAATTTGGATAAAAGATTTTATCTATTCGTTTAAAAATATTAGACGTGATATGCAAAAGGCGAGAAAAGAAAACTTCTTAAAATAATATTTATTACATTTTTGTGGCATAAAATTACTTTTCCGAATAGTAAGAATCTTAAACTTTGCATTTTAACTTGAGAACGAGCGCTTGAGGTGAATTTTACACCCCAGTATCGAAAAAATAAAGCTCACGTCTCTCTCTCAATAATTTTAACATCCTTCTTTTGTTTTTTATATTTTTATATTTTTCTTTACTTTCTTCTCAGAAAATTTTAAGTAAATCTATGTATATATAAATATTGTCATCAAATACTAATAAATTATAGAACAATCAAAAATATGCAATATGTAATTAATAACAATAACTTTTAATTGAGGTACAAAAATCACCCCAGATGACCATTAAAAAAAAGTCAAACGCCCGTTTACGGGTTAATTGATCAGATCTGTTTATTTATAAACAAATTGGATTTGTTTACATAAAACTGTGAAAATGTATATATTGTATTGCGGACACATCGGTATTATAAATCAACTTATCATCTTTCTCCTATTTATGTTGTAATCAATTCCACGAAATTATAATAATAGTTTTAATTTAAAACAAGTAACATACAATCTCACATACATCTTCGCTGAAATAATTTGTTTTAAGAAAAACTGAGCAGAATTTTCGGCATCGCAAACGTTGTCGATTTCGCGCGTCAACCGGAGCTCTCCCCGGAAGTTTCACAAGACCATCTTTCCGTCACATGCACTTTCGGAAGTCCTCGCGCGACTTTAGTAGAAGAAAAGTTTCGAAGAGCTAGGATCTTCCTTGACAAATTTTATATCAGCGCGCCTAGTCGAGGCGAACGTCTGGCGAAAATTTATAGCACCCGGGGGAACAGTAGCTGGAACCGAAGGAAATAATCGACCACGTGATTTGTGGAATTTTCGCTTGATCCTCTCGCTTTGTACGAATCTTGCTTCGTTACCGTCCATTGATGACCTTATTCTCGTAGTGATCTTCGCGATTCGATTATTAACATCCGTTTATCAATCGGAGAAAGAAAATTAAAAATAATTTTATATTTTAATTTATAATATCCTTTGAAGATGCAAATAACGATAATTTATTATTCCTCTAATAGAATTAAAAATACAATTATAGAAAATTTACTTTCACAGTTTATCCTTAATAGATAAATTCTTAATAGATAAACTGTAAATGTTTCTCTCTGCTGTTACGAGAATTTATAAGTCGATTTCGAAGGAAAGTTAACAATTATTATATCTCAGAATATGATCGCGTTGGACAAGTTAAGTAACGGATATTATATTATGTATCGATATTGTTCTTACAGCTACACACACGTTCTTCTTTTCTCTGCAGATTCTCAGAGATTTCACAGCGATGTCGTTTCTGTTCTGTAGCAAGAAAGAGAAATAGAAAAAGAGGAAGAGATATTCTCTGAAAGCCCGCATTGACTTTCAACACTCGTGAACCTTCTTCCTCTTGTACCCTAGCACTCTCAGAAGAAGGAATCCTGCCCGTAGGGTTTATAAAAGCGTTGAATACACCGGATGTATCAAAAGTCGCATAACGATTTCTCTTGAACTTACAGTTGATTTTTTTCTTCTTAACAAATATTTGTTCGATTCTTTCTTTACGCTTTAACATTCAACTTGAAGTAGTTTTGTAACGAAGCGCAACGTCGAAGTAAGTATTTATAGTGTGTTGGAGAGCAGAGCAAATATTCGTCTCTTTATACATCAATTTTTCAAACATTTTATTTCTGCTTGCTACAATCTCCGAGTAAGTAACGATCGCCAATATAATCGCTTGATTCCTACATCGAATATGAATTTGCGCGGATTAATTCCGATTGGACATTCGGAGTGTCGGAAGCGGAGCAAGGATTCAGGGGCGGTCGTATAATTTCGGATTAAACGCGGAACACGCCGCATGAACGTTTCTGGGGAAAATGAAATTATTTTTCGCTGGGAAACGCGTAATTAAACGCAACTCAATTACAGTCGTGTGCATCTCGTTGTTTTATTCGGGCGCGCGGTCTCGTGTTAGAAATAAGATCTACACGATTCACTGAATCAGCAGCGCTTGAAAATAAAAACCTTTTTGGAATATTCGAAGCATATATGAACGCGATATATGGACTGGATCAAAAAGTCTGCAAATGTAGTTTCGAGCAAACGCGTATATTTCCTCCGACATGCCTCGTTCAAATATTGAGAAATTTACAAGCATACTCGAATATCTTCGCCAGTCATGCCGGTACCGGCCTGTCAGCGTTGTGTCAGTTAACTTTGACCACAGGACCGTAACACTGTTCCGAGATGTACGCCGTTACTGACAAACAAGTATATGCACCGGTACTGGTATGGCAATACTGTACAGTTAGTTTAGTGTTTTGAGGGCCGACGAAGTTAGGCAATATTAGCTTTAATTGCTCCGTTTTGACAATCAATACGTTTTCTGGCTTGTATATTGAAAATTTATTAAGTACCAACACTAAAAGTGATAAATTATTTGAACTTTGGAGTGCATTGAAACATATTTACCGTTAAATAATTTAGCACAGCAACGCGTCAAACTTGCATTTGATTTAAATTTAGAAAGAAAATTCTTAAATCGTTAAATTCGTTGTTAAATGGCGAGAGCAGACAGCATTGGCTGTCAATGCTTGACCACTACTACTGACTTAATATTCGACTTATTAAAGAGAACACTGGAAATTTTTACGTTGCACGCCTGAACGACTACATAAATGAGTTCAGGAATAAGGCATCGTATTGATCCGTTTAGCAAGGTTTCAAGCACAACGTCTGTTAAATCAGTTTTTTTCTCATTTATGTATCTCGACTCGCCTCGGGCAATCTTTTTCGATGCATATCCTCGGTTGAAACGGAAGCTGAGTAACGAGATACTCAAAGAGCTCGTCTTGTCCTTCTTTTTTTATCCACCCTCAGCCATCCTTCGTTCCTTAGACCTGATTCCCCTAACTTTAAATCTAAGCACCAGATTTCGCACGTTTCAACAAGTTCTCGTTTTCGAAAGTCTGTCGCATGAACATCCGTCATACAGTTCTATGTGTGTTTTTTATCCCTCTTTAAATCTTCTTTTTAAAACATTTTTCTTCGTGCGATGGATAAAAGACGTATTCATACAAAGGTGTTAATAAATAATGGTAAAACTGACGTGTTTAAGCATATAATTAATCAAAGAATCTAAAATTAGAGTATATAACTTAATCTTTAAAGAAATTATATATAATATATTTTCGTTGAATCGTCTTTCTATATATAATTCTATCGATTTTCTTACATAAAAATTAATATGCATCCTAAATATTAATTATCCTTAATAATTAGACCTTATTTAAAGAAAAAGTATTTAGTTTATTTTTATAATGGTTTATTTTATATAATATAAATGATGTCGTTCTATACAGCTCTTCAATCGTAAAGTAATAACCACGTTTTTTTCTTAAATTCCCGAAAGCATGAATAAATAGCAGAAATGCTCCATGCTCGTCATACTTTCTCACACGACGCGTCAGAAAAATCGATGGCTGCGTCGCGTCGTCTGCTAAACCTGGAGACGGTTCGCTGTTTCTTCTGGGTTCTTCTCAAAAGTATCTCTCGGCGAGAGGCACACCGACATTGCTCAACAATGACCAGATAAATAGCACCGCCGCGCCACCGACGATTCATTTCTCTCACACGTAACATTTAGAACTAGGTTTTCTCGGGTAGCACGCGAGGTAACGTGAGGTATACAAAGAATCGTTGACGATACCACAGGCTTCCATTAACCTTCTCTTATTCGGTTTCTTTTATCAAAAGATGAATAAATAAAAAAAATATCTTGCGGTGGGCTAAACATAGTGAGGTACTATGGCTTGGTTTGTAATATAGCTTATTTTATTATTCCTCTAGCTTTCTAAAGCATCTCTGTGCCTGAATTTTTAAATATCTACCTCTGAGAAAGACGTACCGTAAACATTTTCAAAACTTAATTAAACTATTGCCTTATCATATATTTTAATTTAATATACTGAGTAATTTTCGATTTAGTATGTATCGGGGTTAGAAGTAATATATTACTTCTAACTTCAATAAGAAGAGGACCCACGAATTATGCGTGAATTATGATAATATTTGGTTAAAAATGAAGAGTAATTTTTCGTATGACACTGGTTGACCCGGGCATGGTCGGTTAATTGCCTACTTAAATTCAGGAAGTTAAGAAAGAAGGATTTTTGAAAGGACGGAGATGCAATCCCGATTAAACTTCCGACTCTGCGGCGATATTACCGGAGTATAATTGAATTTCTCTGTTCGTATTTCCCTTCCTCCGTTCTCCCCCCCTTTCCCCCGTCTCGTTCTGGTTCCCGACCACGTCCGGTCATTAGTATAAGCAGCGATTCCGATTACAAGGGCCCTTAATTACAATATAATTTAGAGATCTTTTTTATCCAACCTCCCGTGTTGCAGTATTTTTCTCTCTTGTCCTCTTTCTCGTTGTTTCTTCACCGTGAATGAAGTTGTACTTTTCTCGATCTGTCACGAGAAATTAAATATTTTGAATTGTGTGTCTGCTGTATAACACGTACATTAATATACAGTGGATTAAAAAAGTATTTGCACATCCAGTTTTCTTACAACAACTTTATTCGAAGGAATAATACATAATTACGAATTGTGTTTATAAATAATTTATTACTATATGTAATAAGTTACTTGTGGACACAATTCGTAATTATGTATTATTCCTTCGAATAAAGTTATTGTAAGAAAACTGGGTGTGCAAATACGTTTTTAATCCACCGTATATTACATTAAAAATTATATTACGTACAAAAAAAAGCGGCATGTCAAAAGTTGTTTCGATGACAAAGCGAATAGAACGCGTTTTATTAACTGTGGTTAGGAATTCGATATCTCCGGAACAATGTGATGAGCTGACAATCTCTATCTCACGCGATTGACGAGTAGCGCTTTTACGCGGGCGATCCACGCGAGCGAAACTTCCAATCTCGAATTTCGAGATAACGACGCGAGTATTTCCCCGGGGAATATCCCTCGGCGCGCCCGCGCCGTGCCGGCAATCTCGCCCGATCGAGAGACACTGGTACGTCCCGCGACGCGTTTCCAGCAAATCGAGTTCTTCGTATATCGAAGATAGCGCCGACGGTTGTTCGTCTTGACGGAAGGTATGACTCAAACTCCGTTTTACCGTCTCGCCAGTCCAAATTGATCTCGAAATCGCGCGGAAGAAAAAAAAATGATCGCCCAGATGAATTGAACGGTTCAAAGGAGTAGCGCAATCTTGGAGAAGAGCAGGAGTTTTACACTATATTATGGGAGGAAAAAAGTAGCAGAAAGTTCTTTATTATAAAAGTTTGATACACCGCATGCTTATCAAAACGGCTAACGGATGCTATTCGGTATATCAATTTTCACTATCAATATACTGTAATAAGTTGCGAAGCAATTTATATTATTATATGACAAGCGAAGCTTTCGTATAACGGTAGAATCTTTTAGTCCGCAATATAGATTGAGATTAATGAATCCCATCGAGTTGCAATAACGTTGCATAACGATTAATTTCCTGACTAATAAGTTGCTCTAATAGTAATGCATTATTGCAATATCGATTTGCAATATTGTCATTGTAATTTTGCCGCATCTGCAACGTAGACGCGATTATGTCTAAACGACAGAACAACTATGTGTAAAAAGCAGCAATTTATCATTATGATCTAAATTAGATTTGATCTTGCGCAAAAGCTTTTTTCAATTTCTCAATTGTATAGCTGGCTTATTTAAATCTTGCTGAAGAAAAATGAAACTCAATTGTTTTATGTAATTATAATTTACGCAGAAAAAGGAAGGACAAATGTGACAGACGTGAATAGACGCGAGCCAGACAGGTATTTCCGTTGTCACCAGCGGGTGGAAATAATATCGGGGACCGGAGATTCGATGGTGAATTGTATGTGAAGGCGGTGACGTTTTGAGAAGCGCGGGGGTGGGCCATGGAGGGTCAAAGGTTAAGTGAAATTGAAGTCCGAGTCGTTGATGAAAACTGATGCGGGATACGAGCGAGCGGGCTGCCAACCCCTTGAGCAATAGTTCCGTCCTCTTTTAATCTCAGGAAGGGGAGGGGGGTGGAGGGGACAAGGGAAGAAGCTGACAGCGGCGATCTGGAGAACGGGATGGTACCAATTGCCATCCGTGTGTGAGAGCGCTTCACGACGGACGGTCGTGTGCGGTTAATCCTATCACGGTGCCGCGCTGTTATAGGACAGCGCGAGGTATCCGGCTAAATAAATTGCCGCGGACCGGAGAGAACGACAAACGCGGGAGCTTTCTATTGAGAGAGATGATTTATGATCGGCGGTCTCGCGCGCCGCTTTTCCACTCACGGCTTGCGGAAAATCTCGACGGCCCGAAGTAGAACGGATAGAAGCGAATAAAGTATTCGAAAGAGAGAACCCAACAACGTCGGCCAGAAACCTGCTAGTCGATGTATCGGGGGGGGGGGGGGGGGAGGATGAGGGATGATAAATATCACGGGGTTGAATTTGGGTCTGGCAGCATTGATGCAGGCTTTCCGAATCCACTGATCATTTTCACGGATATAGTAGCTCCAACATATGCGCTATCATGGTGATTGGAAAACTCGCTATTCTTCATTAAGCTAGAATACTATAACTTCTGTTGATTTCTTTTTACATCAAACAAGCGAAGATAAGAGAGAAGAAAATAGTGAAAGGATATCTTTTACGATCGTACGCAGGAATTCGCGATTAATCTTCGAGTTTATCCACGATCGTTACACAACACCGGAATTCCGTTCGGCGGGTCTTGATAGAATTTTCTCAGTTGTACGTCAGAACGCTTTCCGGCGGAAACGTTAAGGGCGAGGCTATTTTTCAGCCGGCGTCGGGGCCGCTGTATCTGGCCGCCGCCGGTTAATTCCATGAAATATCGGTGCCTGCACCTTTCCTGATAATGGAGACCTCGACAGACTGCCCCGGTACAAGCAATTTTTCATTTTGCCGTCGACGCACCTCTCTCTATTACGATTCGTTTCGATTCGTCGATTATTTCCCGTGTGCGATACGCGAGTTTTTTTTTCGTTGTGCATCCGATGCACCAGAAAATGAGGGCGGCGTATCGACACGCCGTGGAAACGTTTTAGGCTGAGCGATTTTCACGCTAACGGTAACTCTATGAGCATCTCTCAACACCAAAACGGAAATAAACAATTTATCCACGCAGCAGTTTCTATTTTTCGCATGCAATTATGCGATTTTAATCGCTTCCTTTAAAAACATATTTTTTGACGAAAATCTGACAGCAGCTTCTTCTTTTTCATAACGTATCTTATTAACTAAAACTCGTATCTTTATTACATTACATTTTTAATAAGTTTATATTATTAACTTTATTAAGTTTATATTCAATTTTAGCTAACATAATAACTATTATTACTATATATCTATTGCTATTATTAAGTACTTTGTAATAACCATAGTATTTTATTATTTATTACCCATTTTTAAATCGTTCAATTTACCGCAAGCGTAAGAAGCTGTCTATCTTCATACCGAAATGGCTATTTCTCATCCTTCTTACTTCAACCTCAAGCATCTTCCATTAAAAGGAAAAGAATCTAGGGCATTCGGTATATAATATATCACATACCCTAACGCGCGCGGTATCATATCACTTTGCGGCTGATAGGCAACACGAGAAGCGCTATTTTCACGAAGCGCACCTCGAAAAAGGCTTTCATCGCGACGCACACACATTCTCACGTGAGCCTTCATCGAGAATCATTGGGGATTCTCGCTGCAGGAAATTGCGATTTCGCGTTTGAACCTCGAGATAGAAGAAGACAGGCGGGCGTATGCAAATTGCCGAGCGCGGCGGGATAACGCTGGTGTAGGCTCGAAATCGAAATGTGCAGTGGCACTTGATCCGAATTAACAAGAATTGGATTCTATCGTTTTTGATCTTGAACAAATGGTCGTACAGCGTGTCGATCACAATCAGTTTAACCGTTCTCGAGCTTTCAAGCAGAATATTAAGAGTAAGGGACATATGCAGTTCCAATAATTTGTATTACCTAATATCATATGAAATTCGCGCGGTTAAGTAAAATAATTGTATTATACGTACATAATTAGTGTGTAATTATTTTTATAAAAGACTAAAATTTGACTCATAATTTTGATTTAAAATTAGTTTTAAATTATATCTCATATTAAAATCGATTTAAGATCAATCGCTCTAAATCTTGATGTATATGAGTTTAGCAATACAAAAGTTTACAAAATTGCGTCATCAAGAATATTTAACGATATTTGACGATCGGCCGTCAATCGTAATGATGCCGTCATCCTTTTCACGTCTCTCAAACAGCCGTCAGACAAATCGATACCTCTGTGAATCTCCACCGGGTCGTAAATTGATTTCGATAAGTGAGGGGGTTCACGCAACAATGGCTACACATCGCATCGTAGCCCCGATATCCCGCGAAATGATGTATCCCATTAGATCGTGTCTGAGGATTGACCCTTACCTCTCAAAGACTCGTATGAAAATCGGTGTTCTTCTCGATGTATTGTGCGTAGCACAATTATGTGAGAAATAGGTAGCTTCAATTAAGGCTCTTTACTTTATGAGCGAACTTGCCCCTCGATCTCTCTGTCTCTCTCTCTCTCTCTCTCTCTCTCTCTCTCTCTCTCTCTCTCTCTCTCTCTCTCTCTCTCTCTCTCTCTCTCTCTCTCTCTCTCTCTCTCTCTCTCTCTCTCTTTCTCGATGTCGCCGTTTTGAACCACATGCCGTGAGTAAAGGGGAAACCCGGCTACGCTTTCCGACCGAAATTCGAGACACGTAGGATGGGGAAGCATCTGTGCATTTGCACGTAGATCTGTGATACTTCATACGAATGATGCGAAAGGAGAGGAAAAATATATCCTCGTGGGCGGACAAAATGCATTTTTCCCCAAGCGGAGGGCAAACTAAAATGTATCAGGCGCGATAGCTACAATGACAAACTGGTCTTTTGTACAATAAAACGGGCTGAATTTTTAAATTTCGTACGAATGTTTAGGCGAAAAAGGAAGACGAATAACGCTTTCGATAAATATAATATGATACTATAATTAAGATTGATAAGCAACATTTATTAATTAAACATTGATCTTTCGCTCGTAAAACACTTTCAGCGTGCTGAAATTGAATCTCGCCTCGAGTAAATCTTTCGATCTTCTTCGTTGCAATACCTGTGTCTGTTGTGTGAGTACAACTCGGTTAAATATATCTGCCAAGTGGCCGCTCGTATTTACACGAAAGATTGGAACGGTCGGGCCATGATTGCGCGAACATAAAGCAACGCGATTTCTACATTCATTCCCTTTGTACGAATAAACACACGCCTGTTTGGTTTACGTCAAATACCGAACAAAGGTCCATGCCCACATAGTGGATAAGTCGGTCGGGTAAACTGTTCGCCGAGGCAGGTTTCGGTTGGATTATTAATGCAATTCACGTCTCCCCGGAGGGTTGTGTGGCGACGCATTCGAGATCGAGAAATATCTTGCCAATACGGTGACGGTCCATGCAATCAATGCTGTCTGTAGGCGAAATCGTATCACTGGAAAGTTGAGCAATGTGTAAAGGCTGATTTATGGCCGCCCCCGGTGGGACATCCAACGAAATTTAAATAAGATTTAAATGAAACTTTTATTTTATTTCATTAATTTATTATATATGTGTATCAAGTAATTGTAGAATTGTCTGGAAAAACAAGAAAATAGAGTACCTATAGTTTTTTCATTTCTACTTATTTTTATGATATGGTATATTTTATTACATTTATGTTAAAATATTAATATTATATTTAAAAATTTGTTTAATTATTTGTTTTTAATTCGATTGCCATATTATAAACGTAAAAACCTTAGTTGCGTTGCAAGAAATTTGGTTAAGACACACACATGTTAAATAAATAAACAATTAATAAACTATTAAATAAACTATTAAATAGAACTATTAATAAAATTATTAATAGACGAATAAAGATAATAATTTTTCGATGCGCATATTTCAATAAGACAAGATCGACATTTTCTGAGTTATAAGGCCAGTGTAAAACGTACTTTTCTTCCAATTCGCAACAATTCTCCTCCCACTCCTTTCCGGCTTAGAAACTCGAGTTAGTGATCTACACTTTCTGACTTGATCGTAACTTTCGGGACCGAAGATAGTTCACGAGAGACGAAAGGAAGCCGATAGCAAAATAATCCCGGTGCACCGCAGTCATCCGCGATGACTTAGTACCTCCGGATTCTCTCCTCGACTCCGGGAAACTCGACCATCGCGCTTAGTTTACTTGGCAATCCCACGTGGCCGATGCGATCCTCGACAGTAAACGGGTTGCTATCGACCACGGATATCTATATATCTCCGTTATATCGGGCTAGCATCCGCTGGTTCTTCAATTTAGAAACTTTGCTAAGCCATCCAATTTCACAAATATAGCGATTGAGTGGTTAGTGTGAGGATAATTTGATAATGATGGACATAGTCTATCATAACTGTCGTCGGTACATTCATCAGGATACTGATTCTTTGCAAATTTTTAATTTAAATGGGAAAGAAAACAATTGTTTTTTAAATTTCATTAATCAGTAATTTTGTATACGCATCATTCAATTAACATAAAATACAATATAAGCTGGAAACATTGAGATACATAATAAATATTTATTAGCAAGTAAACTTTCTTTCTTTATTCAAATTACGGATAGGATAATAACTAACAATAAGAAAGAAATAACGAGTTGCTTTTCTATTATTAACTAGTTGCAAAGCCAGATTATTGACGTCCCCCAGCCTTCGGGCTTAGTGGATCGAAATAAGAGCCTGTGCGATAATCCAATCCGATTTTGCGAACGCTTTGAGCCAGATAATTCCTATATCCGAGTTGAAGTTGCGCCGGATTCTCGGAAATATCACTTTTATTTGCGCGGATCTATTTTACCCACGATTGCTGATCAAATCCAGAAAAACTAACAGATTTGCTTACGTTCACGTAAGATCTCTATCTGCCTATTTAGCGGATACTGTTAATCATGTGAAAACGCACACGTATATACATGCACACACGTACAGAAATAAATTTAAAAAAAAAGAAAAAAACAAAAAAAAAGACGGCTTGGTATCGAATCGGAAGTACAAAGTAAGCTCGACCGCCGCAGCGCCCAGAACCACTAATGTGCTCGCTCGCAGCGCGGACGGCAACTTCGAGGTGACCTTGGCCACGAAGGCCACGATCTACCATCAAGGATTGGTCGAGTGGAAGCCGCCGGCCATATATAAGTCATCCTGCGAGATCGACGTGGAGTACTTCCCATTCGACGAGCAGACCTGCGTCCTCAAGTTCGGTTCGTGGACCTATGACGGCTTCAAGGTAAATTCGCATGGTAGCCGTTAAGTCGTGTCCCTCCCCGACCAACCCCCCCCCCTGCCCTCGAGCCCCCGAACGATTAACTGAGAAAATTAGCCAGCCAAATGTCCGAGACGCGGATCCGACACGGGCTCCGTCTACGGGATGCGTCTGCGGGACGGCGATCAAATAGATGCTAAGCGTAGAGTAGATCACAGACGATTGGCTCGTCGCGTGGGTCTCCGACGATCGAGAGGGAGAATACGAAGTATCCGAAAACCACCCCCAGAAGACGGATGCTGCCATATAGCCCGAGATGATACGGTCGTACTTATTGTGCAGGTAGTGAATCGTCGTGGATCAAGCACGAGATGACGATAATAACTCAAAAGGGTCAAACAATCAATATGATTTCATTGATTAAAATCCAAAAAAAAAGCTTTTAATTTTTACTTTTATCAAAAGTAAAGTCAATTGTCGTTACCAGTGTCTCTCGAGTGAGGTTGATACGCGAATCCGTAACATTTCCGAAGCTATCGATCACGCGACTCAGTCGACGCGTATCGGTTTTCCGTTTCGAAGTCTCTTCTGGACAGTCGGAAGAGAGACGTTTCGCGAAGCAGTGAAAGTACCCACGATAACCGTGCGAACGTGAGCAAGATTCACTTTGTCGATACGTGTGAAGTCGAATATCGGAAGAGACAGAAGGGTAGTGGAGATAGAGAGAGTGAGAGAGAGCGAGAGGGAAAGAGAGGAAAGAGGTAGGGAAAGGATGGCAGCATCCGGAGACCTTCTCTCCGAGCCAATCGTGATCACGCTCGGCTCGTTTCTTCGGTGATTCCAGCGCCGACGGCAACTACGAGGTGACGCTGATGACCAAGGCCACGGTCTACTATTCGGGATTGGTCGTCTGGCAACCGCCGGCCGTATATAAATCCTCCTGCTCCATCGACGTTGAGTTCTTTCCGTACGACGTACAGACCTGTGTTTTGAAGTTAGGCTCCTGGACCTATGACGGCTTTAAGGTGCCGCATTACCACAACGCAACCGAGCACGAGAAACCGCAGTCTCCAAGCATTTAGTCTCGAGAATACTTTGCTCATCATCGGTCTATTCTAACGTTATCCTTTAGCTCGTCTTTTTTTTTACCATTTTGTGTTCTCTTTGTCAAAGAATGCCTCCTTGACACCCGTAATCGTTTCTTGCGATGCGCTAATCTTGGACGTCACGTGATATATTTACGTATATATTTATATTCATCCGTCTACGCATGTATACAGGGTGCGCCAGATACTCTGCATTCCCTGCCATGTATTTCTTCACCAATTTGAAGTTGAGCCTATTGAACAGACTTGAATGAATGTCCTTTGCAATTATCCCACTTGAATAAAAATTATTGAAATTGAATGAAGAGTGAATTATCGTTACTCATTCACGCACGCACGATAATGCTTGGTTTGTTTTTTCAATAATTCAAACTCTACCAGCGCTTTGAAGTTCTCGGAGAGATCTACTCTAAATTGGTGGAGAAATTCGTAGATGAAACAAGGAATATGGGGCGCCTGGGACACCCTATATATGTGTGCATATATTTGGATATTGTTACGTGGTGTGGACTGCAGTGTTATTTTATTGACCACCATTCCATCGTGGTACGACGCGCGGTCGGCTCATTTTCATTATCATTCCACGACGTGTTCGAGAAATCGGCGGGCTCGCGAGTCACCTAAAACGCATCCGTCAGTTTGCGGCTCGTGTTTGCTGTCTAGGCGAGGATCGACGAGCTTATCCGATGTCCACTATGTCAGACTGTAATGGAGTGCGCGTACCGGCGATTCGAGAGATTTACCGTTACATGTCGGACGGGATCGCACCGTCCACGTTTGTTAAGCGGTATATCCTGTTGCACTGCGTATTAATTCCGTGATTAGAAAGACAGTAACCCAGATAGGAAAAGACTTCAATAATCGTCATCCCTCCGACGATACGTTGCAATATCTTGCGTGTCATTGTATTGCTTATATTTTACAAAATAATATAAATCGATTGATATAAATTGATTTTGTAATCTTAAATTATGGAAAAATGTAAATTGTTTTTCTGTCTCATAGTCATTTACTGTCTTGAAATTTTCGACAATCGATACACTCAATTTATTATTTAGCTACTTCTCATTTTGACAGATCTGCTATTTGATATATAAAAATTTCATTTTATAAATACATAATAATTATATAATATAATAGTTCATATCTGTTTGCTAATAATGTACGATTTGCCACGTGGATGAAGACTTGTATTTATTGCAAGAGAGACTCGTCAAATACGAAAAAAGACATAATCTCCTCCGATCCTCGCTTCGACAAAGGAAAAAAAAACGATACGTTGAAGGTCCAAAGGGTGCCTCGATCACGATACACATGCCGAAGGGAGCGAATATCCGCTTCCGGTCAGTCGCGCCTCGTTTTTTGCCATTTACAATATGCAGCGATGCCGAATTTAAAAGAACTCTATAAAGCCACGATTACGAAACTGTTGTCGATAACGCCGGTTGTGGAATCTAGCTGTTTGTTTCTCTAGCTTGTTCTCTTTACAAAAACACACAAGGGCGTCACTACTCGACACACGTGGGAAAGGTATAAAATATCGCGACAAAAATCGGCACATCATGACACATGAAACGAGAGACATGTTAGCCACACGCATCCGGTTGTGCCAATACCGGGGACACTCCGTTTCTTTTATGTGCGGCAATCTCGCAAGAATTGTCACCTCATCTACGTCCGTCATCGTTGGTGCTAAATTTTCTAACATGTAAAGACAAGACGGAAAGAAAATTGCACAGTTTCTTGTATAAGTAGGAAACAATAAATTATTAGAAATAATTAGTGCAAGATTTGTAATAGGATCTATTTAATCTATTTTTTTTTAACAGACTTCCTTATATTACGTATTGCCATATATCTACTCTAATAAATTTGTCCGGAACTTTGATCGTTTCCTATTTATTCAAGAGTCGCATAACTTATTTTACGATACTTTCGAGTATCTACGTTCTCTGTCTTTACAACTTTATCATCTAATAATAACTGTACACTATGGAACTGCTTCAATATCCACAAAACTAATTAAAAGTACATATGTATTTTTTACGAAGGATCGTAATCGAAACGTACGGTATCAAAGGAAAGAAAAAGAAAGTTCATAATATACCCCGAAACGCGCGAAATAGACTGAGTTAACGGATTCCTCCGATATCCGCCATTTAGTTTGACATTCTATTAATCGAGCATCCAAACGAGCGGTCTGTTATTTTATCAATCGTATCACTCGATTGCGAATTTGACCAACGCTGATCCGGGCTGAGCGCGCAATTAAACGCGCGTCGACAACGCAATTTACTCGTCTAGACCGTGCCCGCGGGAAAAGTAGGACGATCGAGACGCGATCGATAGCGGGAAAGAGTCGCCAGCCGCGCGCCGAAGTGCTTTTCGAATTTATCTCTTCGCGATTAAAACACGCTTGTGTCACCCCCCCCCCTCCCCGCGAAAGGAATACGGACTGGACGTAAAGTGCCTCTCCCTTTCTTGAGAGCAATTTACTGCATTCTGCTATATGTAATATTAAAAGTCGCTTAGCAGCTGAATAAATTCGGTACTTTTTAACCGGACTGAAGCGAGACGTACGCTCTTCCAGCTTTTTGAAAAGACTCCATCGTAGCATTATGCATGAGCTCTTACGTAATGTCAGTCAAGATTGGTGTTGAATTGATATCAAGGAAATCCTTATTACTTCTCGCTCCAAATAGCAGTTTCAATTAATGCACTTTTCAATGTCCGGATATATAAGAAGATGTTTTAAACTGTAGCGCATTGTTCTTAATCACGTTCTTAATCACTTAATACGAAGCATGGTTAATTAACATACATACATAAAATTTTATAATTTTACACTACATCGCACATTTGTAACATTACTATGTGCTTACAAGACAAGGCTTGCGGATTTATGATTGTGTAATTGTCGCGCTAAACGATTTCCATGATTCATGCGCTCGCGCGTGAATACGGTCAACGTACGTGTTATTTAGTGCGTGTCCTCTTTGATTCGCGGCTCATCCGTAAGTCCCGCACACTCCCACGGGCTCCCATCGTTAAAACTTTCCGTCGCGGAATTTTCGTGTTTTTTGCAGCGCGACGCATCGCTCGTTAGTCCCCGCCAATCGGATTATACGAGGCTCGCGCTAACTGAAGCGCTATATTCCGCAAGATAAATCGTTGTATTGTATCTCTAATGGATATATTCCAATGGGAAAATATCCTTCATGATATTTTGAATAGATTATCAGATTTACTGAATGTCATTTTGTGACAGATTGTAAATTTCTTGGAGTTAATAAAAAAAAAAATTGTATCTCGCAGACCGATAAAACGATATAATAGACACAGGTCCCTTTGAATGATGGGACAACGAAGCTTAATCAATTCCAACTTGCAGTCTCTATAATTAGAATCTTTCCAAGAAATATTTTTTAATATTTAATTAATTGTATATAATTCAGAAGCTGTTCATAACTCTTATTCATAACGATCACGGAAAATCAATTCGAGAAATTGCATGAAGAGCCGTGGGAAAAAGAGATGCGCAAAAAATACTTGCGAACGTGCACGGTACGTAGTACTTCATTCGCGCTCGTCAGCCCGACGATTCCGGAGTCGTGCATCGCGAGATAATACGACTTTTCACGTATCGTCTCTCCGTGTTCCTCCTGCCGGCGTGCTTTATTGCTATACGATAAAGGGCGGATCAATATTCCAGTGCACGTACGCGGCTTCTATCCGCTCATTCCCGCGCATATCTATGCCAGTCGAGCCAGGCTTCGTCTCTTTTCTGGTGTCATCAGATGGTACATGAAATAAAGCTCGAGTCGCGAAAGGGAGATCGGGTTGCGGCTGGCGATCTGACGTTCTTGATAGATCGCGAGCGATTCGCAGCGTTGTGACTTTCGCGAATTGACTCCAGCTGTGCTACACTTTCTTATCATAACTCTTCAGGACGTAAAACGGGATTTATTTCGAGTGACATTTGTTCCAAGCGCGGCCGTTCCACCGACGCTTTATTCAATAAATGGATAACTCGCGTAATTATGTGACGGCGAACACAGCACCGAACAATTTGCGCGTTGCATAAATAAAACGGTTGCAAGGGGTCAGTGCGCTCCCTCGTCCGCGTGACCTATCAGCGAATAATTTGGCTATTCGTCCTATAATGACGCCATTAATAATGCGTCGCGATATCGGTGCGCTCGATAATGATTAGAATATACGAGACGTCTCGCATTCATGAACGGAAATTCTTGTTTGTTATAAAGATATACGGGACGTGAAAATGTCGCGTAATATGTACCTATATTTTATTTTATTTAAAAATATTCATAAATAAAAGTACGAATTTGTCCCGTATAATTTTGTTATTCGCTGCCAAAAATAACGACTTGATTGTTTCGGTTAATCCGTAGGTCGATTTCGCGTGTCCATTAAAAAAAAAAATACATCCGGATAAACCGTGCGTTTCGCTCGACCGCTCGAATATCGCGGCCGAGCGATTTCCGGCGGCTCCGATATTTATCCGCTCTACTGCGACGTCGATTGTCCGTGGAAACGCCGCAACTCCTGCGCGAGTTATTGCCGGGTTAGTCATCCGAGACGGACATACGCGAGTTTCGGGACGAACAGACGATAATAATTCAATTTCCTGAATTCCTGCAAAGACCCCCGTTCCACGAAACGTTCAGCCATTGCTCGCTCTCTTCCTTTTCAATCGAAGTAGCGCGTTCGGATCCAGAAATCAATATAGCTCTTATATACGAGACAACGGAGCGATTTTATAGTTATGCGATTGATATATCGGCGAAGAGGGAAAAGCGTACATGTCGAAGAAATTGAAATTATTCCGGTGAAATAAATTTTACGCTTAAGGCGCGCGAGATTATTTCGATACTTTTCGTGACGGTCCGATAGTAAATTCGACAAAGCGCCTATTGGCATCGCGTAAAACACGTGAAAAGTCAGACGCAAATTGATATAAAAGCGTATGGTAATATTCGCAAAGGCGCGTTACCATCTTGACCATCGAGCTGCTCAGCCTGAATTACCATATTGTTCGCGGAATTTATGCCCGAAGTTTCATCGGTCAAGACTTGGCTAAATGTGTGTGCGATAACCTTTAGTGTGCACCGATGTGTACTAACGCAGCCAAGCAGCGAATTCGCAATAAATCTGATCGAACTCAGAAGCAAGCTTCGTAGAAAATGAGGAAAAAAATTACGAAGGAGATTTCTGCGACTTTAGCCTTACTGATATATAATATAAAGTTACATTTTCGAGACACTACGATTACAGAACTATAAATTATGCGTTTAGTAAGGAAGAAGAATATATAACAATATTTTTATTAATCAATTTATTGATACGTCCATCCTACTAAACATGCCATAAAGAGAGCGCGGTTACAAAAAAATATAAAAGAATTAAATGATATCCAACGGGATCAAAATCCGTCTGATCCGTTAATCTTATTTAACACGCCGCAACTTCGTAATCAACGGTTTGTGATAACGTGCTTTGTCTCGCATTGAAAAATTATATTTCTAGCGACATAACGCGTAATAACGGCGCGCAAAGTCGGGATGACCGATGTCGGTATCAAATTGATAAGTGAAGCGAAGTTCATACGCTTCGCTCGCGTCACTAATTAAGACCTTTCACAATAATTCCTTTTCCAATACGCGACACCACCACCCGCCTCAGATCCGATTATATCTTCGGAAGTTCGATATATGTGTAACGAAATAAAATAGAGGAAATATCCAGATTGTAACGCGTATCCTTCACATATTTTCTTAACGAATTTACGACCGATTTTAAAACTGCGCTGATGACAGTCATTTCTATTGAACACATCTTAAATAAATAACATTTTTTTTTTGTAATTGCAGCTTACAGTATTTGTCGAAGAATGGAGATTTATTAAACGAATAGATTAAACGGTGTAACTTTCTAGCACAGAATTTATCCGCGAGAAAGCCGTGTTTTTTCCCGAAATACAAGTGTGTAACAAAAAAAATGTTGCGCATACATATTCATAGACATATCTATGCATATTTATTGTGCTCTCTTTGTTTCTTTTTGTCTGCAGATATATGCACTCCGCATATTGATTGTGTAGATTTTTTCAGCGTCTATAAATTCAAGTCTAATTGCTGACAAAAATAAAATGCTTTAAATCTTTGATACATTTAAATCAATATATGTGATTATATATATCATTATATATCTGCTAAAAAAAATTAAAACATAAAATATTGGCATAATATTTGGCGTGCGTGCGAAAACGGCAGCTAAATCGACGAGGTATGTTAAGCGTTACATCCATTTAAAAATTTTCTGGTAAATGTTTAAAACATTTTCAAGCATTTCAAGCTATTCAAAAATTCGACATCTCTCCGATCAATGCCGTAAACTGCAATTTATATTTAATGTGTCATTTATGTGCGATATTTTTTATCAAGCCATATAAAGAATCGGAAAACGGCGACATACTCCGCGGGCTTTTTCGTTTGGCATTTTTACGAGCGCTTTCATAACTTCTCTCAAACTCGAAATGAAACAGCAGTGGCGATTGACCGCGCTAACTTCTGGTGCTATCGCGCCCGTCAAAAAGTCGTCCTCTTTCGAAACCGGGCTTCCAGGACGGAGGGCCGCAAGATATTCATCGGGAAGTGGGAATTCTCCGATCGCGCGCACGAGCGCGAAAAGGGCGCATCCCCTTTAAGAGGCCCTTAGGGGAAAGTATAGTGCTTTCGCGGCTTTAACTTAGCAGCGGCGAGTCGTTGACTTGTTGAGTGGTTCATGTCAACGTGACCGGGTCAGAGCGCAGTCCGATATTTGCCGGAACAACCGACACGCCATGCCACCAACCGATGCGAGACGATGCGATGGGACGGGACAGGACGGGACAGGACGGGACCGAGAGCGCGACGCGCCGTCGACTATCCATCGACCTTATACGCCATCAGGATCCGCAATACGTCGATCGCACGCCCAGCGTGAAATCCTGTCAGCGCATTAGAATGTACATCCAAGCTGTGCCATGCGCACATCTCCGTCACACCCGAACGTCCGTATATATAGGACGGAGATTCTGGATCGATGCTCTCAGCAGAAATCGGCCGGCATTTTACAAAAAACTTTTTTTTTCATTCGATTCGATCCTGGCGCTAAATCCGCTCCAGAAGATATTTACCGCAGCAATTCATACACTGAGAGAAATAATTATTTTTTTCAAAAAAAATTTTGTTGGTTTAATAAAACCGGAAGATTGTATGTTGCCAAGCAGATGATTTGATTGGCTTAACAAAATATTTGTACAAAATATTTTGTTCTTTTTGTTCTTTTGACTATTTTGTTTGTTGACTATATTGATTTGTTCTTTTTAACTAAATATTTTATACTATCAATTATACATAATATAACATTAACTAAATATTTCTTTGAATAAATTTACTATTTTTAAAAACGTTAATGTTCTTGGTTCAACAAAATTATTTTATTGAGTTAACAAAATTTATCATTAACTTAAAAAAAATGATTTTGTATGATACCATTTTCAGAATTCAATTATTTCATTTTGTTCAAATAATAGACGTGTACTTAATTCAATAAAATAAATAATTGGATCAATAAATTGAAAAATCAACAAAATTGTTTTGTTGATTCTACAATATTTTTCCCTCAGTGTAAAAATTTATGTTTGTTTGTTATGCAGATTTGCAGATGCGTTTTTTGTAGTCGATTTTTGACACAGAAAAAGTAAGAATATTACCGATCGATCATATCGTGATAAACTATTGATAATGAAGAAGTATACGTCATTAATTAAACAATAAACTGCAATCTATTTACCTTGTTTCAAACTTCTACAATTTATAGATTGACTTAATAATAAGAAAAGGAAAGAGGAAAACAAATTTTTAATATTGTTACACTAATTACGAAACTTTATAGCGTGAAATTTAGAGATTTTTATTTTACAGTTAGAATAATGACTTGTTAACACTGTTCGTATTAGTGACTAAAAGTATCGCGAGAGTTTCTCATGATTACAGAAAGAGCTCGCAATTGTAGAATTTATTCTTGTTTTCCTACCCATCTCTACGTAGATACAGTACCTTGGAAAAAAAAGCTTTTCCGTGTCTCTCTCTTTCGTATTTTCGGAATTACGAGCTCTCGTAATTGGGATTTACACCTTTGGAGTTCACGTAAAAAAAAAAAACTGTTATGTTTCGCGAAGAACAAACACAAAAGAAATGCTCAGTTTGAAACAACAGTAAACATGAATAAACACAATGCATATAATACTATGCGTTGCATGTTTTGAAGGAAACGATTGTAAATTATTGTAATTAATTAAAGATATCCAAGTGCGGTTCTCTTAGCGGGTTTTATCGGTAGAAATTCACAACCGAGAGAGCAAATTAAACTCATTCAATCAATTCGCAAGATCCGAGAATAGAACGAAACACGACTCAATCTCATGTCTATATATTATTACGTCGATTTACGATCCATCTGAAAACAAGAATAAGAAGTATCCAGTTGAGTGCATCGGTTCGAATTTTGTGATCATCGATAATACGTCCGCTGCAATTCCCGTTATTATTGAACGCACATAAATCAGACTATTTCGAGTTGCACTAATCTAAGGAGGATAGAGAAGGATCGGCGGACGGAAGGAGAGAGAGTTTTTGTATTACCGTGATCGTCTGCCTCAGGCGTTTCTCTCCGTGTCTTTTTTTACCGAGGAAATCAAATCTAATGCGAACGTTATTATTTATCGCTCCTACCATTGAACGGCTATAAAAAGATGACTGCAAGAAATGGCTGCGTGAACTTTGCGTCTCCTGGAGACGGAACATCTTCAACCCGATTGTACAATTGTGGCTGCGTTCCGATATTCACTGCCAATTCTACTGAAAATCTATATCTGTATGTACGTAACGTAAAGACTACGTACGTAGTGTACGTAGCCTGTGTGTTACGAACAACGTGAAACAAACGAGAGAGAAAAAAATCAATTCGATATATACATATATATATGTATAGGCCCATATTTTTTTCTCAAACTGTTTTTTATCGATAAAAGCGCGCTTTTATTTCTGAGATGCTATAGTTCACGTTACATATACTATATAGCATTTTAGAAATAAAAGCGCGCTTTTATCAATAAAAGAGAGTTGAGAATATGGGCCATAGTGTACATATCGGTTTGATCTTTATATATTGAAAGTGGCGATTGACGTCGTTATTCCTTCTCGAATAATGCACACGAATTTTATACCTTTTCCATGGGGGCTCGACTTTCCATAGTGGCGTCGGCGCCTTTTGTACGTTTCGCTTTTATCACGCACTTACACGTACACACAGACGCGACATGCATCAATATACACACACGCACACACATACACGGGTATACTTTACGTGTGTCATGCCGAAAATGCATTTTCCCGCGGCGCTCGCGATGCAATCAGAAGTGGCTTGGCTTTGTGTAAGATAAGCGAGCATAAGTGCGTATGTGCGGCGCATAATATCATTTTACTTCCTTAATAAATTTGACTACGTCGCGTTGCCATTATCTTTCTTATCCTTCCGAGGTAGAAGAACAATATAATTACGTGAAGATGTTGCCAGCACGCGTGCAAGATGATTTGTAATTAAATCGTCGAGATTTACGGTATTACGTTTTTTAACTTTGGAATTGATTTTTTCCTAGCAAAACTAGGGACACGATACGCGATTTTAATACGAATTCTTTTCGAAAGAATTGACATTTAATTTGATTTAATTTCTGTTAAAAGGAAATTAATTTCAAATTTGTCAAAGAATACGCTATTCAAGTATAACGATATATAATTTAAAGACACACCTTGTATGCACTTACCCCCGTGAACTTTGTGCGCGAAAAAGAGTGCTAAAACGTTCGCTAAGAGAAGAAAATCTCTTATATACAGAGTTTAATCTCGCAGTTTTTATTTGTTGCACAGCGAGGTCTGCGATACTTACCCGTGCGGAGGACCGCGACGCGGCGGAAAGATTAAAAAAGAGGATGCATCGCGCCCCGCGGTTGCAGCCAAGTGTTGTACACGCAGTTCACACATTCACACGTATACACGCACACGTATTCGCACGTATATATTCCGCAAAGTACACGGAATCTTATATACATACACACTCGGTGTACACGTTACAGGCTGTTCCGAAACTGCCAGGCACCTTGAATAAGCCACACGCGTATCCTCGCGTCGTTTCTCTAATCAAATCTAGACATTGTCTTGTACATGGGTCAAACTGCAGAACACAATGGACATCCAAAATGTTGCTCGCGGGAGTCGTGCGTTCAAACGAAACGACTAGACTTTATTAGAAGCGCGAAAGTTAGTTAGCGCGTCTATTATTAGAAGGTATCGCATTTTAGAGATGTGTTCGCATACTTCTTCCTTAGATGTTTCCACCGCGCGAAAGTTTCGGACCATCCCGTAGAGAAGCAGAGTTTTACTCAACACTACACGATCCATTTACACTCTCCCAAAACATAAATATGTATGTTTATATTATTGTTGGGTGTATGTAAGTGTGCGTTATGCGATAGTAAAAGCCAATTACCGCAAGCTCAATGTGTTGTTGCGCGTAGGAAAGCGTTAATGTGCTTGCGCGCTAGGAAAGCTTTCTGTCTCTAGAAGGGCTGCAAGTGTGATTGTAACGCAACAAGAGGGGCAATAAACGTGTCGCCCGGGACACGGCAGGTGTGAAGAAAGCGCGCGTCCTTTACGCTATTCTCGCGGGTGCATCGTGGCGTTAACGGCTTAACGGTTTAATAGCCCGGCTTTATCGCCCGAGATTTAGAGAAAGGACCGGACTGCCAATTTCCGTTTGCCACCAAACGTCCCAGTTTACTCGTATTACTATTACGCCGCAGTCGATAACTTATACAGGATACGGCAAACACACATGGGACACGCGAGATAATATGTTCATCGTTGTACAAGGCATGTCATTATTTCCATCGGAATCAGTTATCGCCTCTCTTTTTAATAAATATTCTATTTTTAATCTTTTAAAGTCCGCGAAATTAGGTCGCATCTCTCTCCGATGTCATCTTTTCTTATTTTTAATTTAAAATATAGCTTCGGTCGCAAGAAATATTCACGCAAAATAAAAAGGTTCTTTATTGATATTCCTCGTGCGTTTTGCTAAAAGACTCGCGCGGGACACTGGACGCCACCTTTACACATACGGTTTAGAAAAATATGAGAGAGAACGGTATTAAAATTCAGAGTCAAGTAGGTAAGTTCGGCGTTAGAGGTGTCGCATAAATATGTATACTGGAGAGCGTATCAATTTGTGCTCCAACGATATCGTTAGAGAAAAACGTTTGAGTCGATAAAGAGGCTACTGTTTTCCGTCGCCCCAAAGGAGCGCCTCGATTTTACGGGTAGATCGCCACGATCAAAGGGACAGAATTCCGTAAAAGTGTAGTTTCATAGTTTTCTCCTATCGAATGCGAGGGGCAAAGTAACACGTTATTCACCCCCAGTCGTTTTTCCATCCAGGTCTACAAAAATTCGGTTTGTCTTGTCCCTCGGGATACGTCTCTTCAATCTTTAAGTAACTCTCTCGAGTGGATAGAGAATAATGTCATGAAAGTATTATGGGGTATTAAAAATTCGATGAAATTAGCAGTGCAGGAATATTTGATAGATACCTGATCGTAAAAACGACTTCATAGAAATTACTTTTATACAATAAATAATATGGAAAAATTATCAAAATTTAATATACCGTTGCATTATGTTTATAATTAGAGAGGTTTTTAAATACAATCTCTTAAATCAGATTATCTTCGTTATTTATTATTACGCGGAGAAGATAAAAATATCGAGCGAAACCCTCATTAACACTCGGACAAGTAAAACGGAAGCGAGAAACATTCCAATAATCGCGTGCACTTGATGCTAACGTGCCGTGCGCGCTGGAAATGCAGCGATCTGTCAACGAGCCGAGTTCGGCGGGGTGTGAAAATCTGCGAGGGTTTTCAGCTCCACTTCTACTTCCGCATCCGCCGCGTCGTTGGCCCGGGGGGCCTCCAGTTTTTTCTCCCCCCACCTCGAATTGGACTCGTGAGCTTTCTTTTCCCTCGCGGGAAAATAGGTCGCGGTCCGCGTCGCGTTGAAACTCGGTTATAAAGCGGCGAGCGCGGCGCGTTACACCTCGCGTCATGATTTATGCACGCCCGGTGTTTCCGGTGTACGGTCCTTCGTACAAAGGCGCTGCAGACCCCGACTTGGACACTTGAGAGCAATCATAGCGAGATTTATCTTTGTTGAAGTATCACTTGCACTTAAATAACGACGATGTCTCGGAGACGTCTTTCACCGATCCGTCGCCTTTACGTGCACCCTCTTCCACTTTTACGTTCAAGTCGTCTGCAACGGTTAAAGCGAGATTTTATTGCGACCCGCGTACATTTCGCGGCGAAGTGGCACTGCTGCCCGTTTAATGTCGGCTTAGCTAAGCAGCTGTGCGTCGTCTGGAAGTACTTTGTGTTTCACGGTTTCATGGCTATCGTCTGTAAAACAATGACCGGACGTTTTATCGCGCAATTGGAGCGTGATCGATGGACAACGGGAGAAATCGTAGTTTATTCTCTTAGAAAATAGACACCACAGGATTTTTCTCTCAATTTTGAAGAAACTTTTTTAAATTAATTTTATAAATTGGTTCACATTTCTTTGTGATATTACAATGCTGTAACACTGTGAGAGATATTAAAAGAAATAATCGAATTATAAATTGATCAAAATACTTAAATTAAAAAATAATTGTTTTCTCTATTGGTAAACGTTATATAATCTGATAAAACACCGAAACTCCAAACTGATAAGTTCGCAAACCCGATATTGGAATAATTATTAATAATCTTAGTTTAACATCAAATTGCGATTTCCTGGATCCATCCTATATACGTAACGTTGTAATTTTACTTTTACTACTCGCATTGCATATACATTCCACGAGCTGTAAAAACGTGATCTTTCGTTGTTGTAAATATTACATCTGAATCTCCAGGAAATGAAACTCGAAAACCGCGGTAGAAGAAATTCATATAACCGCTGAGTGAAAACAAGGTTTTGCTTTTCTTTGTTAAATTGCTAGTGCAACAGATTGAATATTATGGAGACGCGAGAATAATTCAGCGCGCGCTTTTGTTTAGTCGAGAAACTTTCGAGCCAAGAAATCTGACTGGAAATCAGCTAACTCGTTAGCAAGTTCGCTGAGATGTCTACGAAAAAAAGTTCCGTTCCGTTGCCGGTGAAATAGTGTTCCATCTTTTCGAAAGAATTCTATTCGAAGAAACTCCATTCGCAACGAATTAAGTCACTTTCTCGCTTTTCGTCAGAAACAATCAAGAAATATATCTCTGATATCACTCTATATATCCACATTTATTAAGGAACAACATTGTCGAAAATTCTCTTGAGAAAAGAGCTCCTCGTGTATCCGTAAGCTTCTCTTTAATAATGTTTATCCGCATCTTAGAAACGCGTCTTCTTCTGGCACGATCTTTATGCCATTATTGCGCACAAGAAACGACCGAAATAACAAAATTATCCAGAAGCCGATCGCTTAAATTGGTGATTCAGAATAACAAGCGTTCCTTGCGTGCGCGCGCTCGAGAAGAAAGAAAAATGATTGATATTGCGAGGTCCGCGGTCGGGGTTGCCTAATGCCCGTATCACACTATAGCGATTGGCGATTGCGTCTACGTCTCTTGACCAATCAGAAAGTAGCTGCTGGCGATTACAATTCGCGATTTCCGTTCCGATTGGTCAAAAGACGTAGACGCAAACGTAAACGCAATCGCCAATCGCTAGTGTGACACGGGCATAACGAGGATTAATACATACATAACAAGAGCACAGAGGGGGGACAGCCGAGACGAGCTCGGTCTGCAAGCTTGCACTCCACACGAATTTCCCCCCCCCCCCTCCCGCAATCTCGGGACCGCACGGCAGCGCTCACCCCGGGTGCAGGTGCTTACGATCTAATCTGATTCGCACACGGACTCGCACTCGGGTCGCCGACCCACCCTAGCACAATTAGGCGAACTACAGAAACGTGCATCCGTCGAAGCTACGGCTTAGTGCCTCGCAGATAAAGCCACCCCCGGATTCTCCACGGACTACGTGCCGCGCTCGGCGATGTGTATCGCCACGTTATCTCCCTTGACGGCGTTTAAATGTCGTTTGGGGAAAATTGCCGCGGGAAAAAGAGACTATATGTGACAAACGGGAATCTTCTCGGGATAGGAGAAATTTATCAGAGCAAGCCAAACACTTCTCATTCAGCTTGCTGTTAGCAATAAATTAGTATTAATCGTGTTAATTATATAGACGACGTATCTTAATATAAAATTTTCACATTTGGACTTTGCATCGCAATATCTCCGCTCGTAGGGCACGTAAGAGAAAAATAAAAACACTTTTCTTTATAAATCGACCCCAAGCTATCGATCAAGCCTACTTAGAACTTGATCCGTTCACTCGTTATTGAGATCTCAACATCTCGAGTACTCGCAAGTCGTCGCGTCGCGTAAAAGAGTCACGGTGCGGTGTCGCTTCGCGTGTACTTGGCGCGAGACACTACCGTGTATCTTGATTTGTATCATTATATCGATAAAGTTTTAGATTGAAGAATGTCATTTTATCACAGATTATTATTGTCGATGGGGCTTTACTTGCATGAAAAATCTCTTAACTGGCACATTTTTTAAATGCTAATTGTAAGCATTGTCTTCACTACATTTGATTGCCTTTAAAGTAAGGACTTGTGTTTTCTTCAATGAAGAATATATCTCAATTTTTATCTCTTATTTCATATATAATATCTTTAAACTAATTTTTATAGAGTTCAAATTAAATAACTGGAACATTTCATAAATATTTCGAATAGAACATTTCAATCTTTATACTTCTTCGATAAATTGAATGAGCCTCTTATTGGAATGTTTTATTATTTCCGATCAAGTTATCAAGAAACGCTATAGTATCTCGCGCCAAGTATATTTTATTGATAAAGTACATCCGTGAGACATTATATCTTTACAGGAATAAAAATGCTTTTCTGGAAATAAATCGTTATTCTTTTTAAATAAGTCAGTATTATATATGTTAAAGATGCAAATATTGGGAGAGAATATAGATTTTTCTGATTATAACGATATCGCGCGGTGACGCATATGAATGCAAGAATTTATTTGACGAATATATGCGTGTATTTTTCTTTTCGATTTATGTCATTCAGATAAGATGACGTCCTCGTCATCATCTTCTTTGCAAAATTCCAAGAATTTTGTTGCCGTAATAAGCAATGAACTCTTACGCTGATTATAGAAAATTCTTTCTGCTAATTCCCTTTTACGTAAAAACTTAGTTTTATAATTAAACAATTGCAAAATTTTCAACGCTCTGCATGAGCAAATTGAATAAAATTTCTATTTTCTAAATTTTTTTCTATTAAACAATTTTAATTTTCCATTATTCGAAAGCTGAAGATATATGATTGTACAATGCTGTTTTAAAAAATATTGTAATGACAAAATTAAAAATTTTAATTAAATAACACGGAAATTGTAAATTTCGACGTTGCATTCCGTTAAACATGCTCGTCGAACTGTCTCGCTACTCTTCAATCAGTCTATGATTGGCAAAACGTCCCTGCGCGGTGCTGATTGAGAAATTGTCGCTGGCAATTATCGAGACCACGTGAATAACATGAAAATTCAGCGTATATCCAATCAGAATAAGCACGTCTCTCACTCATCGATGTAACTTCGTGGACCGACTTGCTCGTGAGGATAACGAATAATAATGTTATTTGCAATCAAGCGCAATCAGCCCCGGGAGTTAATCCAATCCGGGACTAATGCTAATCCATTCGGTCAATTTGCATTGCAACGGCTAAACTTCCCAAAGTCTCGTTCGGTATTTTATAAGGTGGCCCGCAAGTAACCGCAAGATATGTATTTAGATTTATGCACGGATTGTATGCGTAAAAGCATGTGTAAGTAGAGACAATTACTTGCGGGACACCATGTAAAATAATGAGACAAGATTTTAAAAAGCCGAATCCTTGGGTGATGCAAACGCAGTCGGATATATTTTGTGTCTGTAAATTTAACGAGAAATATTCAAATCTGTTTCAGTCTGTAAAAATCAGATTCGAAAATACTTCGACCACGTTTAGTCAACAAGAGAAAAACTCCAAAAATATTCCTGTCACTTTCAGTTAACAGATGCGAATCTGGGAGTATTCATTCGCAATCGATAAATGCAAATTCAAAGATACCATATCATTTTTAGTCGAGCTACGTCAGAGCTCAAAATATTCTAATTATTTTTAATTTTTTATAATAAAATTTCCTCAATTACTTTTAAGAAAGTTATGTCCAATCACTTTCAGCGATAACATGTCAAATCCAAGAATATTCTATTCGATTTTAACATCACTATATCGAAATTTCGACTATTTGAAAGTATACCCCCGTTGTATGCAATCGACGCGTGATAATGCTGCTCTTATCGGAAAAAACATGGCGCCTGTTACTGATCGAATCGTTATCTTCTATAGAAGACCGATGACGAGCGTTTAGCATCCGCGAGAGTTTTCCGCAACTTAAAATGTGGGTCGCTCGATAATTGCCAACGATCGGGCGACGCTGTTCCAACGTGGAATTCATTAGCCCGATTTATCTTGATCTCCTGCTCCTCCGGGGTGCTATTTCCGGTAAGGCCACTTCCCCCTTAGGCGATGATACACGAGCAACATTCTCGATTACATAAACGAGAGGTCACGGGCTTGACAGGCGTGAGAAACGGAAATAAAATTTACACACAAAAAAAAGAAATGTCAAATCAAAACTTATATATTTAACGCATCATTGTTTCATATATGTATACGCAACAATCTATAATCTTCTTATAAGAATTTTGACTTTTTATTTCAACTTTTTTTCTTGGTTTAACTGTATAAATCTTCATTCGAGTAAGTTTTCTTAATTCGTTTAACGCAATATTATCTTATTTCAAGATTTCTACGTTGAAACTAAAAATATTTTCAATTCAAGGATATTCTTTTTTTCTGTGCAGGAAACACAAAGGCACTTGAGAGAAATCTTTAAAGCCAGTTGCAGTTCAATATTATTCAGAGCTCGCTTTAATTAATTATATTTTCCTTCTCCGCCATGTGACACTATTATTAGAAAGAAACAGCGAGTTGTTGAACTAGGCTTATTTAATCTTCTGGTACAATCTAGATTTTCGATGCAATTACAATCTATTTTACAAATATTCTTAAAATTTTAGAAATGGCTTTTCAGCTTTCTCTCTCGTATTCTTCCTCGCGAAATGTTTGCATTACCATTCGCGATTCCTCGTTTGGCAATTCCCATATGGTACAAAATTTATTCGAATTAACGATTGCATCGTCCAGAGAAAAAGCAAGGTAAACACGCAACAACCTTGTTCCATATAAGCATATCGTCTTCCTGAGTTTATCTTTTTCTCATCCTTCTCATCAAAGTTCCTCCATTTTAGTGGTTGTCAGTGTCAACGTCAGGTGCGGCGAGGCTTTTTCAAAAGCTAATCCTCGACGCCGTATTCGAAGGCGTGGCGTAATTTTTCTTATCACTTTTCGTTCAATATTGTCTTTCCATTACCACCACGTGTTTAAAAAGGATGAACATCAATAGATTATGTAGATCAATTGCTTTCCAGGCATAAATATATTAATATGATTTTAATATATTTATTATAATTAAATTTTTTATTGCTTTTTATGGATTGCTTGATGAATGAATGCGTTAACAGTGCACGAACTCAACTCTCAATCAGACCGATTTCGTGATAAGAGATAAAAAAATAAAAAGCTAAAAAGGTAAAAGAGAGAGATATTTTTAAAAAGTGCACGCGCGTAATGGATTTATAGCTTGATATAAATGTTCTCAAGAGTCCAACTATTGCCACTTTTGTACCATCAACTTTGTTTCAAACATGAAACTGTCTCCTCGTGAAATTTAATTGAACCGTCAAGTTTGTCAAAACTTAGAGATCAACGTTGACGAGCCTTATTCGATTCGATAACAATTTTTTTCATTGCTCGATATAAATAAATCTTTTTTTCGTTCGTCGCGATAACCATCGCGACAAGATAAATGAATCGCGTTTGCAACGATGAAAAAATTGTATTTGCGTATTCGAGCGATTCAGCTGTCGTTTCGGGCTCTACAAAGAATGTTTCTATTTGTTTAAAAGGTTACACTTTTATTTAAAAAAAAAATAGAAAATTTTAGTATTGCAGGGAAATTCTGGTCAGAATTCGGTAGCGGAATACCATTTTGCTCATTTCTGAAAACGGCAATTTATTTTCTGCGCTTCATGCCCGCGGATTAAATCAGAACTGGAAAGGTTCGTATATTTTGGGTCGCCTGTGCAGCCAAACGAAAGCACAAAACGCAGTTATGAAAGCTCGAGTTCACGCTTGCAGAAACCGGGGGCGTTTGCCGGATGGTATTATGCAAACTATGATTTCATTCGGTTGCAAACACGTGGAATTTATGCGCCAGCTAATATCATGCAAGCCACTTTGCACGGCCTGTGCGTCGTCCACTCAAGAGACTCCCGTGCAAATGTCGCGAAAATTCCGCAGCTGTTAGATTTTTCAGATTGTCGTCAACTTTCGTACGCCGCGTCCTTTGCTAGCGACATGACAAGAGAATTGAAACGTTGAAAATATAAATGGAGCACATTATATGTTTGACATTATGTTTTAAGAAATTCCATAGTATTACTTTTGTAGCAAATTGTAAAAGAACAAGGACATCAGAATTGTAAAATAAATTCTTTATTTAAAAATACGTTTAAGTTACAATATTTAAATATTTGAATAAGATACAAGCCGTTTTCGGTCTAAGCTTAGATCTTAGGCAGCTCAATATTAATTTTTCCGTATATATGTATTATTAATAACACATATATATATTCCAACGTTTTACTGCGCGCCGATCACAGCCGGACTTGAAACACAGTTGTCGTTGGAACATTAAAAAACCCTGCCTCAGTGGTCGAATTGGTACGACGCCCTACACGGAATGAGGGAAGTTCCAGGTTCGAATCCTGGCTGAGGTAATATTTTTCGCAATAAATTCTTCACAGTTTTTAAATAATTAAATCGTGTCGATTTCATTGTGGGGAGGGAAAGGATTTTTTAATGTTCCAACGACAACTGTGTTTCAAGTCCGGCTGTGATCGGCGCGCAGTAAAACGTTGGAATATATATATGTGTTATTAATAATACATATTATATATACGGAAAAATTAATATTGAGCTGCCTAAGATCTAAGCTAGACCGAAAACGGCTTGTATCTTATTCGATTGTGTTTCATAGCGGTCTTGTTTTCTCTTATTATTTAAATATTTGAATATGCATGCCAATAAAATTGGATTTCAAAGCATTTAGTTACATTTACTTGGATAATTTGGATATTTCAACTATTTGGAGTTTATAAATAAAATAAATAATTAACGTGCAGATACTTTAAATTTGCATTTAAAAAAAAATTGAATCTGCTTCGTTTATATTTTTAACGCGCTCGGAGGGTTCGCGTTCCTAAAATTCACGTAATCTTCACGATTGTAGGCAAAGAATAAAACATGAAATTAAGTCTGTTTAGAATGAAGTACGTTTGTTCTAGAGAAAAGCGTTTTCCTCATAAAATGAGAATTTCACAAATCTCGAGTTTCATTTTGCAAACCTCGCAAATCTCGCAAATCTCGTAATTATTCATCTTGCACCGCGGCGGTCCGTCCGTTCCTTCGCGAATCTTTCTTTCAATTACTCATCATGCGGCCAACTTTTCGGAGATAATTCAAGATCTCCGTTGTCCGAGTCTCTCGATTAAGCACGAAAGTGAGACAAGGACGAAGCGGATCGTGAAAAGAAAAAGGACGGCAGTCGCGGCATCCATCATCTTTCGGCCGCAATTCATCATACGCCGGGCCGTTCCGCGAGCGCCGTACCGATAGCTAACGACAAAAAATCACTGTCCTACGAAATCGATTCGTCCGCCCATCGTAACTTCTTCGTCGACGTCAAGTGCCCGCCGGCAAAAAGCTACGGGCCCGAAGAAACGCAATTAGTCGACTCGACGTGGACGCATCGAAATTACTTGGTCCGCGTTCCTCCCGTTTAAATGGCGACACGGAGTAGAAAAAGGAAAGAGGACAGACACAGAAATACGAGAGATCTTGAGTAAGGGCAACTGCAGTCTCTCACAATGTTATTGGCCCTGTCACGGTAGAGCTTTTTTGCTAAAGAAAAAATATTTTAAGAACGCGGCGTACACTTGCGTCTAAATATTTGCTGGCGTTCATCTCTATGTCGGATTGTCGATTTTGCAGAAAAAATGAGAGGAGACAGGCGAAAGTATGAAAACGGGGAAAAGGGTGGCTGCTATTTTCTGATTAAGGTTTTATTGATCTTGATACAACTTTTATAATGAAAAAAAAAAGGGAAGAGAATTTCTCGCAAATGACGAATTCTTTCTGACATCGAGAACAGCGCAGTCTACTAATATCTATTTACCTATTGCTATATTCATCTGTTGTATTTGCAATGCAAAATTTTTCTGTTCTCAATCGTGAAAGTGTTTGCAATTAAAATGCATTACGATACGGCGCGTACCGATCGAGCGGAACGCACGCGAGGAAAAAACCGGCGGAGTATTTTAGAATGTTAAGTGACTGTGCGCTCGCTCTCGCACGGCCACAAAGTACAATTTAACCCGCCCACGATGCGAGAACCCGCGCGCTCTTCATGGTTGAATACAGTACACCCCGTACCGCCTTTCGCCGTCATTCCCCCCCTCACATATCTTCCCTCGCCGTGTCTAGACACCGTAAGCCCGGCTATCTAAACCGCCTCATCGAATCACCCTTTCAACCCATCCTCCATCACATCAAGCTCGCCTTCTATCGCATCAAAAGATCAACACTGATCTTTCGATCAGCAAAGCTCCTATTCTCGAGGTTCGTGCGCCGTGCGAGAGATCGATTTTCGCGAAGCGCGATAAATTCAATATATGTATCATGCAAAATTTCCAAGCAAGTTCGCAAAATTTCGCCGTGTTTGAAGACCAAAAGTGACGAAAACAAAGCGGTATTTTCGTTTCCTCCGGCGAATGTAGGTGAAGTTAAAATTGTTTTCGCGATCGATTATACGCGGTATAACAAAAGCAATAGGCGACGATGCAATAAGTGGAGCACGTGGAACTGCCATGACTATCTCAGTCAAGCAATCTCCAACGTATCGGCGAACTAGCTGTCTTGGCGGCGATCCTTTAGAAGGATTCGTCTTCTCAAATAAATCAATAAACAATCTACTCACGCGTTATTATTTCTGCGAGTATCCTTTAACATCCGCGCCAGTCTTTCGGCATTCACGACAAAGATTATATTATTTAAAATCTCTGTGCTTCTTTTTTTTTATACCAGTCGCGAAGTTGCCAGCGGGCACTGCGAAATTCGAAACATTCTCGAAAAAGAGTTCGAGAAACGTTCAAGTGCGTCTCGTTTGACCGATGTTACATCGCCCTAGCCATTTGTACCAGTCGATTCCATTCCGAGCTTGCAACTTTGAGAGATCTTCCGGCGACATTCATCACTGCTTAAAAAGTACGCGCGTCTCGCGTCCTTTGTAACTTACGTCTGTTCCCCGTCTGTTCTTCTTCCCAAGTCGCGAGAAAACGTTCACAAATCGTCGGACTCCTATTGGGCTTCTATCTCCCTTTGTACGTCAGTTAGTCTGAAACAAACGCAGTTTGGAAAAGTGCCACGCGGAACTCTTTATTTTTCAAAAAGTCCGAGTAGAAGAGCTACAAAGATAATATACTGATCATTGCAATGAAATTTTTCTTCGAAACATTTCTTCGTATTTTAATTTCACCGTCGACTTGAGGAATTTATAATTTCTGATAAAAGATAAGGCTGAATGAGAATATACTTTTTTTATATTTTAAGCAATTATTGTAGTGCTAATAATCTATTATATATATATAATAGAAATAATCGGTATATTAAATTAATTTATGTACAAAACATTTTATTACGAAAACGACATTTAAAATACAGCAGAAAAATACAAGAGTATATGCTAGAGCTAGATGAATGCATAGAAATATAACGTCAAATGAATAATAATTGTAATAAAGCGATACCGCGGAGGGGAGAGAGAGTAAGTGCTGTAGATTTTCTTCGTGGAACGGGAGAGTAAATTGGCGAGATAAATGCGAAGCGGGTGAATCACACGTAACGATTACGAGACGTGCAAGATAACGCAATTTTTAGAGAAAAAGGATTGCGCGACGTGCTTCGACTGATAACGCATATTCTTTAAATTCCGTTTTCGTCCGACTACACCCGCGAGATTAATGTGGCAGCCTGTCTACACTTCAAAGGATCTTTAGCGAAGTTCGCCAAGATCAGATGGTACGGTACCCCCGGTACACGCCGCCTTTAATTAATTCCGTCTGCAGCACCTCGATTTCGCGTGAACCTAAGTGAAATGTTATTCCGTAGCACAGGTGCGAAGTGCGCGTTCGCGAGTATAATTCTCGTTTTAGCGGAATTTTAAGCCACACGTCTGCATAATTGGGTTTAAAATCCTTGAGTATGTTGTTTACATAGCGAGATAAAATCCTTTCTTAGATACATTACCAATTTTCATTTGTAAACTTTACATTTTATTCTCGTTAAATCATTTCACACAACGATTGAATTTAATCTCGGAATTCAAACTTTTCTTATCGGAACAGACAATTATCGGATTTAAGTTGGAGAAGTGGATCGTAGAAAATCACAAATCTACTCGAGTTTTCTTGTAGTCGTTTAGCTTTTTCACAATTTCATAAATTGATACAGGACGGGAGAGGAGAGATACAAGTTTGATTAGTTTCCTTTTTAGCTGCTTTCATTAAATACACTTGAAACTTTCAAAGACGAACAGTCCCGTGAAAAAAATTTGTAACAAAATTGCGCTCTCGGCAAAAAACAGACGAACGTGATTTACAATAGTGCATGGCTCTCTGTGTCGTCGCGAAAGCCGACTGGCTCGTCAGATTTCGGGGCAATTCGGGGCGATTGCATCCTTCGGAACCGCGATCACGGGCGCGCTGCATCGAAATTGTTTGCCGGCTTTAATCTCGCCCCGCAGCCAGTGACAAAGTATCGTCCGCAAGTGCACCGTTACTCGAATCACCGGAGATGCGTCTGCCCGAGGTATTTCACGGTAATACCACTGCAGAGCGAGCGATCGCCTGGGCCAATGGTTAGACACTTACGTAACATTAAAGCCGCCGATGGCTTTAATCTCGCTGCATGTCGCTCGAATGGCTTCACAGAGAAGACAATGTTAGAAACTTAACGGCGGAATTGTTCCCGATGAGGCAACTATTTGTGCATCGGTTAACTTGGTCCCACAATAGTTGTCGTCATAATCATAACATGCAGTAAATTTTACACAGTAAATCGCAAAGTTCACGTCCATAAAAATATTACTGTACAAATTACAGCAAGTACAATTATACGGTTTTTTTTTCCTGGAATAGTAGAATTTAATTTTGCGAGATAAAAATTTCGCAGTATATTGAAATAACCGATGTCGCCTCTAACTCATTGTCGGAAGAATAAAACGTTGTACGAAGAGACAGTTTATTAGAGATAGTCAGGAGCTCGCGTAATATCTCCGCGGAAAAAATGACAATGATTATTATAAATTGGGGAGGATAAAGTTTCAGATTTACACGAGAACTAATTTTTCTTCTGGGTAAGGATTTCCATTTTCTGAGCTACACAAAGCTTCCACGGCAGTCTACAGGTCGAAAGTCGCTGTCAATGATTCTAAAAAAGAGACATATTTACACACCGAAAAGTCGCGGCTGAATGGAAACATCTCGTTAGCGTTAGGCGCATATAGCTACTGTTACAGCCTTGAATTGACGAGTGAAACCGAATCGAGTGCGCTAGTCTGGTTTCTTTCTTTGACTGCGTGTTCTTTTTACTCTGCAATGTGGTGCACACATAGATATCGATATTGTATATAAAGGCGATATACTCCGCTGATCTAGTTGCTGCTCTAGAGTGTCCTGTTGTTGCGGACCACCACAGTCGACGCTCCGTTTTTTCATTCCTTGACAATTAGCTCCCTCTGCGCTTCTGCGAACACCAAGTGCATCTCAAGACAATGCACTGAAAGTTTATTTCAGAATTATTATTGTTCGTAATTAAGCAGTTTACCGCGTGCGTGCAGTTGCAGACCGAAGCCCACGACGAACCGATATATTTGTTAAATCCTCTTTTAAGATTCGAGGAAATATATTGGAAAGATACATATAGTAATGGAATCCCTTTTATCTTGTTTATACGTTTTCATAAGAAGCTTCACTAGCTCTCCGACTGCACGCTCGCACGTCAGAGATGAATTACGTGGGCATGGAGTTCGAACGTTTTCAACGACGGCGAGCTTTCTACGCGCGCGAGCTTAATGCCAGCCGCTTTTTCTGTCACGTAGGTCGATCTAAGACACATGGACGAAAAATTGGGGAGCAACGTGGTGGACGTGGGAGTTGACCTATCCGAATTCTACATGTCGGTAGAATGGGATATTTTAGAAGTGCCTGCAGTTCGGTAAGTGTCCGTTGCGCGCCATTTTATTTGATCCTCGAATACGGAGAATTATGTTGATACATCGCTGTTTGCATTTTAGTATATAATATAAAAAATAACTCTATATATATATATATTATTGTAAAAAAACCGATCGGAGTTTTATTGGATCCGTTTATACGCGATATATTTCATAAAATTCTTAAATAGAGATTCGAATTTGAGATCTCATGAATTGTGGTTTATCGCCTTGTGTCAAAATTCAATATAAGATTTGTCACAAAGTTCATCTATCCTCTCTGGATAAAATCTCAATCTAATCCCGAAGATCCTCAAATATGGCAGAGGAATCTCTCTCAAAGCGCGTATAAAAGAGACTCCTTTCTCTTTCCTTATGAAACGCGTCTTGATATTCAATATGCTCGCCTGGCATAAGCGAAGCTTCTGGGCACGATTCAATTCCCGATATTCAGCATGCCGCGATGCAAACGGGAATCGGGTTCTGCTTTCGGAAGCTGCCGTAGTAGTAAAATGGATGTTGTCGCAGACACTTGAGGTGACTTGCCACTAGAGATGTTTAAGATATTCCGAGACATCCGATGCTTTAATGTTCGAACACTTTCGGTATTATATCTCCCATATTATAGGGATATCGAAACTGCCGCGGATAACACCCTCGATTTAAACGCCCCTTTATTTGTCACGTACCGAAGATTGGACCCTTCGCGAGAAATTCTAATCCAACGAGTAGATAAAGTCAATCGCAATCACATCCCGAAAGAGGATAATGTATAGGAGGGTAGCAAAATTTGGGTCAATCGTTCAATTTGTAATTTTCTTGTGTATTTAGGATCTACTTTTGTGTAAAAAAAAAAATTGAATGTTCGAAAAATAAATTCAAATTTATTCACGACACAAGACACACTGACTCAAGTTTGAGACCATCGGCCTGAATAGAGGGGACAGACCTGGGGGACGAGGGGGGGAATGTAGGGAAGTCTGAACCGAGTTACCGACTTAGAGAGATCTTCGACGGAGTTATACGACCTCGCGAAACTTTCCTCATAAGTCTCGCTCACCGCCGACCCTACTTACTTAAAACGTACTTATTGTCGGGGTACAAACGCCTCGCCGCGCCCAGAATAGCGGAATTTTTACGTTCTTTGGGCGATTTTTTTTCTTCTCTTTTCTTTTTACTTCATCGCCGTAATCCTACCGCGCGCCCCTTTGCTCGTTCATCGATCCGGCGATTAACCGCAATGTCTCTTGCGTCTTTTCTTCTCGCAGGAACGAGAAGTTTTACACTTGCTGCGACGAGCCCTACTTGGACATCACGTTCAACATCACGATGAGGAGGAAAACCCTCTTCTACACAGTGAACATCATCATCCCCTGCATGGGAATATCGTTTCTTACGGTTCTCACGTTTTACCTGCCTAGCGACAGCGGCGAAAAGGTAAGCCTTTCTCGTTGATGAATATTTGCGTTTATTATCGCATTTTTATGTGTACTTCTGATTACTTAGTTCTCTAAACAGTCTAAACCCACAATAAATTAATGATAAATTTATATTATACGAGGGATATCCATTTTTGACTTTTCTTTCTTACTTCATATTTCTCTAATGTTTGTTAAAAATTGGCTTATAAAATCAGTACCCTAAGATTTGCTTCTTTCTTAATTACATTAGCGCTTGTAATTCTAATTAAATCGCAAACGTAATAGCAATCGAGAATCCAAAAAATTTCGTGAAAGTTTATGCTAATAATTATCGTACAGGATATCATTCTCAGGAAAATATTATCCGAAAACAGGATACCGTACTGGATCCTGTTTTTGGATAATATTTTCAGAAATACATAACAGCGAATAAACATAACTGAAAGAGAAAGAATGAGCGAGAAAGGGACCGAACGATTAATCCCTTTATTCGCTCTCGGAAGCGGCCGCGGGGCAGACGTGCGTGAAATATGCGGCGAATTAGTTCTCTTCCGCGTGTCTGTCGGCCTCGTTATTTACTCTTATCTGCAGGTAAGAGCTAGTAGGTGGTTACTTTTGGCTCGACGGCGCCGGCGATTTTTCATCTCCACCCCGTCTTCCACCGCCATCGACTTACCACCATCTCGACTCGCGCCGTTCTCGCCCGAGAATAGATCCTTTTCCGCGCTGTCAATGCAGTGTGTATAACATGTAGTACCAAAAAGATTACTCCCACACAGGAATAAGTGTTTGAGGATATTTTTGAATATTTTTGTATATCTTTTTAGTGTCACTTGGATATCCGTACGTCACTCGGATATTCTGGACAGTCCATTGATATATTTTTAAGACTCTTCAACATTTCTCGACACTTCTTAACTGCGCGTTCTGTCAAACAGATAAACATCCTTGGATATATTCTGTAGGTATAGATATTCTTTGGAGAGGGAGATATCCTTAGATGTCCTTAAGTATCCACTCAACATGCGTGCCGTGCCTGATCCTATATACGCGTTTCCTCCCTCCGGCGAAGGAATATTTTTAAGAAAGGTTTATCCCGCCAGAATGACGCTTACAGCTGACGTTCTTCCCGAAGCGTTTCTTCTTCGCGCGAAGTTATCGACGTATAGCGTGACATAAGCCCCGTGCCGTACGTTCCCCACGCGTTTTTTTTTCCGTTAACGTTCCCCGGCACGTTCGCGACATGCCACAAAGGTTACTCGTTACTCGGTGAACTGGCATTGTAAAATGTTTTTCCTTTCCCGACCTCCCTCGGCCGGCAATTCTTTGTTTCTTCCGCTGGGTCGGCCGCGCGGACTCGCGCTCGAGTAATTTTTCTTTCTCCTTGCTCTTTCTCTCCCTCGTGCCTCTCTCCTTCTCGCTGAAAAAGCATAACTATTAGTCGTACTTGCGCGCAGTTGAAGAACTATCGATCGCGCGTGCAATTAGCATCCGTCGTTAAGAAGAAACGGGCGACAGTCGATTGTATTCCGAAGTACCGGGCGTAATAGGAATGTTTTTACACGAGGCAACATGTTTGCCTTCTTTCATTAACCCGTTCAGTGTCGAATCTTCATTGACTGAAAGAAAATATCAATTTGTCGAGCAGTTTCCTATACGTGGCACGCTAGAAACTTTTATTTTCGCGCAAATTAATTTTAAAATTATCGATTAATTTTATTAATTACCTGTATAATTATTTCAATTAATTATCGACGGAATTGCCAAAAGAATTTTCACATTTGTAATGTCGGTCGCATTGTAAATTGCGCGGCTCTTCTCTATGTTTAATTCGTACTTTTCGAATAAATTGTTTTAAACGCCGCTTTCGCTCGGAAAATGGAAAATTACAAACGGTAGATATACCGTTCCGATATTCGGCGTTTTTGACTGAAATACAGCGGTGTAATTTGACGGGGACGCGAGAAAGCGCACAGAGTCAATCATTCATTCTATCTTTAACCGTTTATTGATTTTGCTTCCGAGAAGCAGGCGACGCGAGAAAGAAACGCCAATCCATTATGCATTTGCTACCGCCATTTTCAAGCAAAAATATAAGCACGGGATACGTTCCACGTACTTTCGCAATGTCCACAATGAAACATTGCGCAATATATTTATACATAATACACATATAACATGTAAGGGCTCGTGCACAATGAGAAGAATAAGGAACAAGGAATTAAACATAGAGCGTGATTTTCAAGACCGTGTCTTGAAAAAAGATACGACTATAAATTCTCTCTATGTTCAATTCCTTGTTCCTTATTTCTCCCATTGTGCATGGGCCCTAACTTACGCCACTTTTTATCGTTCGGTCAAATCTCTTGTGCGGTGGTGAACTTTCGCGCGGATTTAATTCGCACAATTTCGAGAGATATGTTATAACCGTTTGAGAAACTATATCCCGATTGTGCGTACGCTTGTTTCTACGCTGTCAAGTGTCGCACTCCATAATTTCTCGCAAGATTTTCGCGGGATGCATCGCGCGAGACGTGCTACGAATGCAAGGCGCGACCAGCGAAGAAAGTGACGCGAAGAATTTGCGAACGACTTTTCGCGGAAGCGTCTCTCGTCCGGATAACTGTCGAGTCGAGACTTTGCTATCAACATTCGCGTTCCGAGACACGGATCTTCCGGGTCATGTCGGAAAAATGCTAGGAAGTTATACGGTGCCAAGAGTCGCCGCGCATCTTCGGGATGTACCGGATACCTGACTAAAAAATGCAATGCTTGTTCGTGTATCGTGGCATAGTTACTGCTGTCAATAATCAATATCGAAAGCTAAAACAGTTTTACGGAACGGAGCTACAAGAATACAAATAAAGTTCTCTTTCTCTTACCTAATATTATATTATATAAAGCACAATTCACGCGTATTCGTAACTTGAGACAGTACGCGTTTTAATAGAAATTAATATTTTGAACATTCAGGTACTTAATTTAATAATAAATAAAATGTCAAATAATTATATCTTTCTTAGATTTATGTTAAAGAAAAATTGATTCCGATAAATATGATACAGCCATAAAAATGCTAATCTTGTCGGTAAAAATATCTTTTTTGATGCATCGTATAGCGCAGATCATGGAGGACAGATGCTACCAGATGCGAGGAAATATTAAAGGCGACCTTTATCACGGTAGTTACACACACTTCAGAAGCTCCGCGGCCTAAACTCGACGTTGTATAAAGCCACCTTTACACTTAGAGTTTTCTTGCAAGTTTGAGAGCGTCATGCTGTCCTTAATAATAGTTTGTTCTTGTTCTTGCATAACAGTGAAATATTTTGCGGCGAGCACAACTGGCGCATTTCTCTCCCAGTTTAACACCAACGAATGCATTATTTTACTAAGTTTGCATCGTTAGAAAGGTATAAATGATGAGAGAAGCGCGGAAGACTGCGAATATTCCGTGTACACCGCAAAAACCGACAGGATTTTTCAATATTTGTAGGGCGGAAGATGGAAGGTGATAGAGAAAAAGGAAAATAAATTTGGTTGCAGATTTTCGAACCAAAAAAAAAAATAAAGCCGCGAGCGTCTGTTGCAGCTTCTAGGCATGTCAATCAAGCAGAGGGAATCGATAAGCAATATCGCGGTTCGGTGATTGACCCGCAGCCACACTGCGTCTACCGAAATTGCATACCACATGCATTCCCCGCTTCACCTTTTATGACATGCCTCATGACTGTACACCGCACTGTTTTGTCCCAGTAGTTTTTATCGTCATTTTTAGATTTATTCGGTTGAGCACCTCGTCGCGTTTACGAAGATATTTAATGAAAAAATCAGGTTTACCGTGTGCAGCATAAATCTATCTCTCATAAATCCATAGGAAAGAAACTTTGAAACTTCGTGTCCTGGTTAAATAAACTGGGCGATATTATAAAAGAGAAAACATCCAAAAAATATATGTATAGCTGAATATATGACGTAGACAAAAAATTCTGAAGTTAGTGTTTGATTTATTCAAAATTATTATTTTTGAGCTTATCCTAATTACACACGAAAATTTGGTACTCTCGAATGTTAAGTTTTGTTAATTTTCGTCAAACGACTGTTTTATGCAAAGACTTGGTTATATGTTGCGACATAACTACGACGGGAGATAGATTATCAAGAAGTTCGTAAACGACTATCCTACGCGTGGATCGTCGTTTACGCGCAATCTGGGATGCCGCATGAAGATGTTGCTCGAAGGTTATTATCATTTGACTGATGCGGGGCGGATGTAACGGGTGGGGAAAATGGATGACGGATACCGCCGAGTATTATTATGTCATATAGAGGGAGGGAGAGAGGGAGAGAGGGAGAGCGGATCCGCGAACAATATAATCATATTTGCCTTATAACATTCCGTCGTGTTCCCATACACGTACAACGTGATTCGACGATTTGCGCTCACGGGCGAGCCAATTTCGCTGCGGGCTGACATTCCACCTGCACGTTAATTACGCAAACAACCCCGCTTGAGGACAAGTAAGCCAAAAGTAATATAATCAGCCGAAAGTATGCCAGCAACTTTCTATTTGGAGTCACACGAGGGAAGCTATACGCTTTTTCTTCAAACTAATCTTCTTTCTTTTGCTTGCATATTGCTCATAAGAACTTTCTTATAAGAATTACTTTATTATCTAAAGTAATTTTGTATTATACAATATATAAACTTATTTTAGAAAAGATTTTATTTAAAAATTGTCAAACATGGATTTTCTCAATGCCTATAAATAATGTGTAATAATATCTTTTAATTTACACATCACATTAATCGTGAAAGAGTAATCACTGAGGTGATTAAAAAACTTCCAAATAATTAACACATACTTGCTTTACGGGTAATTTGCTTAAAATTTCATTTTACTAACGTGAGTAGCATCATTTTCCGAAACGTATCTCCATTCATCGGCAGATTCTCCGTTCCTACACTTCCGGTATCGCACGCGCATATTTTACAAGACCAAGTTAATCGAACACGACGTGTCACGTCAACCGTGCGTCAACGTACATACGCGGATCTTGTTTAACTGCGGATATGCCATGACGAACAGACTGTGCTGTGACAAGGCACAAGCTACAAGGCAGTATTAGTTCACATCTCTGTTGATCATACGCGGCTTACGACAAGCTCCTGCAAAACATCTAAATTATTCTTTTATCGGATTATGGAATTTTTATTGTATAACAGAATTATTGAACGTTTTTTCAAGCACTCTAATTCTATGATTAATTTATTTAATTATATACACAGAAAAAAAGAAGTGTTAAATCAAGACTTATATTTTTGTATATAAGCAAGAATCTATAATCTTGAAATGAGATATAAATTGCGTTAAACGCGCGCGAAGAAAACTTGTTTGAATGAAGGTATTTATATAGTTTAATCAAGAAAAAAAGTTGAAATTTTTATAAGAAGATTATAGATTCTTGCTTATACCTATACAAGAGTATAAGTCTTGATTTAACACTTCTTTTTTTTCTGTGTATGAATTTATTCAGAGTATTAGGAACCAGTTTTCTGAGGCTTCGGAAGCAAGTAATTAGTATCATGAATAATAAGAACGATAAAAAGTCTTTTAAAATTCAGATGAGATATTTTACGAACCGGAGAATTCGGGACAAAGTTACCTATATTCCCGCAATATACAACAATTATCGGATCATGCGAAATTGATTCGGAAACGTTTGTTCAAACATTTGGTAGAAACAACGACAAGATACGCGTGCGATTGCCAGGGGGAGCAGAGGGCAACAATAATTAAAGGCGCGGTCGGATGGAAAGTAACCGGGTACGCTATCGATCCGAATGCATCGATGAAAGCCGCCAGAGCGAACGACAGGGCAGCAGCCCGATAGACGCTATCGCGCCTCCCGTGGTCGATCCTTTAAATTAATCGCTATGAAACGCCATTGCGATAGTGAAACCGCAGTAAAAATGAAGCGCGCGCCCTCGCCCCCTCCCTCGTTCGCTCTCGCGTTGCGTTCAATTTGCAATAAGAGCTACCGACTTGCTGCCCGATAAGAGCCCACCGTCGATGATCGCGTGTTATACATTCGTGGTTGCTGGAAAATGTAAACTGGTTTTTTATTACTGAGCCAGTGCGGCAAATTCCGATGTAATCGACGGAAAATGCGTTGAAAAGAAACGACCCGTTTTAGCATCCAAGTCATAATGGAAGCTATTATCTCACAGCGTGATTAATGATTAGAAATATTTTTAAACAACTGTATGTTAATTATACTGGTACATTACGACAAAAGTTATAGATTAGAGATTAAAAGTTAACATAAATGCTCGTTAAAGAGAAATATACAAGCAAATCATTTTTTTATTTGGCTCTTACATAAAAATTGACAAATGACAAATGCATAATAAAAATAACTGCAAATTATTATGTAATAAGTGTAATAACTAATTATAATATAAATTATAAAATAAATGTCATATACATGCTTCAAATTTTGGTCAAATAAAAATTAAATAAATAAAGGTCGGCAATTTATATATTATTTAATGAAAGTAGCGATAATGAATTGAAAATTGCGAAAGCTGAAAGAACTACATTAGCTTATAAAATTTTTGAAAGAGAGATATAAACATTTTCTGACCACTAACGCAGCTTTGATGGATAGTTCCATGTAACGACGAGCCGTACTGTGTAAATTAATAGTCGTAAAACGCCGCAAAGCGCTATTAAAAAACCATGCGACTGTCGCAGCCAATTAAAAGGGAAATATAGGCTGACAACGTGCTATATGCTTTCGCAAATACGTTTCGTCGGAAATTATTTATCGGGAATTATCTCACGGGAATTTATACAAAACGATACATTTATACAAAACAATTATACATCCTATAATAGATATATTATTGACAGATAAACGATCTCCGGTTTCGTGAAAGATCGCGGGACATACTCAAACAACGCACATATGATATTAAATTGAGTTTATTCTAAAAATTTTTTTCCTCGCAAATAATATTAAAGCTACAGAGACGAAAAGTTTAATTAAACTGACAACTCTGAGCCAAGTGCAATCGTAACTTTTATAATTTAATTTAAATTGTTAAAATATTTATCTTTATTTTTTCAAATCGTGATACATATATGCGATTTTTCCAGATATTAGTTGGAACCAGACGATCGATCACGCAAATGTCAGCGCATTTTTACATTTATTTCACTTTTCATCGCCTGAAATCTTCCATGGATTTTATTCAATCAAATTTTATTCTGAAAAAAAGTTACGTGATCACGGTTACAGTAAATTCGCGTAAAAAATCTCACTTTTTATTTTTTTAAGAGGAATATTACGTAACATAATCCCCGGATTTGCAGCAAATGTAGTTGAATTCAAATCCTTTGAAGCGATTTTTCAATTTCTTTAAAAATTCTGAGATATAGGTACATATAATACAGAATTAAGATATTAAAGATATTTCTATATTTTATCACTTTAAAATATTTAATATACATGTACTATAAACATTGCAATAACATCTAAATTTTTAGAATATTAGAAAAATGTAGCATGTAAATTTGTAATTAAAATTTTCTTGTTTTGATTCTTGTATTAAAACCTAAGTATTTCTTATGGCGGGCATTTAACATCTAAATAGAAAAATTATTTTATTTTTCTTTTTTATTACTACACTTTCTTTAAAAATTCGTTTAATATTAGAAAAATTACTACAGTTTGGAAAGTACATGTCTGACTTTTCAACTTCATACAAGTTGCACTTCAACCTATGTAATGTCCGACATAAAAGAGTATAATAAAATCCCGGACGTGGAGACTGTTCCACGCAAGAAGACCCTTTTCTTCCCCCTTTTTTTTAAGTAATCGTTAACCCAGTTAACTTCCGCAACGTGCCTGATAAATTCTTCACGAAAATTGTTTAATGTTTCTTGTTTAGTTACGGTATATCCTACTATCTAATGCAATATTTGCTCGAAGCGCACTTGTTTTAGGAACAATTATACTTTTCAAACAAATCTCATTTCAAACAAACTTTGCAATTTGACATTTTTTAATCTTTTACACAGTTTCGATATTAGGTAACTCTAAAAACTCCTAATAATTATAATTATACTATAAATATAAGGTTATATTTAGCGCTACAAAAGAATATAAAAAAGTATGTCGATACATATGACAATATGTCTTTAATTAGTGCATCGTGTTTTAATTGAATTTGTATGTTTAATTTATGATATTAAATGTACTTGTTTATATGTTTTTTTAAATATGTATTTGGTCCGTGTATGGACATATAAATATATGTGATATGAATTAAACATATAAATTTAACTCAAAATGTAATAGTTTTTATATACGACATTTATTTATGATAATTTTTTTTTATTTAATTATTTTATTTAATTCCTCGAGAAAAATCTTATTTCTTAATATTGCTGTAGTGTATGTTACGATTCCATTCGTATTAAATTAGATTCATTTATCAAGTGTTGCAATGGTAGGTAAAAACATTTCATTTTACTTTGCTCCTCGTTATTCCGTTGTACTTCTTCATTTTTATTTTTATCATACTTGGCAAAAGTAGTACCGCTGCGAGACATGGCTGTACGTGCCCGATGTCCTTCGTTTACAAGTTTTATTAAAACAAATGGATCACGGGCACATATAAATTCTGTCAGCGAGCAACTTTCACCTCACGGGGCCGACCCGTTTATCCTTCTGGCTCTTGCTTCGTACATTCTTTACGCAGATCATAAATACGAATTTTCCACTCGACTATCCGCGACCCTTTACTATCCTGGCCCCTTCGAATAGGTACGAATTTGTTGCCTGTCAAGAGACATATTTTGAAGGAAAGGCAACATGTGTCTTTGAACTACCTTGTTCCTTGTTCTTTGTTCTTCATATTTCTCTTCGTCTTAAAGTAACAGAAGTAGCAAAATAATCTTTCTTTATTCTTGTACTTCTGCACTTCTATTCTGATATATTTGATAAAACATGAATTAAAAGATGATTGACTAATTCCCTTTCAACACAATTTTAAACAAAACATTAACCAAAGGTTAATTATTTACTAGATTAGATAAGAAAATATATGAAAAGAACGTTACATACCAATTTATTTATTCGATTTAGAACAAACTATATATACAAATCCATAAAATTCTAAATATAAAGTATAATTGCATAATTCTATAAAATTATTAATACGATTATAATATTATACGATTACAAAATTCTACATCTTAATCGTACAAAGTAGTTCAATGGAAGATATAAATGACTGGACATTTATAACTTCATACTGTTACTATAATAAACGCGATCATTTCAAATAAAACAAACTTTATATTTCACATTATTCCTTATATAATGAAACTTTTCTTAACAAATGTCTCGCAATTTCAGGTAACGCTCTCCATCTCGATTCTCATCAGTCTCCACGTGTTCTTTCTGCTGGTCGTCGAGATCATCCCGCCGACGTCGTTGGTTGTGCCGCTGCTTGGAAAGTACCTGATATTCGCCATGATACTCGTCTCGATAAGGTAAATGCTCCGACACGACGCGGAAGCGAAATAAGACGGAGAGCTTCACAGCGGAAAATTACGTTCGCGCGACACTTTTGCCAATTTAGCACAGCCGAGGAGAGAAAAATGCGTTTCTGATTGCGACAAACTAGACGTGATACAGAAACAATTTTCAGTAATTTCCGCACAATCGTAGGAAACATTTCCCGCGTTGTTCCATTTTCGCTCGTATTATCGCATTTTCTTGTCGTGTTAGCGCGCTATCAACGTTATCGATTAACGCTTCAGCGGCGATTTATCAGCTCATGTTTACGACAGCAACGATTCCGTAGCAATTAATGTAACTCCGTGGAGGATCGTAAAGAGGCTATACGATGACACTTGTGTTTGTCAGCGAGAAACGAGGAAAAATAACGACGAAAGGTTGGAATCGCGCTCGTTCACCCTCGAAACGAACGTTGATTTCTGTAACAACAACATTGTTCGCACAGCTGTTCTTTAAAATGCATTTCTCTTCTCACGCGAAACAGTTAAGTGTAAAACATGACTGTCCACTTCTGGGATATCTTTCGCTATGATAGAGAGCCAAATATTTTTTATCTAAAGAGTTACGTTCAAAGAGGTTTAGCAGTAAATACGCGACAAAGATGTAAGACATGTGATTGTAATTAGATCTACAATCCATCTTACGAATTCTATACTGATTTTGTTGCATCTGAATATATTTCTACAGTTTTTGGAATCCAAAAACATTTTTGGACTCGTATCCAATATATATTTCTTTCTATTTCTTGCAGGAAAAATTTATATAGGTCGTTTTTGTATCTTGTTACGTAAATTTTTCAATCACAATTTTCTTTAGTCCTCCAGTTCACTGCCGTTTTACTTTTATTTGTCTTAATCACGCATACGGCACATCTGTAAGGATTCAGTAGGGATGTATCTCAAGGACTCGAGTTTCTCGAAAATGGGCGCAATGGAGCAAGTAACAAATAGCAAGCACGATTTACTTTTCGATCCCAAAACCGAGCACGTACGCATTCCTGATGACGGAGGCATGATACCCATTAATGTGATTTTACCAGGAAATATTCGGCAAAAGGAGAATTCCTTTCTATTAAATAAAACCGCGGAGAGACAAGTAAAACCGAGAAGGGAGAGAAAAGGAGAGATGGTTAGAATTATAATACTTCTCTTAAAATAGTTTTAAAGCACTTCTCATAAAATTGGATCCGTAACATGATACGATTTAATTAATAAATCTTAAAAATTATTTTAATATTTAATTGTTACATATGATACTTGCGCGCAATTATGACTCAATTAAAAAATTCAGATAAAGTTTATCTTGAGACACAATCTGAATTTCGTGCAATTCAATAATTGATCCTTAATTATAAAATCAAATATGTATGCATGTTAATAATTTTTTAAATCTTTTATTACATTTCTCTGAAAATAACTTATGAAGAAGACGATTACTTTTTTTTACATGAAAAATCTGACTTGAATCCAAAAAATAGATTTTTAAAATACTATAATTAAGATTTACAAAATACGACACTTTTATTATGACACTTTTGTATTCTGAAAGATATTATTATTGTCATATTAGGCGATTATTTTGTTTTTACTAAATTTGATATGAATATATCATAATTATGAATATATGAGTCTCGATATGTGAATATTTTAGCAATATTAAATTGAATAGTTATTTTATTTCCAAATTTAATTTTTTAAAATAATACGTTTGTATTATTTTAATTAATTATTTATAAATGGAATAATTAAATAATATCAATCATTTAAATTATCATTAAAAGAAGGAAATAATTCCTATGCAACATTTAAAATTTATATTACTATTAGTAATATACATTTATACACATATATCGAGATCGAGGCAATTCTCTCATCAATTAGTATTCAAATAACATTTTTTCTTTATTTTAAGACACTCTTTTGATCGAACAGAGTCAACCATTATTTTACGCTTACAAGTCCACGAAACGAAGTGCACAATATACAATAACAGTTCTCTTATCAAAATTGATTAAAAATACAGGAAATGGCATATTCCATAGTAATAATTTTTTTGAATCTTTGGTTGGAACGAAACTGTGTAAATGTGTTGGTCAGCCTTGGTGTTGTTTTGTTAGCGCGCGACCTCGGTAGTACCAATACCAAGGCCGCCGCGCACTGCATTGTTATTCGCGGATCGAGACGGCACGCAGGCAACGGCGCGTGTCGCTCCACATATCGTAGTATTATGTGTTGGTATCTGAACGTGATCATGTCAAGTACGAGGAGAAGCCAAAGCAATTATTCCCTACGAACAATTAGCTCGACTATTAACCAGCATAATCAGTCAGCATCCGCGATTAATTGACTGTACGTGACTAGTTTTATCAAAGCAAATATTTCGCACAAATTATTCGTTTCGCTTAAGATTTAAGAATTCAAGTGACAGCTGGGGATAAGAGTTATAATGATATTGTTTTATTGCGATATTTATATGGGATGATTTATATGCGGATGAGAAATAATAAAATTGTTTAATCATGCTTAAATTCGAACGTATCTTGCATCGAGCTTAATTTGATTTCGCTGATTTGAAACATAATTTGTTTATTACTTTCGGATTAAAAGCGCGGTATATACATATAAGCGGCCGAATATACATATATCAAGCAGATTATAAAGCTTCATTTCTTTTACATTTCCTTTTTTTCGCGTTAATTTTGCGATCGCGTTTTGATGGAATTCCGTCGTAATGTAAAATACGTGATAAAGCGCGGGTCGCGTGCAAGTAATATCGACAGTGTTGTACGAGCGCAACGAATGGAATCTGAGAAAGAGAAGGGACCTGGAAATCTCAAAGTAATTACAACTTCTATGTCGTATATCGGTGAGTAATTATTATCTTTTATTAATGCAATTTTCCTGAAAATTACGTTATTTAAATAACGAAATTACGTTATATCGAATGTGTATTGAAAAATCATTTGAAATGCGCGAAATAGAATATTCGACATACATTTATTTTACGTATACGATACTTTGTAAAGGAAGATTGGCTTGCACATATTCTTTGTGTTGACATACAACAAAGTCGTGTTGTACGCCGCGTTGTCATTCGCGCAGCGAAACTCTGGCGAGCAAATGGTGGGCACAAACTTCGTGCAATCGTATAGCATTATTACTCGAGACTCGATCGCGATCAAACCATGTAATTGTTTTTTACCTGCAAACAATCAGTGCGAGTAGTTAATTAACTCTCGCGACTAACAACTATAAATTTAGTAGTTTTTATTTCAGAATCAAGTTTTGCGCGATTTATTCATAGATAAATATTCGTATTGTATCGTGTTTTGAATATTTCATATATATATTCGGATATATCAGACTTTGAATCTTTCATTTATCCGAATCGAAACGCAATCGAGCGTTGCTCATTGTTGCAATACATTTAATTAATAAGTACCGTCGTAATTAGAACCGTATTTTAATATTTGTCAACCGCGTGTGGCATAAATTCGGTATTTATACACACCGTAATTTGTCGAAACCATCCGCTGTTTGACATTTCATTTATTTGGCTAAATTTGCGAAATTCGCGAGATTTGCGGGTGTCGAGCGAATTATAAAGCTATTTTTCTCGTGCTCCTTTCGTGATCGCGTTTCAATGAGATTCCGTCGCAATGTACAATGGTGAAGCACCCATCACGTGTAATTATCATCGGGAATGCCGTGCAGAATGCCGTGCGTTTTATTCTACTCTAGTGATTCGTATGCGCGGTCGTAAATAATCTTTTTTTCGCAAGTATTGCATTGCACGAGTGAAACGAATGAATCTGAGAGGAGGAAGAGAGGAAATAGCCTGGAGAGGGGCATTGGAGAGAGGCAGAGAAACCGTAAAGAGAGCAAATTATTTTATATTATGTCTGTTACTTGCAAATTAATTATTTATAACTTTTTTTTAGACAATTATTCTTCTAGATATATTAATTATTTTAAACCGCTATAATTTTTACTATATAAAAACAAATGTCCTGACTGGCTGACTGACTGACTCATCAACGCTCAGCCCAAACCCCTAAACTTAGAAACATGAAATTCGGGGAGTATGTTCCTTCCATGACGTAAACACCCACTAGGGCACTAAGAAGGGATTTTTAGAAATTCGACCTCTAAGGGAGTAAAAAGAAGTAAAATGCGTGTTCACGGATTCCTCAATATCTCTTAGGCCCGATGAGATATTGACTTGGTTTTTAATTTAAAGTAGTTACATACCGTAACGTAGTTACATAACTACTTTACGGAACACCATATAGATATAATACATTAATAATTTTATTCGATCAACTTTTTATCATTAAAATTTTCCGTCAAATAGATTATAACGAATTTAATTTACAAGTCTATTTCTCAGACAATGAGATAAATGAAAAAAATAAGAAAAAACAGAAAGAAATAATGAAACTATGAGAAGTAGAATGCTGATTTTTTTTTAGAACATAAAATTTTTACTTAAATCCCTTTATGGTGTTTCTGTCTTATGGACGAAGATTGAATGAAGATTGATGAAGATTGGTAAGAACAAGCTATATAAGAAAGAGATTGAAGAAACTATCTAAGACTGTCTAAGAGTAAGGAAAAACTATTAATTTAATTGCGATTATTATCTTCTACCCAAATATTTTTTTAAAATAGAATTTAAGGTGGCGATTATGGCGTAGAAAGATATGCGCTGCTTTAATGAGCTGAAGATCCGAGTTTAAATCTGACCAAAAATCGTCCTTATTTGATCGCCACCTCTCGGAAGGGTTAATGGCAACCCACCGAGAGTGTATCTCTAAGAAACCAGAAAGGGAGGCCTCGAATTTGATAAAGGCCGAACTTCAAGAGGACATGGCTCAATCTTCAGCTGTAGAGCCATTGAAGTAAAAGAGAAATTCGATTTATTTCTCGAAAAAGGAAAAATGGAGCATTAAAATCTTTCGCAATAAATTCTTTACAGTATTTTAGATGTTTATTAGCATCAATTAATCGGGGAGGGGTAGGAAATTTTAATGCTCCAACGAAAACTCTGTTTTAAAGTTCGACAAAAAAAATCGGCGCGCAGTTTAGTAAATTGAAAAAATTTGTGCAAATACACGAAAAATTTATTATTTCATATCTCTCGCTTTAATAACGGCGTATTGCTCTTATTTGCCTTATGCAATAATATTGATATTAAATGAATTTGTAGCAAAATTTATACTAAATGAATTTGAAATCGCGTCGCATTTAGCCGGTGGCATTTTTAGCCGAATGAAGTCGTCGTTAATGATTTTTCTCGCTCATCCGGCTTCTCGTTCCGGCTACGGGTACATCCCCATTTACGCTGACGACACTCTTTGCCAATCTGCTGCTAATAATCCACTTCAGTGCTCACTTAATTAATTTGAACTTCAACTTACTTTCCTTCCTAAAAGAATTAAAGTTCTGCATACAAAAAAAGAAATCTCTCTGCGTTTATAAAAACTTTATTCAGTTAAAATGTCGCATTATATGAACAAATTGCCTGCAATTTTCAAAGATAATAAATTACATTTCCAATGTTTATATCTTTTTAAGATATTATTATTATAAAACGTAAAATAATTGTTTATTTTTCGTAATTTTCTTTAGTCGCATTTGTGGCGTCGGTCAACAAATTTGTATAATAGGCGATTTTTTATCTGAATTTTGCGATTTGATTAAGAGTTAGGAATAATGCCTGGAAATAATGTAACACGTATCTATATAACTTTATTCGAGAAACACTAACTAAATTAGTATTACTAATCAGCAATGTACATTAGTGTATAAAAGCATGTGATGAAATTTTATAACAACAAATTCTAGTTACATTTTAAAAACGTTTTTTGTCTGCAGTATCAACGGCTATGCATTATTTCTCGTGTAAAATCCATGATAATAGTCCTATGACTATTATCGGCCGACGAGATAATTAATTAATATCAAAAGTGAGATTCTCGACGAGTAACATATATGCAGTATATTTACCAATTACAATGAAAATGCTACCTTTCTCTGTCTCTCTCCATTTTCCAGTATAATTTCCGGTACGTGAGAAACATTCGCTGCGCAAATACTTGTTTATCTATTTGTTATTTGTCAGGGATTAATTAATAAAATGAATAAAATTGTATAAGCGATACCATGTATACTATTGTATACCATTAATAGCATCGAACAGCGTTGTGTTCAATATGAAATTTTGCTCAATGCTTTCGTAAATATTTTAATGCAATTTAATGCGAAGAGAGATGGTCTTTTCTAGTTAATTAAAAATTCATAATCTAGCGTAATATATATGATGTAATTAATAACGTATATTCAAAATTTTAAAATAATATTAACACATTATTAAAAATACTTAAAATATAAAGTAATTTATCATTAATACGATATTAACATATATATTACTCGGAATTTTACACGATAAATAATTTCTTACTTTTATGTAATTTATTATCGTAGCTTTGAAAAGGTATTTTTGTGTGCATTCGTAATTTACGATAATAACTAAAATGTCTTTTATATTGATAAAATTTGAAGTAATTTTTTACATTGCATATAATTTGCGAAAACAAGATAATTTTCTTGTATGCTTCCTTTATTTACCGTTGCGTTTTCGAGCGCCCGAAATCCATCGGATGATGAAGATCCGACATCGCGATACTGTGCAGACAAACAGAAGCTTTTTGTTTTCGAATCTGGGTTACGTAGAAATGAGACAAGCTACTTCACTGCGTCATGCGGATGTTTAAGCAAATCGAGCTAGATAGCGTAAAAACGATTGTTCTTGAAAATCGCAGTGACAATAATAAAGTAATACAATGTTATTCTCTATGATAATATATTTTAATTATAACATACAACGAATTATTTATAAAAATCGATTGGTATCGGTAAAATCGATTAAATAATTAATTAATTAGCATCTATTGCTATAGCTATATAAACGAAAAATTATCGTTGAGTGGGAAGTGATGGTGACAAATCAATAATTGAATGGTCTAGAATTTAATAACGTTATCTATTTAAATATAAAAGTGGATTTTAAATTATCTTAAGGCTAAACAATTTTTTTCTACAATATTCAGCATAGTTGCACTATATCAATTTATATATTCCGATCAACCTCTATTCTGAAGTTTTAAAATTAAGACGATCCTATATAAGTAGTCGTTCGAAACACACGAAATTTCGAGTGCGACATTCTTGCCGAAAGCCAAACCATAATCGCCCGCAGATTGAGCAAAAATGAAACTAATCCCCGAACTTCTCAGGTTGATAAGAGTTGATGTTTATCTTCGATCCGCTGCTAGAGAATCAATGATTTTAACGATAATTAAATTTACGGAATGATTAATCGGATTCTTGCGTAATCGGAAAGTAGTACGAGTCAATGTTTAATGAAACTAATCCCCGAACTTCTCAGGTTGATAAAAGTTGATATTTACCTTCGATCCGCTGATAGAGAATCATTGATTTTAACGATAATTAAATTTGCGGAATGATTAATCGGATTCTCGCGTAATCAGAAAGTAGTACGAGTCAACGTTTAATAGTACATTGCATTGCAGGTTTGATGTTCTTACAATTAAGAACATCAAGTAAAGTATAATTCTGCCGGTAATTATCAAAGTGGTCTCTAAGTCGTAATTTGTTAGTAAAATAATTAAATCTCTTTTCATATATGTCTTTTTATGTTAATTAATATCTCTTTTCTAATTTATAACAAACCATATTTAAAATGTTTAAAATGTTTATATTAACCGTTTCCTGGTTAAGTTTGTTGCACATAGATGACATTTTATTATAGCAACTATTAATTACCGCTTCTGAAAAAGCAGATAAATTATAATTTATCAAAAACAAGATAACTTATGTATAACTTGCAATTAGAAATTGCTAAATTTCTAATTACTATGTACTAATTACTAATAACTAAGCTTGAAAGAAGGGGCAAGTATAGAATGTATATAGAGCCGCACTTGACTTTTCTATAGCACTCGCGTTATTTCCGGATACTTGATATACCGGTCAGCCGGTCGTCGACATTTCGGCATCAATTTTAGAAGTGTGTGTGTATTCGCACCCTTTTGAAAATACCTCAGGCGCACTAGCGTGCGCGCGATCCTTTTCAAAGGAACCTCGTTTCAATATTAATGACAGCATTTGCCGGCTTCATACCGGCGACATTTAACTAACGAGCCGGTTTCTCCACCTCGTCATTCTTACGCGGCACCACGGCACACGATATGTTCCCCGGCTCTGCTTTTCCGAACTAACCAGGCCAAAGAGACAGGATTAAAGAGCAAAATGATGAAAAACGAACTGTACCTGCGCTATGTAACGATAACTCAGTGTAATATTTTCTTTTTTTTACATTAAAGGGTTCGTGTGTCTATAATCCGGTTCCATTAAACTCACATTTTATTGCTTTTAAAACGATATGCATGCAGAATATCCCAGAAAATCGGATATCCGCGGAATCATCACATTGGTTGGTTCATCGTAAGAGAAATTGAATGGATCAAATCGATAGTCCAATCAAATAAAATTAAATTCTCCAAAAACCACAAGGAAATTAAAAAGTTATTTATTCCATTGTTTTCGTCATTGTGCTTGAAGAATTTGTTCCATCGTTTCTTTACATCTCAGCGTGCAGGATGAAAATTTAGCTCAATGTATTGCGTTCAGAAATACTGTTTAAATGTTCACTAACTCGAGTTTATCAAATTTTTGCGCTGAATATCACTGGCAAATTGCATTGTTTTCCATCGAGGTATTCGTGTGGACGGAAGAGGACGATTTCGGGAAAGGCGGGAAATCACGGAACAGTAGCGATGGAAGATCTAGCGGTTCTGCGGCGCGAGGACACGGCCTGGCAAAGAGCGGCAAAGCGCGACATTCACTTTATGGAGCGGAAAGAAAAAGGCGGGTAGCGAGGTCTTCGCTAGTCGTTCTGGACTCGGTCCAAACTCGGCGCGGTCCGCCGCCGCCGCCGCCGCCGCTACCAGGATTTTAAAGCCGACAACAAATTCTCGTAAACCGGAGCATGACGATTTCGTTGCTTTACTGCTCGCTCGCTCGTTATTAACGACCGACTACGTCTCACTACGTCGTTGCGTCAGTTGTCGCGATTTTTCTACGATGAAGAAATTACCGGATATCTTACCGACAAGCACTTTAGATTAATCGATACAAGTCGCTCTCCACCCGACTGTGAGCACATTTCAGAAGATTAATTTCGTGTAAATCGCAGAATCGCGAGACGAAAACATGATTTTGTACGCGGCGGATCCTTTCATCTCACATCGATTTAGTCCGCGTGTATAGAAAATTATCAATAATATTATTCGCGCAGGAATCATTTATGAACTGTGATAATAATTACGTATATACCAATATTTAGAATTATACCTATATTTGTCAATTTGAAATATAAGGCAAATAATAGCAAAATAATTTTATAGCGAATAATAAATAATATAAAATAATATAAAATGTACAAACGAATTATAAACATTTCGGTTTTAAGGTTTATTCCGTGTTTGTGTTCAATAACGAAACAATGCTTTTAAGCTAAAATCAAAACGCACAAACTGAATGTTACACCGAAGGGGATCTAAACCTTAAGACCGAAACGTTTGTAATTCGTTTTTATATATTTGTATATTAAATTTGATTTATTATTTGCTATAAAATCGGGTCTTATTTGCCTTATGTTTCAAATTGATTGTAGGTATATCTAGAGAGCGTTTTTCTTGAGCTATATTTGTGCTTTTACAAAAAGTTTATCTACATGCTCGGAAATTCTGAACAGAGTTTGATTTATACGACGAAAAAGTTTCAGAGAAGCTGTCTTGATTGAATTGCATTTATTTTTCACGGAGATGTATCGATCACTTAATACGGCATTTAGGTACCCCCTCCGTTGAGCCTCATAAACCGGAATCAGCGCGAGATGCAGTCGGGCAAAAGAAGAAAGAGAAAAGAAACGAAAGAAGAAGAGGAAAAAGAAGAAGAAGAAGCACACTTCGGTGAAGAACGCAAAGCCGAGACTTCGCTATTGTCTGCAGCGATTGTGCCTCATATAAAGAACGCCCGCAATATCTGCACTTCCAACAAAAACTCGTTTCGCAGTCGTAAAGCGTGAAGTTTTGATGGAAGGGCAAAAAGGGCTTTCGCGACTTTCGCGACGTGAGTTCGTTGGATATGTTTCCGCAAGCTGTCGCGATACATTCATCATCGCGAAGTTAAAAATCCCCTCCGCGATAGAAATTACCGAAAGGAGAAAATGCTCCTGTCATAAATATTGAATGTATATCGGAACATATCCGAAATCTAGCTTCGAAGTAAAATTTTTGCGAAAATATGGAATATTGATTAACACGCCACGGGCTTAAACTCTGTGCACTGTAACATTGATTATGATTAGCAGACGATCACGTTTGACATCTTTCAAAAATTTGCGCTCAAACATCACGTTATTTGAATAATTAAATGGTTTCTCATAAAAATTTGAATAACAGCTATCCGGCAACAACTGCGTAATCCTCTCCAAGCCGGAAATCGATGCCGCCACGTTTCGTCTAGATTGTCGAGAAACAGCGCACGAGGCGTTCCCTGAGTTCCCGATTTAATGCCAGGTCCGCTCTAAATATGGTTGCCTCCTTATCCCGACAACTAAATTGGAAATTCCAGCCTGTAGATGTAAGGCGGAGGTAGTGCTGGCAGACTTCCGTTCGCCGACCGCGAACCTCGGCTGTTCCTGCGGGAACAGAATCCAATTTTAGCGTAGCACGATTTCCGAATCGTGATACCGGCTTGCCTAAGTGCATCGATCGCGTCCATGCACCTGTGCTCAAAATCAGGACGACGATATCACTTAAAGAGAAAGCAAAGATCATTATTACATTTCTTTAGCACTCCTTTCCGAATATATCACTCCTTTCAAAAACCGAATCTTAAAGCGAGAATACTACATATATATATTTTTATTCACAATGATAAGGTTAAGCAAATAATTATATAAAATTAACTAGCATTAATTAAGTAAGTAAGACCTAAATTGATTACTCCAAATGTCATTATCTTCTTTCCAAAAAAGGGCAATTAAATTACCACATAGCAGATCTACGAGAGCTAATTTCACTCACCTCTTTATAATGCTCTGTGAATTCTACCATAAGATTAATCGAATATGTCCAATTCGCGCCCATCCGTTCTTCATAATCCTTTAAAAGCGGAAGCCAATCTCATCGTTAAATAACTTGGCGAATAAGGAATTTCCCGCGCGCGGCGGTTATCTGTCTTCGCTTATTCCCACGGAAAGCGTTGGAGCCATTTTTCGCCCGCGGGAATGATATACGAGAATCCTCGCGCAGAAGCCGAATAATAATCGAATTTAATTTGCACGGGGGGACCGGGAGATCGAGGAAAGGGGGACGGTAGGAAAAATGAGAGCGGTGTTAAAGCCGCGACGCGATGCGGCCGGAAAAACTGCGACCCCATATGGAGACCATAATTACTCGATCGGGTTTTAAGGTCGCTCGTAAAAGTCGGGCTTTACGATCTCATCTGGCCGTCTTGCACGCGCGCGAATACTTTTCTGCATCTCGTTATGCATCGCAGCGTTATTTCTTACAGCCGATTGGCAGACGCCACTACTGTGCCTTCGCGCGTGCCCATTCGAGCGAGTAATGCCCTCGGAAGCTATTCGCGTCAATTGACGAAACGAATTTCTCGAGCGCGAATCGTCATATTTTCTCTATAGTTCGCGCGAGCAAAGTGGAGACATCGAAAATTGACGTAAAGGCTCAAACGGCCCATATACGAGATGTCGAATTGTCACAAAACCATAAACGTGTAGCGTTGAAGTTTGGATTAATCTTTTTCTAGCGAGTTCTTAAAATGTTTCTCGCAAAATTTTCAGAATTTTCTACATTTTTACGAAATCGTAAATTAGATGATTAAGCTAAATGTAAAATTACACGTATTCTGCAAAGTTATTAGTTCAAAGCAGAATGTAACGTGCGTAATGTAATGTAACGTTCGTGACGGCTGCCATGTATTCGGGGAATTGTATTTTCTACTATACTATAGTTTATTATGGAACTCGCAGTGAGCTTGATGCTAATAGCACCGGATATCTTCCGTTACCGTCAAGACAACGCCGGGGCTACGAAGAAAGAGTGGCATAAATCCCTGGCGACACGCAATGCCAGGAGAGCTCTATTTGCTCTCCCGGATATCCATCAAAATCCCGTGCATTGGGGATCGTAATGCATGCGAGTTACATCAATGTGTCGAATTTGAAGGCCGCATACGTCTGCATACAAAAATAAGATACGCTACGGGGTGTATCAAAATCATCGATGGATCTTTAATAGAAAATAGTAATTCAGTCGATATCAAGACGTCAAATTATTTTTGTATTTAAAGCAAGAATCAAAAAATTTCGTGAATTAACAAAACTTTACTTTGCAGTTTTTGACGAACTTTAAATAAACTTGATTCAAATGTGTTATACGATCAGATTGAAAATAAACAAAATTATGAAAAATTTCTTTTTCTTAAATAATTCTTTCTATAGAATCAATTTTAGTTTATTTTAATTGATATAAAAATGATAAATATTTTTTAACAAGCATATAGCTATTTATTCTCGCCTTTTTATAATTTAAACAATTTATATAAATCTGAATTTAAATTAAAAAAATTCACACGCATAATCTAAACAAACCGATCTTAAAGTATTTTTATTTTACATATACTAGGTTCTTAAAATACTTTTACTTTAGAACACCTTGTATTCTCTCACGAGTCCGTCTAGTTCGCGAATAAATGAAAGATATCGCGAATACTGAGTTGGTGGAAGAAATCGAACTGAGCTCTTTCGTCTGAACATCACTTTCGTTTCCTCATTCTCGTCAGGCAGGGAGATAGCTCGAGCTACTTTCGGTCTAAATTGCTACCCAAGCGAGTGAACAATTTTCAGTGCGAAGGGTTGGAAAATAAAAACGAGCGGCGGAAACGCTACCTTTTTCAACACGTAACGGATTTATGGTCTAAAGCACTTTTTACCCGCGTCCCATTTTTAGAATCATTACATATCTATAGATAATATCTAATGCCCTATTTCAATTCGTGTTCACTGCTCCGAATAGCGCAGGATATTTGTCGATTTCACGGATCGAAGGGAATGAAAATAAAGAGATGGTGTATAGATTATGAAAGTATATTTCATGTTAAAACACTAAAATATAATACTCAAACTCAATTTTTAAACTCAAATTTTTAGCAACACATTTTTTTCGATAAGGTTTTTATTAATATTAAATTTATTAATAAAATAATGGTGATTTTATTCCTACATATATAATTATTAAAAACACATTAGAACATTATTAACTTGATTTTAAATTTCTTTCTCTTTTTTTTATTAATATATTGATATATATGCAATTTCATTATTGCACAAATATCGTAATGTTCGATGTTTACACTTTGCATTTAATTATGGGACCTCAATTATCTCACTTGACCCCGTAGCGAGTAAACCCTTGGACCGTTGCCAGATTTCGTTTTTCGGGGAAAACTTTCTGGCCGTTCGTCTCGCTATCGAGCAAGTTCATTGGAGCTCGGAACGAATGATAGCGCCGAAAATCCGTGCGGGGAATATAGCTATAGGGGGGGGGGGGCTACAAATCCTTACGTGCACACTCGCTATCGAGGTTTATCTCGGATTGCGGTTGACTGGTACTACCCCTTCGCGTCCCCCGTCGCGCCGTTCAGGAGGACACGGCAATCCTTTCCGCGATAAGCGAAACTCGTAAGGGATGATCCCAACCGTGCTGCCTGGAGAAACGTCACTGTATTCGTACGAAAGGTATGAGTTTTCCGAAACGCGCAGCTGCGCGCGCTGTACACGATATTGTACTTCGGCAACGTGTACGTGCTCCGACTTGTCAGGTGCCGCACTGTGCCGTAATATGAAAACGAATAGGAGCGTGAAATAACCAAGAAAATAACTTAATACAATTGAATCGATCATTGCGAGAACCATACGAGATAACTTCCTTGCGCGAATACATTGGAGAAATCCTTTTATTCCTAAAAGAGCCGCCAGAGATTCACACCGGATTTAAAAGTAATAGTCAGGAATACCTAGATTTATTTTATTTACAATAACTTTTGCGGCAAAGAATCTGAATATAAAAATCAAACAGTTGTTAAGAACATTAAAACATCTGAAGGTATACATTTACAGTTGAAGGAAAGTGCGATAATTCTGATATAAGTCTTCATAATGACTTCCATGTTACAAGAAATAAAATAAAATTTCGTTACGTTTATTTATTGAGTACTTAAAATTTGCACTTTATACAGTAAAAATCGACTACAAAAAGGTTAAGAATGTTTCGGCCCGCGTTTTAGTAGTCCTTCATCGAGCCATTAAATATTTTTCTGCTTCTTGATACGGGTCACGAAATACTTGGTACTTAAACATTGTGCAAGTGCGTCGTCGCAGGAGAATTGAAGAAGCATTTTATTATTCGAGAAAGTTTGCTAGAAATAAGTGCTTATTATCGTGCTTCTTTTAGCATAAAGTTCACTGATCCTTGAGATATAAAACTAACCGATTTATTATTTTATTTTATTTTATTGCTTTGTATTGCCTTTTGACACACAGTAGATATAATTAAATATAGTATAATAAATGTAATAATTATTTTATTGTGCGAAATCAAATGTTTTACTAACCGGAGCATGAATAATTCTTTGATATGAAGTTCATAATATTACAAACATAAGTGTATATAATATGTATAAGTTAATATAAATACATTTATCATATAATAAATGAATATATTTATCAAATAATAAATGAATAAATATTCAATAAATAAAATTCACAGACAAAACATTTTATAAATTTTATTTGATATATACGACGCGCATTTGAAATATACTTCTAATTCTATCTCAAGTAAAATTTGTGTTATAATTAAGAGACATGGGTTAATTTATAAAAGTTAGAGAGGTGTGAAATAGTTATATTTTTATAAAAATATTATACAATACAGATATATTATTGTAGTCAGTAAATTGTATGAAAGATATAAAAAAAGATATACCTATTTTTTCTATATTTTATATGTATGAAATTTTAAATTCTTTTTCAGCTGCAAAAATAATTAGTTAATAACATCGATGCAATAATCAAAATGTAAGCTATTTCATATAAGCTATTTCGAGACGCAGCTCGACAAGATCTCACTAATTTATCATGTTAAGACATTCGCGCAAATATTAATGTGGCTGGAAGACCCGCCGCATTGAGGTCGACGACTCGCACGAGTAATCACTTGTCTCGTCTTACGCGGGGCTTTTCTACTCGTTCAAGTGGGCAATAATGATATTAGTCTAGCAAAGTAAGTAACTGAATTTTGTCACCTCGTGCCTTTCTCTCGCGCTTGATTTGACTTACTAAGACGGCATTAGTGTTTGTAAGCTCATCTTTTAACGAAAGTCATTTAGAGCGCAATATAGCATTAATTTTAATCTTAAAAGACATATTGAGCGAACAGAAAAAAAATTGCATTATGACCATGTTCGAGAATATATTATCTATAAATTATTTAATAATTAAGATGTTATAAAGAACAGAATTTATAAAATTCAATCAATACTTAATAACCATAATTAAAAAGGTAACGTTTTTTTTATAAATTCCGAATAAATTTTATTAGGAGGATTAACTATCCGACTATCTTTTAATTTTACAATTTTATTCGCAGAATAATTTGCAAATTATTGCTTGTGAAATTTTATGCTAAAGCGTCGATGGAACTCGATGAAACTTCCTAATTGATGGCAACGTGCGATATATGCGTGCTTGTGCTTTATAGACGTGGCATTTCGCGTGTGAGATGCAAATGAATGTTCGTAAATGGTTCGAGGTAAAATCGCGTAACTTGTCAGGATTTTACAATCGCGATGGAAAATGCATTCGCTATAAATAGTTATTGCGTTCCTGTCTGCGCGATTACAGACACCGTCTCTCGCGGAATTGACGTGTCTCGATAATTTAACACCGTCTTAAAAGGGGCTTTAACGACGCTTGAAAATGGAACGCGCGCATCCGTTCTTTTTTTTTCTCGCTGATGCGCACGATAATGTGATTTAGGGCGATTTATAATGAGTACTAAAATATCCGCAGAAATTTACGAACATGGAGATATTAACGTCCGTGCAAACTTATTGCGCGCGATTAAAGCAAACAATGAGATTTACCGGGAAAATTTATTTCGCGCGGCGAATTTGTTAAATTGCTTGCTCACCTTAACGAGGGTGAGCCATTAAATTTTAAATGCATATTACATTTGATGCGTTTTTTATATACGAATATTAGCTCTTCCCCTGGGATTCTTTTGTAATTTTATTTCCTCGTTTTATATTTAAATACCGTTTTATTTTATAAAATCTTTTAAATGACAAAATCATAAATCTTATACGAGAGATAGAGAACCAATTTTATGACGCAATACGGTATGATATGTTACTGCTTGTTCGATTAATAGATACAAATAAATCATAACTTTTCCCAATAACAAAATTTTCCACAATGTGCGAGAACTTGGTGAATAGAATCTAACGATATCTCAAACCAAACTTCGAAATAACAGATCCCGACACGCTGAAAGAACAGTAATACCTATGCAATATAATTTATGGCAAATGGTAAAATAATTTAAAAGCTACTTTCATAATTGATTTATAACTTCAAATTTATTTATACAATAGTACGAATATTTAAAAATTTAAACTAAATTACTTACAATTTATTTCAAACCAATTAATAGTTCTTATTTTATTAGTAATTTTTAACGAATGTTTATATAAAATTGAAATCTCAGCTCATTATATAGAGCTGAATGCACGATCTAACTTCAAATTCCCTTCTCTTGCATTTCGCTGTTCTCCGATACTATACCTGACTCGCTCCCGTTCGTCGAGTGTCTTTTCCGAGTGGACAGTGATGTCGTTACTCTTGCTAAGTAAATTTCATCGCCTTGAGTGCCGCTCTCTCCGACTTGTCACGCTTGTAAGCGGCAGCGACGTTCCACGGCTCGTGTCAACCTCTCTATTAAAAGTTTCGTTCGCGCGACGGCGTCTTTATGTCAAAATGCGACGAGAGGCCGACGAGGTGTAAACGTCGATTCACTTTCAGGGATCTTAAAAACGACACTGATAGAAAAAACATCTAAATATAGAAAAAGATATCTGTGTCTCGGTAAAAAAAATGTATAATAAAATTGCGTTTACGTCATGTATCAATTACGAGTTAAAAATAGCAGAACACAGAAACTGTTGAGAAAATTCAGCCGTCATTCTTTTAAAGTAACGAAATCTGCTATTTCGAGATTTTGTTTCAGATAATTTGATATAAAGTGTTTAAATACATGATTTTATGAATTTCTCTTGAAAATAAATTGTTAATGTTACCGTATAACACAATTATAATAATTTAATAATTATATCGACATTTCCATCTTCCTAAAATTTACGGGAATATTTACAAAATTAATAAAACAGGAGAGAACAGAGGAGAAAGAGAGAGATCGCGAGTATACGTATAATTAAAGTGTTAATAACAATATTAATATTAAATAAATAACGCTGGTTGAAAGTATGCGTCACTCTACACATTTTTCCAACACATCAAATACAATTTCGGTAACGATTATGCTGAAGATGGTCCAAAAAGGGACCGAAACGTTCGAACATTAAATACAGAATAAATATTCTTTCGCATCGTGAACAGCGAATGGCTCTTAATTAGCCCGTTTTCCTTCCGATTGGATTTCCAACAGAGCCTTAACTCAACGATAATATTAAATTATTTTTTCAATAACAATGTTTAATATTTCCCGAAATTTTCGGGAAAAATCCGCCGATGGAAACTGGAAAAGTGCATATACATTCGTATGCGGAATTTCTTATTCTTACGAACCCGATAGATACAGCCGGATTCATAACGGGTTAAATTCAAGTACAGATTGATAGAGCAAAAAGATGAGGAATAAAAGATGGTACGTTCTTCCGCGAATAGCCATCGTTCTTCTTAGATGCCAGCTACAGTGATTGAGCGACTAAAACGACGAAGCACTTCTCGAAACCGATACTGGCTCGTGACAAGAAGATTTATGACAAATACGAATGAATAGCGGTACAAGCAACGCATTGTCCATTAACGAAGTAAAACCATTGCAATCCCCCTCAAATTAATCTTTGACCACGTCTCTGTAACTCCAGCAATCGCGCTTGTAAGAAAAACTCGCGCACCAGCATCCAAACGTCCTGTATCGGATTTTTTGTATTAATTAAATTTATTAATAAAATATAACTTTTATACTAATGATTGCGGTGATCGAAACGTGTCCTAAAATTGACGCTCTATTGGCACATGTGAAATTTTATGCTCAACTGTGCATTGGTTTTTTTAATGGAAAATGCTGCGCGTCGCATTAAATGAAATTACCAGATCTCTATCGACGCCGCAATAATGCTCGCGGGATATACCGCGTTATTAAATATTCAATGGCGATCGTACAGGATTTATTACCACGCGAGGGACCGGCTTGAAAAACGTTATTGCCCGGCGGCATCCAATATGACCGGCGTGGAAAAATATTCCGAGCAAGTTCAGAACTCAGTCGCCGCGCCGCCGCCGCCGCCGACGCGAAAAATGAAGGAAGAAACGTCGTAAGAGGGATGAAAGGGAAGCCGCGGGCCGATACATTGCCCGACCGAGTAACGTGGACAACGCGATGGAAAAAAAAAGAGAGAACCGAAAACGAAAAAGGCGAGAAAGTTTCTACGTGTCCACGCTACTGATAGGACCGCATCCGAACTTTAAACAAGTTCGAAACTCGGACCCTGCGGCCGCGGGGCCCCGTCGCGGCGTCGATCGATGCATTAAACGGCAAACTTTTGCGATCCTTGAGAATCGCGCGTTACTGTTTCCTTCCATCTCCCTGTTTCTCATGGTAGTACAGAGTATAAAGTGTGCCAAACATGTATCAAACTACTCTGGTCCTACATCTCTTTTTAAGAGATTTTTAGTATCATTTGGTTCCAAGATACCTAGACTTTTTTGTATTGCTGATTGTGAGTATTGAAAAATATTTCTCAATACACATTGATAATATGTTTAAAGTAATCACCTAAACCTAAGCTTCACGTAAAAATTTATATATTTTTCATGTACATAAAGATACAAAACGAAATATTCTATATATATAAAAACAAATGTCCTGACTGACTGACTTATCAACGCCCAACCCAAACCTTTAAACCTAGAAACATGAAATTCGGGGAGTTATATTTCTTCCATGACGTAAACACCCACTAGGAAGAGGTTTTTAGAAATTCGACCCCGAAGGGGATGAAAAAGAGTATGTATTTTCTTTGTTTGGATTCTTCAATATCTCTTAGGCCCGATGAGATATCAGCTTGGTTTTTTATTTAAAGTAGTTACATACCGTAGCACGGGTATCAAGCTAGTACATATACATATTATAAGTTGATTAGCGACACACACGATTGAGATAAATCATTTCGAAGTTTTTAAATTATTCGAAAATCAGAACCGTCGTTTTTATCGATTTATTTCCATTTCCGTTTGCATTGTCTCTTATATTTTCAATTATGATGTAATGAATTCTGTTGCAACTCCAAAGCACGATGCAATTTCCAGCGATGTTGCGGCGGTCGATAAATAATTTCGCTAAAGACCTCGGGACCACACCAACCGGAATGCATTAACCTGAATTAATACGTTTACGTTTCATTTGCGAATTCAATATTTGCCGACGGATAACAGCGGATACTCGCGCATCAGCAAATATGGACACTCCTTACATTGCCGGGTGAGATTCTATTCAGAAATAAAATTTGGCGCGCGCTGCGTCTCGTATCAGTATCGCGATATAATCTTTTGCGACGAACGGAAATGTTCTCTTGCGTCTGTTTAGAAACTTTAATTAAACTGTTGCTAAATCGCGCATTAAGAATACACGGTAACATTAATTAATTTAATCTAAACGTTAAGAGTTTAATTTAAATGGAAATTCCACAAGACAATGTAAGGAAGTTCTCCTTGTGGATGCATTTACTTAAATATAATATATATTATGTATATATTTATTAAGTTTTGCTAATGCTTGACAAGAAGCAGAGATTGCACATATTAAAACTTCTACAGAGTATATCTTAAACGTCACGCTTTTTCTAAGCATCAATATTAAGAAAAAAATCACTTTAATGAAGAAGAAACTATCAGTAATTAATTAATAGGTCGATAAAAAATTGAAGCGTTAAAACAAATTAAATTTTAACATTTACAGATTTAATAATGATACATTTTTTTACTTTCTAAAATTTTTGGTACAATAATACTTTATTTTGTATACAGCGATAAAATGAAACAAACGCAGAGACTAACTGCGGACTATTATGTCAGTGTTATTATATAAAGCATTATTAGCGCGCAATTGCCTGATTGGAAGTTTCAAGGGATCAACTTTTTCTTACGTTAACACAGCGAACAATATGGCTCACAAAGTGCGCCATGATTCTCAAGGTGCTCGCCTTCGATACTTGCGCTTGGTAACTTTAATCGCTCTTCCGCATCTTCGGGCGGGGATATAACGGAACGACAAAAAAACAAAGTATACGGCACTTATCTGTCCCCGTCTCCCGCTTTTTCTCCCGGAAACTTTGTTGGGAAGCATCTCACGGTCCCGTGCCGTGGAAACTTGCCGTTGCAGTTCGGCCAGCCGAGACGCCGTAGGTGCCCCGCGTCCCCCTCCCTTTCCGGTCACTCGCCTGGTCTACGTGCTCGAGATACGCGAACAGCTTTTTCGAACGTGATTACGATTCATGCGGTCGTCGCCCCGAAGATGAACGGTTGCGAAACAGTACGTGCCGGTTGCACACATGAATTCGCGAAGTGGGTCACAGAGAGACCCGTGAGGAACAGACAAACCCGGTCCCGGGAAATCCCCGCGAAGAAATATTTCGATTCGCCGAAAGGGCGTAGAGTTCGCGACGAAGAAAACGTGCGAACGTCGGAAGTGTACCGGTGTAATGCATCATACGGATGTAGGTTACATCCTGCTTGGCCCGACCTGGCTGTAGAGCCTCTGTTGTAGCTTCGCAGTTATGGCCCCCGTTCGTCGCCTCTGAGAATATACCGCTCGTCCCGGAAGGTGTAATCACTTCTTGATTTGTGTATTTCTGCAGTTTCTACTTCATCCTATCAGATTGTCGAGGATACACAACGTCGTACAGCATAGCAATCATAAATAATTATATATGCATATAAGCTATCGTTGTACATTTCATAATACAGTATAAATTTGTAGCACAAATAAAGAAACATAATTTTAAACCAATAAACCGCCATTTAACAAATAACATTTAAAAAAATCGTTGTACGAATAATTTATTAGTGCTCACCGTCTCTGAAACATAATATCGAAAACTCTTGTTGTTATATACTGATGTAACGCGATTATGTCGTAAGATTTTTCTCCCGCGATCTCCCACATTCATTCTTCACGAATTTCTCTCAGCGTTTCTCCGCGTTTGCCCCCTTTTCTAATATATTTTTTTTATAAAGCTTTTTCGAACCCATGCTTTCCGTCTCGCGCAACACTTCTTTTCTTCGTGACTGATGGCCGACGATGATGAAGCGACTTGGAAATTTGTACAACGTCGCTTCCTCGGCGTGACGCGGCCGATTCACAGCGAAGATCGAAAGCGTTCCCTTCGACACGCTTGCGTCTCACCAAAGAAAACCACACGCACGATCTTATTTTCCATGTCGGGGGAGCTTCGTGCGTAAAGCGTAATGTCATCATTTACTTTTTTAAGAGCAATAAAAAATGTCGTTCTTTAAGAAGATGTGCTTTTTTTATTGCCAAACTCTTCTCAGCGGGGGGATACCTTCTCAAGTATTTTAATTCAAACGCGAAGTATGTAAATTGGTTTTAAAAACGTGCGTTAGCTCGCCAGGGCGCGCGAATGGAGGAGAGCATATTTCTTCTTCTTAGATACACACTGGCAAATACGAGCAATAGACTACGCGCATCCGAGACTTAATGGTCTTTTCCTCGGAGAATCGGTAGAGGAGCGTTTTGCGATTTCACGATTCATTCCACGTCCGCGAACGTCTTAGAACAGCAAAAGGCTTTTTACTTCCCGGTAGCTCTCGAATTTGCAATATTTCTCTGGATTACGCGGCCAAGTCGAGCCAGGACGAGCGCGAGATGAAGATTGCTTACCTCTCGAGCGGATTTGGTCTTCAATGAGAAAAAAGAAGAGAGAAATAAAGAAAGGAAAAAGGGACCTGGTTAAGCGTAACAACCATCTGGCAGCCATTGCGAGTTATTATTTCCAAGAAAATATTTGATATTCGAGCTTTTCGTTAAAGAAAGTCTCTCTCGTTTCACGAAGCTGTATTAATGAAGGCAACCCTTTTTTTAATGACGCAACTTTTGCACGTAATTTTTATATAATGTTGCGTGTATTATAGAAGTTTTTCTTAATTAGATGCACAAATTTCCGAGATTTAAAATAGCCCAAAAATAATTAGTCGAATCGAGGTCGATTTGATGTTGATACGTTGATGAATATCGAATACTGAGTGATATTTTTGTCATCTTCGATCTCGAATTGCGCAATTGTGAATATTTCTATAAAATTTCTATTGTCTTTCGGACAGTTCTATATCAAATTGATGCAAAATCGAAAAGCACAGTATATACATACCTATACTGTGTATTCGATATAGAATGGAAGGAAGGAGCAAAAGACAATAGAAATCTAATAGAAATGTTTGCAATTGCTCAATTAGCATAGAAACAGTTATAATATGAGATCAGAGATAACAAAAATATCACCCAATATTCGACAGCGACCATCAAATCGATGTCGATTTGACTAATCATTTCTGGCTGGGTATAGAATAAAAATATTCAACTAAACTTCATATATGATATTACTATAATAACTTATACAATTATCATAATACTATAATTACTATACTATAATACTATATATAATAACTATAATTATTATTATCTCATATATGAATATCACTAATCTCTTAAACAGCATTAATATAAAAGCAGAATTAATCCTTTTACGCATGAATTGTCTTCTTAACAAGAAAACATGATTTTACTCACCCCAAAAAATACGCAAAGATGCATGAAAATATTATAATGGTCAGAAAAGAATTATAAGTTCCTTTGAGAGGGACTTTTAAAATAAAATAGAATAATCGGAGCGTGGATGTGACATCGAAACGTTTGAAGTCCACCGATTTGAAACTTGAAAGCGAAGTCTCGAGTGTCAGCCATTATCGACGTGGAGGACGTTGAACGTGTTTCCACAGGGGCGATATAGTCTCGTGCCTTAAGACGCACCCCCCGGTTGAATCGATGACGCGATCTACTTGGGCAACGAAGAGTAAAGCGGCGAGTTCTCCTTGAAGACGAGAGAGTCAGCAAATTGGCGAATTGGGCCGACAGCATGCGGGCCGTTGTTTGAGTGGAAGCCACGTGTCTTCCCATGTGTGTGTATGCGTGTAAGTGTGTGTGTGTGTGTGTGTGTGTGGAAACCTCCTAATAGCTTCGGACGCTGCAAGGATGCCGTAGGTGTGACACATTAATCAGTAGCAGCGTTCACTGAGGCTGGGCTCCAGCCACCCGTAGAGCTGAATCCTGGGATGTACAGCGCTTAGGTGTTGCGCATTTCCCGTGATTGCGGACGTTGCGGAACAAATAGAAAAGAATGCCAAGTTCGTTCCAGAACACCGAGATATTGGTAGCTATTAAGCTACGTGCGATTGAAAGACTTAAAGAATTATAGACGTGAATGCCGCGTAGTATTTCGCGAATAAAGTGACAGTAACACATTTTTATTTTTTAATTGTTTAGTTTCAAGCGGGCGTGACATATATCTTAACAGAATCTTAACTTGAGGTAGGTATAATTATCATAATATATTAATACAGAAAATTAAAGAGATACGAAGAAGAATCTTATTTCCAAGACAAGAAATTAAAGTTTAAAGGAATTTATAATCGTGAAGAAATGCGCAATGTCCGCCACACCGTACATAGCGCCAAATTTCCCATCTCACTGGAATTTCAAGAGGATCACTTCGTTCTCCTTCGATCGGCACCATTATGAATTTCTGTTAGGATGTGTGCGGGATTCCGCGCGTGGCATCCTTGGCGCATTAGCCTGGTGAACGCATCTTCGACCTAGCAGTAGTCTTGATTATCTGTACGTATAATACGATTGCTTACATATTTCTGCAAAATTTCTCTTTATCAAAAGGCATTTCTTTCATTTTTTATTTAATACATAACTTATTGAAATTTACATATATGTATATACTATGTAATATTTAGGGGCGAGGAAGAGCTTAAATATACGACAATAAAATTAATATATCCCATATCCAAAAGTAAAAGAATAAAAAAAATAATTTATATACAAATCTTTTGTAATAACCAATCGTATTATTAAACATTTGTAATAAATGTTTTTATTATTTCCTATAAAAATTCATCTCGAGAATTAGTGATTATAATGTTTTACCGCAAAAGTCTTTCTTGTCACGTCCCGTCGTTCGGGATTACACGCTTAGAGCGAAGATAGCCTGCATGGAGAACGGCTAATACGCGAGCATTATGGCACATTTTGCCGGGATGACTAACGCGCGAGCTCGTCGGGAATGATAAAAAGCGAACAGACGTGAGGATCGAGAATTTACGTCGCCGCCGCGGCGATGTAACCCGAACCGATAAATGGTTTGAAGCCGTGTCAAAGGAAGTGGATCCAATTTAAACCGCGGCCTGTCCTTTGCTCAGCTAGAATCTCCCATCGCCGAATGGATCCGCGTTATGAATAGTCTCGTATGATTTACATTCCATCCCGCCTTCGAGATCAATTCTGGTTGTACGTTATGGCAATTTGCCCCCGTTCGCCAAGATAAACTCGCGGTGACCTAATGACCGATTTCTAGAACAGACAGTATCATAAAACTATAAAATTTTGTCGTCATTCGCGAAAGAGATTAAGAAACGTGCATGCGGAAGATAGAAATGGAAATTTTCTAAAGTTTCCCCGTAAGTTAAAAATTTAACTGCCAAGCATCCATCATTTTTTTAAAAGTTCTGGATATTATCCGCTGTAAAAGAACCTATATAATCTGTTTAAAGCTAAAAACTTGCTCAATATACATAATGGTATATGTTATACATACAACTATAACTTAATGCGTTATTTTTCTCTTTTTTCTGGAAACTAGTATTTGTCAAAATAACAAAGTTTTTTACAACGTCCGGCTTAAAAAGCTTGTGCAGTTAAAATTGCAGTGGTACGGCTCCACTGTGTGGAGCCATACACATTGAAACCGTGCGTAGGAAGCCTTCTCTTCCAGCTTAACGGGGATTATAAGATCTTCGCCGTAATGAAGCAGTGTTTATTAACAATTTAATTAGAGCTTCGTTAAGTGCCGCAGGTAATAATTTTGCAGTCAGCGTCTAATTACCATTGCCGTGCGAAACGGATACAACATGTATTATTTTTGAGGCTGCAATAATTATGAACTTAGTACGAGTATATTATTCGTACCGGCCGGATTAACATTTCTACGCTAATATTTATACATTATTATATACAACAAAGCTTGTTACTAAATTACATTTGATCAAAGGCATATATTATCTAAATGTTATTTACATTATTGTGGGTAACAAAGTAATCTTCTGATACATAATGACAAGATATCCTGCTAACACTTATTTAATATTTTATTTATAATACACGTATAATTAATCTGACTTTGTCTTCTTATTTTTTTCAGTATATGCGTTACCGTGGTCGTTCTCAATGTTCACTTCCGTTCACCACAAACGCACAGAATGGCACCCTGGGTGAAGAGAGTTTTCATACACATTCTTCCGCGACTCCTAGTCATGAGGAGGCCTCAATATAAATTTGAAACTAGCAGGTTGGTATCAAATGTAATTGCAGAAAATGTATATTATTCAAAAATACGTATGAATCCATTATTCCTCTTTTCTTAGCAGAAAATATAATACGATTAATGTAATAAAAAACAAGATTTTCTTAATTTTTATTCTAATTAATTTGAAAAAATCTTAATTTTAAACTTTTTTATCAATACACTTTAGCTCTGAAAATTAGGGAAAATATTATAAAATACTAAATGTGTAAAGAAAACCTCAGACGAAAAATAAGCCGTTGCTTACATGTTCTTCGTGTACGAGCGATAAAAATCGCAATCAGAGATTTCGTTACACGGAGATTGCGTCGTAACAATAATGTTGTAGACACTTGGCGCGACCTTACATTCTAGTCTCGGCAATAGTCACCGCCAGCTAGCCCGTCGCTTTTCAGGACGTGGCACCCGCATTAAAATTCCGCGTCCGATTGTCTATGTTTGCAGGTTCGCTTCCGGCAGAGTGCTAATGAGGACCGTCAGAGGAAAGGAGAAGACTTGTTATTATCCTTATCATCCGTCGACTCAGGAAGACAGCGAAGAACACCTCACACCCAAGAGATTCCACAGCCGTCCTCCGTCAAAGGAAGATCTCTCGCCTTCCAGGTATTTATGACAATTAGAAAGTGCTCCTACTAATTAGCTCTTTGATCCTTACGTTGCTCTGTTGAGATTTGCCACGCCTATTTTAACGACTCATTATTTTTCTTAGAAATGTTTATAATTACAAAACATAATTTAAAAATATCTTCTTGTCTACAAGAAACTTATACACGGATAAAATTATAACTATAAATTTAAACTCTTAAATGAAATGATCTTAAAATATTGTCTTGTTTATAATAATAGTGATGAAAATGCTTACTAGAAGGAAGAGAGAAACATATCTAACAGTGTTATGCTCTCCGATTGCTTCAGCCTTACAGACGGTGCGAGGTTCGGAGGCAGCTGCTTGATTCATGGCCCCCCTTTACCACCGTTACCGTTACACACCGAGTGCGAGGATCTCTCGGTCTCGGTCTCCGGGGACGCGGGCATAGAGGAAGTCAAGAGCCCCGCGCTACGAAGCCCACCCGCCTTCTCGCACTCCCGTTGTCCACCGGAAGTGCACAGGTCCTGCATCTGCGTGCGCTTCATCGCGGAACACACCAAAATGCTCGAAGACTCGACTAAGGTATATCCGTTGAAATAAGTAGAGAGACATTTTTGAATAAAAATTTTACTTGAACAATTATTGCTTTTTTCCTATTAATATACATACACACACACACAATATAACATATACATACAGTCGTACACATATATTTATATATATTGTACATAGAATATACCTAGATTGGGTGTGTATATGTCTTAATTCGCCACTATCAACAGAAAATATTTCGATAAATCAAAGAAATCGTTTCTCTGCGCGCAGGTAAAGGAGGACTGGAAGTACGTGGCGATGGTGCTGGACCGCCTGTTCCTCTGGATCTTCACTCTGGCAGTTCTGGTGGGTACCGCGGGCATCATCCTGCAAGCGCCCACCCTTTACGACGATCGGGTGCCTATCGACAAGAAGTTCAGCGAATTCGCGACCACGACGGTGGTGAAGTGTCCGCCCCAGTAGTCCATGCCCGAGCCCTGCACCGTAGAGAAAGACTAAGGGCCAGACGTCCCGGGCCTAGTCTTTAGGAGTGTCCGCAAGTTCCACCTCCTTATCCTCAATGACGAAATTACGGTAAAAGGGCTCCGATTTTTGCGAAGAGAGTGATCGAAAGTATACGATCGACGGTTTTAAAGACGACGAGTGGGATGCTAAGCTCCTTTGAAAGAGGAAAACCGAAGGAGCGAAATAAACATCGTCTATTTGGAGAGACAGTGTCGATCGAAGGGTGAGAAAGAAGACGATGTATACGTTAGAAAATCCTGAAACGAGAAAACTCGGGGCGAGAAAACTCGTTGCTCGAACAAATTACACTCGGTGTCACCCAAATAAGGGCGCGTCGCTCGCGTAATAGACGTGAGATTCGCAGGAAGATCTACGTACACCTACCATAGTCTGCTCAAGTAAATCGTAATACGAAGCTGCCACTATTTAATCGGGTAATACATCAGGCTAACGGACATTACGGTGTAAACACTGTATAGTATAATTTTAGTCGCCTCGGGAACGAGGACTGAACGTCGACGATCGAGCTTCCGATCTCCGCCTGTCGTTCGTCGAAACGTGTACGAACGGGCGCTGAGTTATCGTTCGAATAGGGAGCGGAATAGTAAAAGCTCGACGTGAATTAGGGATTAACGCGAAAAATTAGTTAATGTCATATTTCATATTTCAGTCTACGTTGTAGATTTATAATCTAGAACGAGACAAAGATAGCTTTGACTGTTGATGACATCGCGATGCGGTTGCACTGCTGCAGCATCTTGCGCGCACATTTTACAATGAAGAACGTCTTAATGTGAGCAAAGGTTTTTTTCTTTCCGAACGTTTTTTACATTAAACGCATTGTATATCAATAATTCCGTAGCTTGTTGCAGCGTGTGCAATTTACTGAAGCTTGGGGCTTGCGAGCTTCTGCATTACAATAAAATGCGAATGAGAGGCTGCAGTACCATCGCAATACGCGCGATGGCAGCAATCTGTACGCGAATAATACTTCGCCTCGAACGACGAAAGTTGCGTTTTGTGAGCGTTTTGCCCTTTGCAACGCGAGCCGGGAGTCGCTCGCATTATGAGAATTAATTAGGTAATCAGCGCGTAGCTAGCTCGTCGTACACAGACCTTAGGGCGTAATCTTACTCGACGTGTATAACCAGTTGATAATTTTAGAAACGTAACCGTTTATACGAGTATATAATATGTATAATATATTTAAGAGCGACGGACGAGCCGATAGCGCGTCGGTAACGCGAAGTACTATTCAATTAAATACTATCTCAAAAATACTTAATCAACTAATCTTCCTTTTTGATAATCTTTCTACTATCAATTATTATACTTCCATAGTTAAACTTTCTGCGAGCTTCGTATCTGTCACTTAATTCTCTCGCTCTCTTCTTGATCTCTTTCCCTTTTCCCTTTTCCCTTTTCCCATTTCCGATAAGCGATGTAAATAACTTTATTTGTACGTGAAGTTATATTATCGTTTCCTCTTCTCTTCGCTGTTCTCTTCGCGAAGAAGAGAACGTACATCTAGCGTTCGCCGACGCATCTCGCGTTACCTCGTCCCAATAAAAATATATTGTATTTTGTAATGAAAAGTGAAACGCGTGAGAGTATGATAAAGAATAACCGATAGTACGGTAAGAACAAGTAAAGCATACGAATTCTAAAGCTGATAGTTGTAGGGAATTGAACAACCATTGACGCCGTTGTTCAATACCGTAGTTCGTGGTCGTTGTCACTGTGAGTCGTCATTTTGTTATATTGCCCTTTTTTTCGTTTTTTTTTTTATAGACACAGTTAACGCGTCATGTATGATACTTGTCATTTGTGGTCAGACGATTCGTCTGTCGCGAATCGCCCGTGCGGACTGTTACTCGCGAGAAACGTAAATCAACGTCGGAGAATCTTGGATCCTCTTCCTATCTAAATTATCGATTTGTCGCGTGTTCAGGAAATTCAGAGATGGAACTTTTTCTGTGATAATTCAATACGAATTTATATGTAATTCACGCTCCAGAATTGATGAAAATACTGAGTAACGTGTTATTCGTTTACATAAAACAATATTGAATCTTTCATTAACTCGAGAACGGGCGTCTGGGTTTTTTTTCCATAAATGGTCACCTAAGGTAATTTTTACATTCCAATTAAAAGTCATTATTATTAATTACATAATGCATATTTTTGATTGTTTTATAATTTATTAGTATTTAAGGACAATATGTACGTATAGATTTACTCAACACTTTCTGAAAAAAGTAAGGAGAAATAAACAAAAAAATATTTAAAGAGCAAAAGAAGCACATTAAAATTACCATGAGCTTTATTTTTTCGATACTGGGGTGTAAAAATCACCCCAGGCGCCCGTTCCCGGGTTAATTTAAGCTCAAGAAGCTTAATCGACCAATTATTCCCTTGAAACAAATACCCGGCTTTATCCGGTACCAACATTTACATGCACGAAAAAAAAGCACAAAAGAATTGACTTTCCCTTTCGATGAAACAAGAGGATTCACCGATTTTGCCGATAGCCTTTTAAGTCGACGATCGATACTCGCGTCGATGTACCCGATTCTTCGACGTCTTTTAGGACTCTTAGTCATAACTAACGAGTAATAATTTTCGCGCATTCTAGATATAATATTGTAGTACGATGAACTGTAAATATAAATATATATAGATATATATATATTTATTACTATTACGGCGAGGGGAGAAAATAAAGATTCCCCATTACTACTGCCATTAAAACGCAACGCCGATACTTTAAGAGCGTTTTTGCACCATCATTCGAATGGCCATCGATCGTTTAAGGAAAAAACAATTTCCGGCATACGATCGCTTCTTTCATTCGTCAATCAATCGAGGGACGGATCAGCGAGAAGGAATTTTACGCAAAATAATTTCTTCTCGAGACTCGAACAAATGTTTCTTCCTGACTGACCACGTGGCGATCGACGCCGATCGATCTATGCCGAATATTGTGAACGTGATCGCTACTCGATTGAAAATCGTCCAGTGAACGCCGAAGCGTTAGCAGACTCGTGGGAAATAAAGAGGCGTGCATTTAGTATCGTAGTACACTCAAGGAATTATTCTCCTAGCGAGAGAGAAAAAGCGAAACAAATCTACTCCGCACTAGGTCGTTAGGAAAACAACGCACACATTTTCTATGATAGAGCTATATATTTACTTGTTATAAAATGACACCGCGATTGGTAATATTCGCGTCGACGACGATTTTATAGCGAAGATGGCATTTAAACCCTAATTAATGCGGTGAAACAATATGTCAGTGTTCTAATTTCAACATTAGCTTCCGATGAACTGAAAAAAATAAGGAAGCCAGTTTTAGCCTAGCTCCTTTGTTTCATCGAAATTTAATTATCACGTATTTATTGCGACAGCGATAATGGCGATAAACGCTATTTGAATTCAAATTGATTAAATTGTGACACTTAACTATAAATTTATTTAACTATAGTAATTTAAGATTGAGATAATAGTAAAGACAATTCCATTTTTCAGAATACAGAGTATTACAAAATTAAAAATTTGTTATTTAAGTAAATTTTGATTAAATACACGTTTTGATATTTATATTTATTACTGTGGTTTACATTTTTTAAATATAAATCATATGGTCATATTTTTCAAATTTTGTGAAGGTACTTTTAGTATGATATTCTTTACATATTGAACATTTTATTTAGTTTTTAACATTTTTAATAGTCATTCTTCTTAATAATTGATATGCAGCGTCTCTCATTAGAACCTATTAAAAAAACTTGAACTTTGTTATAAATATTCTTAAAAACTAACTCCGGCGAAGAAATCGAAAAAATTCATATGCTAATATTATTTATAAAAGAGCATACATTTTAAATTTTATAAAATTTTTAACATTTCTGATTCTCTTGATGAGAATCTTAATAGAAATGAATACGCTGTTGAAATACTTGCGAGTTAAACAATCTACATACATTTAATAGATGTAATATTTATATTTAATAGATTGAAAATATTTTAATTTTGTACATTAAATGTGCATTAATTTTTTCTAATTTACCAACTTTTAGTACTAATTTTTCAATTTTTTTGTTGTCATTGTCAACAATAAAATGATTAATGAAAAGCAATGGAGTTGTAGACAACGTCCTGCAAACATACATCGCCAACTACGAAAATCACGTCGATGTGATCGAAATATTTGATCGGTAGAATGATCTTAGATTACGAATCGAGAACGAATAAGAGACAAATAGAGCGAATGAGGTATGCGCATTTAGATAATAAACTATTTAACAGGATAATAAATTATTTAACAGGATTAAGATGTAAATACCGTGTAAATAACGAGATGTAGCGAGTAAGTAAAAGTTATAAACGATTGGGCCCTTTTTTACGATTTTCAGATAAAATCGGTATCTTCCCGAAAAATTGTATGGGGCTTTTTAATACATTGTACTCATTGTAACACATTACTACATGCGTCATTTCACAAATTTTTAAAACAATTTTAATCCTTTGTTAGCCAGAGATAATAATATATTCGATCTTCGTCTGATTAAATATTGGAAATTTTTTTCAACGGGAAATAATAATAATTGATAAAGTTTGAGAAATAATTCACAATAGGTTATCCATCCGTTAATTGTTCTAAATGGTAAATTACGTAATTTTTATTAAATCCTATAATTTAAATAATTACCTTCCAAACTATTTTTATTATTCATTAAATTTTAGTAAATAATATTAATTCACAATCTTCGCATCGTTATATTATAAAAAAATAATCTTTACAAATAGAAGAATTATAAATATTCTTTTGAACAATAAAAAGTTATTCATATATTTGCATAAAACCCATTTGGATTTTATCAAAAGCAGCAACTAAAATGCCAATAACGTAAAGACATAAATCAATGAAAAAATTATGAAAGAAAAGCACAAGAGACAAATATATCTTTTTATTTGTCATAATCTTTCAAATCTGAAATTCTGTACAATTGATGCAATATTAATCTTTCGTCATGATATAATAACTATATATTCGTGATACGTTTTTCCTTCCTGCAATATTTTTTTAATATTAAATTTGCAAGAGATGTATTGCATTAAAAAATGTTTGCGCAATTCTTTTCATTTATCCCGTTTTCAATAGAATTCGATTGACGCTCGATACAGGATTATTGAAAATTCGAGCGCCATTAATTAGCGTTTGGTCACGATGAAAAGAGCGTGGAATTATCTCAACGCTGGCGTACAAAGTACTGAACAGTATCGCATTAAATGCACCGAGCGAAACTCGCCATATTCGGGTGGAAAGAAAAAAAAAAGAGCGCTCGACGCAGAAAGGCATGACCAAATATAACGAACGAGAACGTATCTTGTTTGACATACGAAACGCGTTTGTCACGAGTGCGAAATTAAAAACCGCAGAAAATTCGCATTTGTTTGTTTGTAATCGCGCACAAAATGTTAATAATTGTATTTTATCGTGCCGATGTGTATATGTATATGCGATCGTTTTAGAATGTCGACAATGCGCTCACACGCAATACCGATAATAATGCGTCTGATAAAATCGAGTGAATTGTATGAAGACAATAAACGATCGATTCCTTTTCCAAACGATTGATAATTGAAGGGGTTATTTGCGAAATAAGACGTAATCTCTTGAAATGGAGCTTTCAGAAGTAAAAGGAAAACATTTATCTGTGTTAATATCAAGTGAATTATCTTTTTGTTCCGATAGATCTTCTTTGTAAGACTATAAAAATAAATCGATTAAAAACGTACACGTCTTTAATGAATTCTAATTGTCAGCGTAGTAAAATTATGATAAAAATATTCACGTGCAATGTAATCCACATGCTTCGTTGGAAGATATGTCTCGTTTCGAAAATAACCCCTGCAACATATGAGAGATCGGAAAATAAAGACATTTTTAGAACAATTCTCGTATATCGAGAAACTTTATTTGCAAACAGAATGCGCATTTAGCGCCAAATGCGCTGGGCTTCAACACGAGATTCCCGTATGCAAACATAAAATGAAAACTGCAGCCACAATTAAACGTTAGATGCGACTGTCTACAGACTTATCCAGACAAACTTGCATAGCTGCATAAGCATATGTATAAAAAAAAATTATTCAATCGCATTTCACGCGCGTTCTTACGATAGAAATGCAATTGGATAATTTTCTTTATGCATATAATTATGCGGATATACAAGTTTGTCTGGATAAATTCTTAATGTCATTTTTTTGTAGCTCATCCAAGTATGAGGATACGTTAATCGATATAAACGTGTAGGAAAAGTCGCATTTAGCGCTAAATGCATTGTAAAAAGTGGATTGGACGTCGTCGAAGTATATATAAAATCGACGCTGCGCAGTTCTGCGATTTTAACTCGTCTCGAGGGATTTCGACATGCGCGAAGAGGTGAGACTTCGCGGTGTGTTCAAGACTTCGATTTTAATACCGCGGGTGATTTTTATCTCCAACGGGCCGAGGCCCCGACCGACGATAAATCATCGCTTCCAACCCTCGAACTGCGTATTTGATAGCTTTTGCGAATACCGCATACTAAACCGCATTTAACGAGTTAGGCTAAAGGCGAGGAGAGTAAGGAACGGTACGGATAGATTATTGTAACGATATAACATATAGTGTGTTATAAAACGAGCGTACCGTATAGCAATAGAGCGCCGTCAACGTGAGCGTGAACGGGGAGAGTTTTACGGTAAACATTGGAATAATAATTATCACCGTTAGATACGATTATTATGTATATCGTTTGTTAAATATGTACCTACTAACTAATTATATACTAACGACCGTCGTTCTAAGGCTACACGATATAAGGACGAGATTCTTGTTGCTTGGTTTTGTAATCATGCTTGACAAAAGCATACGGAGAAATAAAACTTGTTGTCGTAGAAAAAAGTTCCCCGCAGTTCTTTTCGCGTGCGCGAGTGCCAACCGCCGCATACGAGAGCGAATCGATAATTATCAGGGCGCGCGCGGGGGATGTTTCCTTCATCCCTATTGCACCCGACAGATCTCACAATTCATATCGCTGTCTCCGTGGAATTGTTCGCCGTTAACCACTCCTGCACTTCCGGTAAGGATTCCTTCAACCACTTTATCGCGAATTTAGCGTGCGCTTCGACCATCGCCATGGTATACCCCACGATCTTTATGCTTTCGAGATTATCCTCGCTGAAAGTCTGAAACTAAAGGATCAAATGGACATTAAAATTGCACAATTGCAATTTTATAATATTCAAAAAGATTTAATGTCTTTTAAGTAACACAAGAAAGAAACGTAGAAATTTTTCCCAGCATAAAAATGAAGATTATAGTGAATCCATTTATTATTAATTATCCTATTGTCTTATTATTTTAGTATAAATTATTATTTCTGCGCGTAATATTAAATCACACTTACGTCTTCAAAGTCTTCCTCGCTGATCAAGCCGTTTGTCATCGCCAATGCGAAAGCTTTTACGATCGGGCGACATTTGGAGAATCTAAACAGACATGAGACAACATCGTAATCTGCTTACAAGTTTGACGAAGAGATAAGAAGTTTGCAAAGTACCTTGTGACGATAACCTGCCAATTATTTTGCACGAACTTGCTGGCGATTTCCGCAGCGACCGGATTTTGCGGAAAACTTCTTAAGATCCTTTGCGTCTCCTCCTCGTCGTACATCTTCCCCTCGAGAAGCTCGCTAAGTACCCTAACATACATTAACATGAATTATATCCCCGCAAACATGCTGTCAAGTTTTTATATTTTTGCAGGATATTTTTGAAAATTTTAATACTTTAGCAGATTTTTCTTGAATCAATGTGTAAAGAATCTGTCACTTTTTATTTAAAATTTTACTGAACATATTTTTCGCACTATTTAATTTTAATTAACTTTAATAAAATATCTTGCTCTAACTAGGAATTAAATTTAATCTAAAAAAAATTTACTTAGAAATAGATAGAGGATCTATTATTTATTAACTATCCAATTTCTAAAAATTCTACCTCCAGATAAAAATTAGAACGATAATAAAAAATGTATGATGTTACTTATTTTTAACTTATTATACTAACAATTTCTACTTACGATTGCAGAATCCACGGCGTCTGGAAGCATGCAAATGCTGATAGAATGCGATTTTTTTCATCTCGATCTGCGGTGGAGTTTGCCCTTTCCACGAAGTAATTCCACTCATTCCGCGTGCCGTATCGTGCGATCGTACAGTACAGCACTTCGCGTGCGTACGCCGGCACACTAAGCAATCAAAATTATCAAAGTTTTACCTCCAAAATGGACCGTGAAATCAAAATCATTCTTTTAAAAATGAAAATTAATTCGAAAATGTCATCATACAAATATTACTTTTTTCTATTTTCTTTATGTTATGCGCATAATATTGCGCGTTATGGTTAGTATATATAAATAGGATTAGTATTGTTTTTTTATACGTTTCGGTGTAATTGCCATGAAAGAAAAAAATTACAGCAATTTTCATCTCAAATTTTGAAACAATTTAGTGATTTATTGTTAGATAATACAAATTTTCTATCGACGATAATATTAATAAAAATGCAGCTCCCAATCTTAGAAAGACAGGCAAAAATGTATAGCACATTAGTTGGGATTCTATTTTATTTGAATAACAAAATTTTGGAATAAAAAAAGTAACGACTTGTACAAAGACTGTAATAAAGCCACACATCATTATTGTTTGAAAGTCGTATGAATGTAAATAGGAGCGAATTTCGAATTACAAATTAGGCATTTTTATCAAACTTACACTTCGTCCGCATCGGAATGGTCCTTCAATTTTGCAAAATGACTCCTGGCCCATTCGAGGCATTCCGCATTCTCGAACGCGCAAGCTATCGTAAGAGTGGTCAAAGTTAGTCGTGATCCCTCATCGACTTTCCATCCCACGTCCGAGTACAATTTCGAAGTAAATTTTAATGTAAATTCCTGTAAACGATCCATTCATCAAGTCATTTCATCGTATTACTATTCAACAATAATGTAAATTATTATTAAATAATAATGCGATAAAAATAACAAATTAATTTAAATACCTGTTTTTTTTTTTCAAATAAATTTTAACTTCTGGATTTCTTAAGTTTTTGAAATTCTTTATTGCTTTAATAATGTTATTTTCTGTTCATAAGCATACTGCGTTACCTGAAAGGCGCTAAAACCAGATGTTTCGTAAAGGAGACCGTTCAACTTCAACAGATGACGCATCAGAGCACCCCAGGGAGCGTAATGCCGTTCCTTCATTTGCATATATTTAATAAAGTCGAAAGCGGTCGCGTATTTCGTCATACCGACCGCGGCGAGTCCGAGCACATCGTCGATGAGCGACGCCCTGGTTTCTGCCGGAAGGGCCTCGTGATTTTCCTCGAGAGCCTGCGTCAGGAGCTTCCAATTTTCCTCGTCATAGTGCACACGGTAATAACCTTGAAGGCAATTAATAACGATAGGGCCAGATACTTGCATCCCGTTTCGCAATTTCATTAAATTGGAGGATATTAAATTTAATGTATCATACTCTCGCGAAGAAGTTATTTTCTGCATGAGTAAAATTTGAAAGAATCATTTGTTACGAAATTAAAAATTGCGTTATAATAATTAGAAATAATTAAAGAAGAAAAAGGAAAGCGTCAGAAATTAATTAAAATACAAAGTAAAACAAATGTTTCTCATTTTATTAGAGGATGTAAATTGCTTGCCAATAAATATCTGAAAATATCTAGATAAATTTTACTTATCTCCCATTATTAACAATTTAAAATAACAAAATTTGTAATTATCTTTCTTCAACTCTTATTATAATGCTCTATTTTCTCATTAGATCATCATCGAAAGAAATTATAATTAACACATTAACAATTTCAATTAACAATTAATAATTTCATATATAATAATGAAAGAAATATTTTGCTCATTCTGATAAAAACGTCTTAATTGTTCGTAGCCAAATTTTTTTGAGGGATGCATTTTTTGAGAGAAATTATGTAGCTAACCTGTTTTATTCACATTGAACACAATCCAAGAATCTTGAGCGCCAACGTTCTGCACCACCATCTCCGCTTCGGAATGCAACCACAGCTTTGTCGGAGATGACCAATCATTGCTCGTTTTGTTAATATAGTCAAGCGGTACGTACCACGTCGGTTGAGTGTCAGATAATGTTTGCTCATACGTAAATCTTAGCTGTGCAACATATAATATAGTTGATGATAATAAATATTTTACATCGAGAAACATATTGATGCAAATTATGCAAATTATGATCTCCCATAGGAGATTAAGTACGCAATTTAATTCGTAGAATTTAAATTGCACCTGTCGAATGACAGCGGTGCCTTCCTCGTATTTCCTCTTGACGCTGACAATCGGATATCCTCGATGCGAAATCCAAGAGTTCATTGCTTCGGCCAACGTGATTTCGATGGGTAATCCGATAGTTTCTTCCGCCATCGCTTCCCAGAAATCGTCAACGTTCGCGGTCGAATAGTTCCTAAAAAAGACATTAATTTACAAATATTTCAGTATATTTTTCTGTAGCGAAACGTGGAGCACAGTACTATTAATGCATCCCTTTGTATGTATCACGCGACAAGATTGTACAATTTTATCTGTATGACATTGCGACGTTCAATGCCATACGAAATATGTATATCGATGATAGGTGCACTTATGTAACGAGTCCGATAAAGAAGCATGAGGAATAATGGTCGGGCAGCTCGTGACATTCAACGACTGGCATTACCATAAAGCCAGCGGGATAACTCGCTGTAAAACGCGTCGATTATCGTTTCGATGACTGAATCAACGCTGTACCGCGCATATGTGCGAATACGGCCGAGAGCGCGAGTGATATAAACGTCGATGCCGCGGGATTACACGATTAATGAACGTACGACGGTCCGGCGCGGCGGTCGGAGGAATAAAACGACGATAATGTGATATACCCACCACCTCGCTATGAATTTCCGGTAGCCGTTCCTAAAGGCGGTATCGTTTATCACGCCATGCAACATGCGAATCAAGCATGCACCTACAAGAAGCAATCGGAATGCAGAGTCACATTATGCATCAGCGTTACGAGAGCGTATATTCGATACTGCCTTTCGAGTAAAGCTGAGTTTATCCGACATTTATTTCACGTGTTCGCATGTTCAGAGAGATATACTGATTCCAATACTTGTTGAATATTGGAAAAGTCGCGTAGAACAGTGAAAAAAATATGCTGAAAAGCAATATAAACTTTTTCACTAACTACAAAATTATTTAAAATAAATAATGCAAATTTTAGATAGTTATAAATATTAACATACAGATACTTGTGTTCTTGTAATAATATTCAAATAATATGCAAATTTTAGATAGTTATAAATATTAACATACAGATATTTGTGTTCTTGTAATAATATTCAACTGTTTCATATTTATTTAATAGCATTCTTGTGTAAAATGCGCAAATATTAAAATGTTCGAATAGTCACAGCTCCACTGTCGATGTAGCTAATATTGAAAGTAAAATACTAATGCCAATAGTATTCAAAAGCAACATAATGATACTTGAAAGTATCACAAGCATTGCTCGAGGAAGAAATGATCTTTACCTTTCTTATGTCGAGCGTTGTCGTCCGAAAAATCCAAATGAGCAGGATTTATGTTCGATTGCAGTGGCTTTGAAACGCTGTAGCTATCCTCTTCCATGGCATCCCATTGCACATTAGCAAGAAAGGCATGATTAGAGTCCAATGACGAATCTATCTGAAAATAAAATCTCATAAAAACTTTGCTTTCCTTGGAAGAAAATACTGTACTTATCTAGACACCATGAAATGTGTGAATCAATTATTTCAAAAAGGTAACATAAACATAAACTGTAAACCAAATTGAAAGAAAATACTAAAAAATCAATTTTTAATATTAATATAAAATAAAGAATATAAAAACAATTATAAAAATTAAAAGAAATCTTTTTCCCCGTATAAAGAATGTTGTTTTTTCCATTTGTATATAAAAAATTTTGCAATTTTGCACCGTGTAAGTAAAATTCATTTTATTTATTTACTCGTAATTACCTTTTTCAAATAATTAATATATGCTTTAATATTAACTGTAAAAGTACATAATTTTAATATAATTATGTTTAATATAATTTGACATAAGTATACGTTTAATATAATTTAACGTATGTTGCAGCACAAAAAACTGTTTGTCGGACGTCGGTATGCACTTTTAGAGTTAATGGATGTCGTAAATATTATTCCAATTATGTGCCTTCTCGATCATCGCGTGTCGCAAGTGGAGAGTGGAGCCTTCAAGTAGCCAAACGTCCGTCCAGTTCTTCATGTTCACGACACCGCCCAGCCATTGTTCTCCTATCAGGCTTATCAGAGCGCTTAACGCGTCCGTCTTCGTGACCATGGGAGATCGATCCGCGGCGTAGAAGAGCGATTGCCTTGAAAACAATTTAGCTTGATATAACGCAATGTCGAACGTACAACCATTGTAGAGTATAATGGATTAGCCTGGCAATACATTTGCATCCAGTCGCAATTTTTTAATATAAATAGCAAGCATATATTTTAATAATTAATTTTAGTATTTTAAATAAGATTTTTTTCTTCAAAAGATCTTTCATACAATAGTTATATCGACTAAAAATTGCTCTTCAACCAAATCTTGCTTGAATTTTATTTTGTTGTCAGACTTTATTACAATTTAAAAATTTTTTGTATTTGATATTTTAATTAAAATCTGAAATTAATTCATACAAAATCTTAAAATTAATGCATTTAAAAATGAAATTTTATTATCTCTTGGAAGTTTATGAGAAAATTACAATCTTCTCTAGCAAAATAATTTCGCTAATAATCTAATTGTATTCTTGTAAATGCAATAACACCATGATCTCTCTTACTTCAATGATATCAACCCCGGGCTTCCAGCGTTATCGACGATTCGCGACGGTAATGCGACGATATCCAATTTCGGTAGCGGATAAGGCATCGAGAATATGTCGTACAAATGTGTAACAATTTGGTCGAGCTTGTCGAGGAGATAAATCCCCCGTGATCGCCTCTTCGGATCGCCCCAGAAAGTCACCCCCGTCGCGTTATCAAGCCCCGTTTTCGTCTCGCCCAACGACTCGACCTCGCCCATTACGAAAGCCAGATTGTAAGGCGAGAGCAACGGGGTATCGCTGAAGGTGTCGATCACTCGATCACCCGATCTTGAAAGATACAAGTCACACACTGATCATGATCACTTCTTCAACTCATAAAAATTGCGCACGCGGGAAGAAGAATGTAAAAAAAATAATGACACGTGAAATTAATTCACTACAATTGCACCGAATCAATATTTTAATGAAAAAAATATCTTACTTTAACTCACTTTAATCTTACTTTAATTTGAAATAAGAAAAGGTCAAACTGATCAAATTGATCAAAACCAATAAAGCCTGATAGCATTTAAAAATTGCCATATAGGAATGATTAAAGTTACAGGCGATTTTCAATTTTTTGTTTCATGCTATGTTTTTCGGTTTTCACTTGAAAAAACACAGTTGAGAAAACAATAGTGAAACTGGACAGTCTCGCTATTTCAAACAGATATAGTCCTCTAAGCACGCAACGTTGACACAGCTGTAATTAACAGTATGATATACGCACGTGTCTTTAGAGATATTGAGAGGCATGTTCGACAGGACTCGCGCTTCGCGCGGACGTGCCACGGACACCGAGAAGACAGCCTTGAGATTCACGTCGTCGAAGATAGGCAAGAGATGCGAGGCTCCCACGGGTTTCAACCGCGTTCCGATTAACGATCTACTAAAAATATATGTGGAATCGTTGAAAAATTTACTAAAGCATGGTTCTGTTAAGCTAAACACGTTTAAAAATACAAGTACAACGATAATACTTGAAGAAATTTTTCTTAACATTAAGTGAGATTAATATTAAATATTTTAAAAGTGAACAGTTTTAACGTTAAATAAAAAAGATTAAATATATAAAAACATATTTTTATCATTTTTATATTATCAAAAGAATATTAATAATAATTCTATAATACTTTGTAATTATCAAAAAATTTCATTAGTATTATGAGTATAGTTATATCTTTTGTTTTAGTTCTCTAATATAATCAGCAATTAGTTAATTAATTTTCCTTGTTACTATAATCATAGAAAAAACTTACTTTCCTTCACCGGGCTCTCTGAAGTTGACCGAATAAACCGCCTTTCCATCAAACACAATCTCGTAATCGATCTCCAGGCTGTACGTCCCCGGATTCATGGCGACGGCCGGATATATCACGTGTAATCCGTTATTAGCATCTTCCTCATATCGCTGGATCTCCACATCGGTTACGCTCCCGTTACCGGAAGTTACCGTGGTGGACGTCGTCGATCCAGGCGTCGTCGTCGCGTTCACAGATTCCGCGATTTTCTCATCGGCCACGGACGAGCTTTCGTTCGTCGAAGGAGAAGTTTCGTTAGCCGAAACGGTCACGTTTCCTAGAGGAAAATCCGTAACAACGACGCGCGTTGTTTCATTATCCAATTGCAGAGATGACATCACAGTAGGAGCCAGAGTGGTAGCATTGTCTGCGTTAAACAAATCGTTGTCCGACATTAGACACAATCGATTACGTAATTTTTACTAGGAAACGAAAGTTTCATATAAATTCCAAAGTGATCGTTTAATTACCAGTTTTTTTATATATATAAATTGAAGAATAAAACTAGATATTTAACCAGCTGAATTACGTAACGTTTAAAACAGTGAAAATAAAATACTTTTTCTTTTTAATTTAGAATTTATCGCGAAGGTTACACAATTGACCACCTGCTACGCTGTTGTACTAGATATTAACACAGCTGCAAGCTAGCCGTCATCTTATCGCACATATTTCACTACCAGAAATCTGTTGCTTTGTTAACCCGTTGCTTTATAACAACGAGTTACATTCGCGGTGCAGATTATTATCCAAATGAAACAAGCACGAGTCACACTCGTGACATAGATTGCGATTCAAATCCAACAAACACTAGTCTCACTTACAACACTTAAGAGTGTAAATTTTTGCATATATTTAACATATGTTTAAAAAATTATTTAAAGTAACTAGTTGATCACATTATTTGGCTTATATATATAAGCCAAATTATATTGAATTATTTGAACGTAGTTAGTTTTTCACTTAATTAATTCATTTATCTATCTATCTATTCTTTTATTATCTATTTCGTATCGATCGCGAGGTATTCCTATTAGTTAAAATTTAAAAAAAAGCAGAAAATAATTTTGATAAGAAATATCGACATTTTCGAAAGAAATACCAGTAGCGTTCACTTGGCCGCCTTTATCGTCATCTTCGGCACGTCTCCTACGCCTTCTTTTTGCTCGCGCGCCGTTCTCTTCTATGAGCGACAGCTTATAACGCGTCGCCGTGATATTTCTCGCATTCAGAGACAATTTGTTTAATGGCGTGGTGTCGTCCACACGAAATTCGATGACAACTCGTCCTTTCAGCTTCGATGTCGCGTTGACGTCATTCGACAGCGTCAACTCGAGACTGTATCTCGAAGGGTGAACGAAAGGCGATATCGTGTCCGTAATGACATCGTCCCCTTCTTCCACCTCGTCCTCGATAAGGGCTAATGGATCGTACATCTAATTAACAGAAAGCGCAAAGTTTGAGAAAAATTATTATTATTAAAGTGATGGGTTATGTTCCATTATTTTGCATTTTAAAGCCATAAATGTAAAACAGCACTGATTTATTAATTAAAATTTGATGGCAATAAGATAATAATGTCTTTAAAATAATAATTTCTTTTACATGTGAACATTTTTTATTTTATAATTTTAATTTTTCCCCTCAAAAGTGTTGCATTTAAAATTGCTATAACAAAATATCAATTGTGATCATGATACTAAATTATTAATAATGACAAACAATCTAAAGTTACAATAAATTACTTACTCTCGTTTTGGGCATCGTGCCGATATTCCATCCGATCAGGCCGGCGACGATCACAACGATCACAATCAGGGCAACGAAGGAGAGAATCTTTTTGTACGTTAAGAACCAGCCACCCTTTCGTTGATGAACAATTTCCTCGCAGGGCGGAGGCAGCGCGGTGTTACCCTCATACGTCTGCATCATGCAGTCAGCTGAAAGTGTTAGAGGCGCGATAAAAAAGATGCGCACGTTTATTGTCGCACTCAATATTCGTGCCTATTGTTCCTATTTAATAGGCTGTAGCACTTTCAAATTGACCGTCAATCGTGGCGATCAGGTAACGGGCCACTTGACACGTTATAACTGTTACAAGTTATTAAATATTATTACTCTTCTCTAAATCGATAATTTAATTTTTCCTCTTGATTGGATAAATTAAAAAGCTTGAGAAAAATCATTTAAGCAGAAACGTCTACATTCTCCAGTTTCGTATGTTTAAGAAATGAAAATTAGAAAGTTTTTATATTATAGTCTATATATCTTGAAAAACTATCTCACATAAATATTTAACGATTTAAATAGATAATTAATTTAAATGTTAAAAAAATTATAAGTTTTTATGATCATTTATTTAAAAAATATTATAATTACAAAAGAAATTGATAGAGATAAGCTAAATGAATAATATAAACACTTTAAGGAGAATAACAAGAAGATAAAGATATTTATAAATGTAAAAGAAACTTTAAAATTAATCTTTGAAGACGAAAATTTCCGCTTTTTCTCAGATAATGTTCCTCTCAGCATACATATTTTATTTAATAGACATATATTTTCTTAGAAATATGACAAGCCGCCATAATCGAGACCAGTAATTTCGAGTTTACGATCAATCGATTAAATCATAGAATCTTAAAGCAATTAAAAGCAATTAAAATAATTACGAAAATTATAAAGAAGGCTTGTAAGCATCGCTGAGACAATTGACGACTCGAGGCGAGGCGCATATACCGATTGTCCATACAGTCCATACCAGTTTTGAAAAAAAAATTGCAATTATCCGTGAGCGCGCATCCATCGCATCGCGACGAATTTCGCGTTAGTAGTGCAACGCTAGAATCGCGGAATAATATGCGGATGATGTCATCGAAATTGGTTCCCCGTGATCGCAGGAATCCGCGATAGGCCCGTGAACGCAACAAGCGGCAAGAGACGCGGTTTCAAGGTCCTGCACTCGTGCACCTCGGCCGACTACGTATCAACTCCCAGCATTCGCGTAATCACCGGCGCGCCGATAACGCTCGTATCGGTGCCGTTCGCACGGTATTAGCGGCGACGGTCTGCATTGATTTTGAGCGGGCGTAACTTCTAACGAGGAATATTCACAACAAAAACAGGCATACTTTCCATAGTACACTGTTACTGCTTCACCGCGTGTATAAGAATGCAGCTAAAATTTGTTTGCATGGCATTTCATCAAATACTACGAAGTTATAACGCATCAACAGTGAATGAAATAAATTCGCATCGTCACAGAAAACCAAGAAAAATAGCACGAGAAAAATAAGCATTATTTGCACCTACAAGTAAAATTTGAAATATTATATTAATTGAAAAAGTTTGTCTTCAATAAAACGCATTATGCACTTTTGACTTTGCTAAAAATTTTGAGAGATATGCCTTCAAAACGGGTAAAGCACACTAGAAGATGTCATATCGCATCTTTTCTTCATGTTGAGATTAATATCTGCAGATCTGTTAATCCTTCTTCTTTATTTATTTATTTAAATAATATTCTTATTATTTGCTTGTCCGGAAATTCTCTATTATTATGTCACATCGTAGCGTCAAAGACGATGTTATATCACGTTTCTCGTTACACCATGTGAACGTGACTGTCACATAAACAAATGTCAATATCTTAATGCTGTATTCGAAACAGCAGTCTATACCAAGAGAAGTTTAAAATAAACTCTTTGAATTTTCAACAGATGCAAATGATGCACGGGAAAAAATGAAATTGCTCAATTAAACGTCGACGTCTCGGGCTGCCACAAACATAAGTTAATTCAATTGGATATTTATTGGACCAAATATTTAAATTATTAAAACACTGTTTTTTGTTCATTAATATTGATGTTGCATCAATAGATTTTATCTCAATTACACTGATGTGACTGGATGCTATTGATACAGCATCATTTTTTTCCGTGTGCCCAATAGATATACTCAAGTACTCAGATACCAAGTAAAATTTCTTTACTTGTACGTACAATTGTTAATATTTTAAAGTAAAGCTAAATTTGTTAAGTTTAACATTAAATGAGAAAAATCTAGTAGTTTTTACATATTCCTGTATTTATACCTTCCATATAGAATTAAATCTTATGATATTCTAGTCTATACGAAAGTATCATGTTACAATTTAATTTTTAATGTAATTTCTTTTTCTGCAACAATGTCACGAAATGTTGAAATGTTGGTAAAAACTTGCAACGGGATCAGCATTAGTAACGAAGATATTACGAATGAATATCGAAGGTAATCTCAAAGTTGGCAACACATGTAACACAGCGAACAGATAGCATCAGTAATAACATAATTAATGCGCGAGAGAATTATTTCGAAATACTCGAAATTGATGTGACACCGCTTCCACGTGCATGCACATGCATATTTTAAAAGATTATATATTTGTTCTGAGAGACAGTTTTATTGATTTTTCAATGATTTAACGCATGGAATATTTACAAGCTTGTCTGAATATAACTAATTGCGTTATTCAATAGGTTTTTTACTGACAATGAGTCATTTAACTGACTGAGTTATTTGACAATAACATATCGTTACATACTTGCAATATAAAATTGTAAATGTTGAATCCGACTTCCAGCTTGTTATTAATTTATGATCAAATAAGTAAAGTAAAAAAATTCAAAAATTACTAAATAAATAAAATAAGTTCTTGTGAGTTTTGCATTACACGTAACAGAGGATCGAAAACCGTACCCTCAAAATCTCGCACGATTATAGCCGTCATAAAAAGTCAACGATCAACGAGCTACAGTGGTTCGGCGCAATGATTTAATTTAGTTGATTAATTTACGGGCACATTCATATCGATACAAGCAATTTCATATTTGTACATTTAACGATAAAGCAAAATTTGAATAAGTTAATTTGAATGTTCTTCTTTAAGCGATTCTTAAAAAAAATTCTGAAATAAAGACGAATTTGGTAAAATAGAAATTGTTTCTCAAGTATCGAAGATATGACGGTGTATGTTTAATTGACAAATGCAACTGATACAGTAATAAAACAATTAAAATAACGGATGTATTTATCAACGGAAGTGAATTAATAATTGTCAGCGTTAACTATCAAAAGACACCGTATATAACTTTCTGATAAGAGCATTTAACTTAAAAAAAAAAGATTTTTTACTTATGCAGTAAAAGTATATTTTCAAAGACATTTTTTTCCTTTATTAAAAATAATAATATTCAACGTGGTATAATTTTCCAAAGTTTAGTTAGTTTTCCACTTTACTTCTTTATTACAGCTAACACACATATCTCAGTTTATAAATTTAACTTAAAAAAATGTATAATGCAATATTGTTTTAGAAAAATTTTTTTGATAAGGATTTAAAATTAGATATTATAATTTTCAAAATTTAACTTAAAAAAATACTATAAACATTTTTTAAAATAAAGATTTCTATTTTAACTGATGTAATTCCATCAACGCTAGTTTATAGGCATAAAAGCAACGATGGCAAAAGCAAAAACAGCTGTTATCCACTTACAATTTCGCTGTCCATAGGACTGCCAACTGCTAACGGATCCTCGCCGCATCGTTCCAATTTGAAGAAATATTTAATGAATAATACGAAGGTATTCTTAAGAAGAACGACAACGAAAATGCGCGAAAATACGAAAAGGCGGCTTTGGAGAACGAATGCGCATCCGACGCGGAAACAAAATCGCGAGCGTGGCGGCGCACAGGTAACGCAGGTACAACTGCAATTAGCCGTTCTACCTTGTGACGCCGTGTGTGGATGTTGGTCGAGAAACACTCGCGGGTTTCCCCCACTTATTCTCTTCGTTCGTCAGCTCTCCGTGTCGTTCTCAACGTTCGTTCCGCTCCTTATCCTTATGCGCTTCTGCCATAATTCGCGATTAGAGCCGCTATCGGAACTTTTCTGCGCGCCTCGCAGCCTTCTCCCCTTTGTCGTGACACGTGGAACTAAGTCCAGTATGATAACACAGCATTACACAATATGATACAGGAGATAAAGTTGACCAGCTTAATAAGTTTTTTCCTTAATTTTCACAAAATGTGAATGATGAATGATGATTAAATAGAGGAGTTAAACAGAAGACCGAAAAGAAAATTCAAATAACGTACAAGAAAGTAATTTTATTATTTGTGATAAATATTTTTTGTTATAAAGACAACACTTAGTTGTAACTGAAAACAACATTAAAATATTGCTAAATAATCCTATTTAAACATTTTTGCTTTATTATCTTTCGTAACAGCAGTTTTTCCATAAAGCTTTTCTATATTTTCTTTATACAATTTTTAATACTTTGAGCATGTAATGTAGTATATTCTTCAGATATTTGTTATCTATTTTTTTTCTGATTACCCTATATTAGACATTTAACAAAATTAAATTAAGTTATCGCATTTTCAATTTGCAGCAGTAATACTAATGCAAGATGTTCATATAGTTGAAGTTTGGAGCGTTCTTGAAGCAAAAATTAAAAACTTTTAGCGTTATATTTAAAAAATTATTAAAAAATACATTTATATATATATATATATATATAAAATAAAATTTTAACAAATAATTAGTTTAAAATTAATAAATAAATAACAAACAATAAAAGAAGTCGCAGAATAAAATTTTTATAAAAACGGTGATTCCGTGATTCAGTGTTTTATAATAAAATATATAAGACTAAAACTAAATTTGCTATCTGCAAAAATTAAACAGTTTGTTTAACAGTCAAGATCTGGAAGTGCTCCGATTAGTTCAAAGAGCATGTTCCGGACCTCGACTGTCAACAAACTATTTTTTCTTGTTATCCTCTATCTTAGAGATTGTGTTCGTGCACTTGTATATTTTGCCACAAAACATAGAATTCACCGTTTTCTTAAAAATTTCATTCTGCAACCTTTTTTGTCTTTTGTTATTTGTTCATTAATTTTAAATTTATTTTTTTTGTTATAATTTTATTTTTTATATACAGGGTGGGTGGTAATTTGTAGTACAACCGAGAACAAGCTTATGGCGGTAATGCATCCGCTGCAGCTTGCTACTATAGACAACGCAAAAATTTATGAGTCTGTAATTAAAAGAGCACAACTTTGTATTCAACAAGAAGGCCAACAGTTTCCATAGTTTCTAAAATAAATTTTAAAGTAAGAAATTAAAAGATTCATTATTACTGATATCTCCAAACAAAAACACAAACATCAGAAATAGCAGTCTATAGCGAGATCCTTTAGTCGAGATATAGTCAAATGCACGTGTACTTCATAGATTTTCAAAGTCGTTTATTTCGAAAACGAAGTCTCATACGAAGCCTACGAAAAAAAAATTACTCTATTATAATTTCGATTATTTTGAAACGAGAACCTTATTTTCGGTTGTACTACGAATTATCACCCACCCTGTATAAATATTTATCTTTTTATAATCCTTTTTAATTAGAGCATATTTTTTAATTTTTGCTCCGACTTCAAGTACATATAGATGTCTCCCAAATTTCATTGTCAATATTCTTCTAAAATATATAAGATATCATACAGATGACATTGTCGAATTCGTAGTTGTCGCGTCCTCGATTATAGCTTCGAACTAACCCAGTTATTGCGCGAGAATCCCAGCGACAGAAGAACTCGCGAACAAAAACACTCCATCAAGTTCAATTAAGGCGATATGGTATCGTAGTCCAAGTGCACATTGGGCTTGGTCCGGGGTCGGTACCAGGAGCCGGCACGCAGATCGACGGCACGTGTCATCGGCGATGACGACGTAATACAGACAAGTACGCACGCTGGCACGGAGTGAGTCCAAAGGGGAGCACAATGGCGCCAAGGTCCTTGCAACAGGCGATGCTCGAGACGCACTTTGTTCCCCATTTGATGGTCGACACCGTTGACCGCAGATTGGCCGTTGACGTCGTCGTCTCTCTTCGTCGCATCCGGATTGACTCCGCCGCGATTAGGCTCCCCTTCAGCAACACGACGGCCGCGATCGTCAAATTGAATAATGGATGGACGATCCCCCCCGGCCGATTTGCCCTAAGTGGATCTGAATCCGATTCTCGGGGTGTTACATCACGCGGGACTGGCACCCGGCGCGTTTTTCCGCGCGTTTCCGCCGCTTTTTGGCGCACCAAGCCGTACGAACGTGGAACCACCCAGGCGACAGTTCGCCCGCGGCCACGCTATCACGCGGTCGTTCCCAGAAATCCTCCCGAACTCGTCTCTTCCCAGAGGAAGTCGCCTCTTTTTAAAGGGGTATCAAGGTCAACCGGCGCGGCGCGGTACAGCGGTACCGCGGTACCGCGGTGATATCCGTGTAAGCTCTTGGTAAACCGCGATCGCGCGCCGCTGACAGATCGTCCTCTGCGTCCCTCAGGCGTGCACGCCTGCCGCGAGGATAACACGCCGTAAGCACCCGGAATCGATTAACCCGCGATTCTCCATAACGCGAAGTAAATCCTTTCTACGAAGTGTCAGAATACTCCATTCATGGAAGCAGTACAAAATTTTATTAAGATTATACAACCGAGAAGTGCAAGGATGACTTGATCCATCTTTTTAGATCTTTGAAAAAATTTAATTTTCTCCAAGTTTTTAAGAAAGGACTATTACGCTCTTCAATTAGCACAATGTTACTTTATTTTATCTCCGATTTATTTTAATTACGTTAATTTAGCGACGCGACGATGAAATTAAAAATTCAAAATCTAATTTATTCTTCTGAACTTAATATATTAATTTCATCGAGTTCTTAAAAAGATAAGAAATCTTGACTGTTGTGGCACCGAACTTTTTACTTGACTCCAAACCGCTTCCTATCGAATTAACTAAGCAAGTAAACGTTTAAATAATTTTACATTGAATACCAACTACAATATTCAGGTTCACTCTGTGCCATTCACCATGATGTGGACAACGTTGCTGTCGGGACTCGTTCTACTATCGGCGATATCGCCCGGTCTTCCTCGAAGCATTAGTGATGCCGAAGTATAGTGTCAACGAATTAAAAAAAAAAAATCTACCGTAATCACGGTAATCCGACTGTCGGATATAAAAAAAATTGTTCGTTTGATCGCAGGGCCGATGGAAGCGCAGTATCGACCTGAACGATATCTACTACACGAAAATGCGTCAGTACAGATTACCTAACGAAGTTAGGCCGACCAGTTACCACGTGGATATCAAAATACCCTTCATCGAGCGCAATCAGTTTAACGGTCGTGTCAAGATCAATTTCACCGCGTACGATATCAGCGACAGGATAACATTGAACATCCATCCGAATCTTGAGATTTCATTAGTCACCATCAGACTAATCAAATCACCGGCTGATGAAGCGTAAGCAGATGAAATAATTAAACTAACACAAGAATTTCGTAGTTTAGATATAAAATGCTATTTAGCGATTTAGACTTTTTGCGCAAAGTGTACGCATTTTTACAGCAGCAATTTTTATAAATCTAATAATTTCTCTCAACTAGAATTCTAGTAATTATTGTTACTAGTTGCATTCTCATATAACGATAATAGCAGAACTCAAATACATTTCCTTACAATTTGTTTGTTCATAACAATGAGCTTCGAAATCATAATAAAATCTCGCATTCTGTCAATGTTTGACATGTGACACAGGTCGCCAGATGAGTACTTTAATATCGCAAGGACCGAGCGGCAGAGTAAGAAATCTTGGTACATTATCCATCTGGAACAAATGCTGAAGGAAGGAACTGCCTGCGAAGTCGACATCACGTACCTTGGGAATCTTACACTTAATGAGACTACTGGCCTATATAAAAGCGCGTATTTGGATTCCGACGGTCGAAAACAGTAAGTACAGTAACAATTTTTTCATTACATTTCAAGATTAAACTTGAAAATTATATACAATCGACAAACGACGGTGTGCTTCGAATTTTTCGCCAAATAACAGCGTGTAATTCATAATTTACAAAAATTTAAAGACATTTGTATGGTAATAAAACATTTTTTTGAAAAGAGTATAAAGAGATTTCTTGTAAATAACGGAATAACGCAGTGAGAATGACAATGAAGTTTACGTTACTTATCTTCCTTCTCATTTTTCAGCCCCTTCATCGCCACTTACTTACAGTTAGACAACGCGCAGAAGATGTTCCCCTGCATGGACGAGCCACCCTATAAATCAACTTTCAAGCTGACTGTATCGTATCCTAAAGGCTTAACGGCACTCACGAACACGCCGGTAATGTACGTATACCGAAGACTTGAGAATCAGAGGTTGTACAATTGACTAGTTTTATATAATGATTTTTTTTATAAAGAACTAGCTGGTGGACTCCCTAACAAAAAAAAAAGTTCTACGGCTGATGCTGATAATAACGTATATGTCCAATCGCAGCCTACGTTTAATTATACAACAACAGTCTATCGAGGCTAAAATTGAGATCTAACAAATTGCGAGGATTTATTGCTAAAATTAATAGAAAGACGCGGAAAACGCGGAATAAATGGATTGCAAGTGAATGCACATGAGCTGTCATCTAATTAATATAGAACTTTTTCACTTCCATTACGCCGGGCTGCATCGATTTCCAAGTGTAAAAAAAATATCACTTGAGTTTTATAAATTGTTAGCTTTAGTTTTGGAGCCAGTCTACTGATAATTAAATATTACTTTTAATATCGAACTTTTTCACTCCCATTACGCCGGGCTGCATCGATTTCCAAGTGTAAAAAAAATATCACTTGAGTTTTATAAATTGTTAGCTTTAGTTTTGGAGCCAGTCTACTGATAATTAAATATTACTTTTAATTTTTGTCTTCTTTTAAGCTCTCGGCACGAGTCGTCCGACAAGATCGAGGAAGAGTTCGCGGAGACACCTCGAATGTCGACGAATCAATTCGCCCTCATGATCTCGGATCTGCAGAACATCGAGCCGACAAATGAAGTTAACGAGATGGATGGAAAGAAGCTGCAGGTGAAGGTTTGGGGCCGTAAAGAATTCATGGAGTCGCTGGTTAATGTTCCCAACAAAGTTGTGAAAATCGTGAATTATTTACAAGATTACTTCAACAGCTCCATCGGCTTACCGAAATTGGACGTAATGGCGATTCCGCTTTACAGCATTTCCAAAGCTTCCGACAATTGGGGTCTCATGTTTTTCAAGTACATACAAATCTACAAGGATAATTCTACACCTCCGCAAAGGTGGCATGTATAAAATAAAATATCTTCTTTCAGGGAAAGTGAACTCAGCAGCTCTCTGATCTGGACCACTACGTACGAGCTTCTCTACCAATGGATCGGTCAATCCGTTACACCGTACCAGCGAAACGATGCGCCGATTAACAAAGCTCTTAACTCGTTCTTGGCATCCATGGCGACAATCGATGTAAGTCTGCGATTTTACTTTTAATTGTATAGTGATATCTTTTACGATTGTAAATATATTAAAGAAGCACTTTCGTAATTATTATAAAATATTGTTATATTATAAACTCTGTGTTAGTTATAATAAAAATCGCGATATTGTTAATTCCAGAGAAACTAATTATGTATTTTGAACAGCTCAATCCAAACGAGACGCAAGGAAAATGGCCAATGACGATGTTGTATCCTCTATATTACGAATTTGCGCAAACGGCACCTTTCTCAAGAGTGGCTGGCATCAGGCAAGAAGCAACATGGACAAAAGGTAATTAAAATAAATTACAATAATTAAGTGCTTTTATAATACGATGAAAAATATATTATAATTTATATCAAGAGACACGGTAGTGTCTCGCGCCAAGTACACGCGGAGCGAGACCGAACCGTGACTCTTTTACGCGACGCGACGGGTTGCGAGTTGCGAGTACCCGAGATGTTGAGATCTCGATAACGAGTGAAACGGATCAAGTTCTAAGTAGGCTTGATCGATAGCTTGGGGTCCATATTACTCACGAAGCTAACATTCGAAGAAAAAATTTGCATCACAATATAAAAAGAAAATTTAATTATAAACAGAAATAACAATATAAAAAAGAAAATAATGACTAACAAATAATTGTGTATTTAATTCAAGTAAAATTAAAATCTTGAGTGATTATATAAATTAATGAAACTAATTATCTCTCACCTTTTGAATTTTACAGCCGAGTTGGTTTTCCGAATGCTTAATTACACTCTTGGGCGCGACTTGTTCCAGAGGAGCTTGAGAAATTTCTTCCATCAGCAATCGAAAGAGTAGTAATTGCCTCCATCAATTAGTTGGGAAGCAGATTCTACAATTAGATTCGACAATTTAGCGTTTTTACCTAAAAGCAAACGTCCGTCTTTCCATAATACAAAAGTAAATTAAGTTTTTAAGTTTTTATCGAAGTTCGTAAGCAGTTGAGGATTCTCCCAAGGCAATTGAGATTTTTTCAAGTTATTTTTGTTACGCACTGCTTCCCGACTATTTTTCTTCACAACAGATCGTTCGCAGACTCTATATATCTCGAAATATCGCCTTTCATGTTTAGAAATCACAGAACCTTTTTCGCCAATGATATCTTCACTTATCTGAACGACGTGGCGAACGAGACGAACAATCTGCCACCAGGTCTGACCATCAACGGCATCGCCGCTTCGTGGATCAATCGGGACAGAGTGCCGTTGGTCACGGTCATTCGCGATTACGAAACTGGAAAAATTAATCTCACTCAGGTAAGCTGGACAAAAGCGTTATTTCCTGCAAGGACGCGCGACGCGGGAAGGCAGACGCGATTTTCGCATTGATAAAGCAACGAAGATGACCACGTATATGCTATTTACTCGCGGTTGAAGCATTCCTCTCGTCGGAAGTTACATTTGTTTCAATGGCGGGAATTAACAAAGAGTAATGCGAGATCAGTAATACTGATTCTATTATGCTGAATGGCTTTATTGAATAAAATTGATGAAGAAATTATTAAATACTTTATTACTTATTTAAGAAATTTAAAAGTAAAATGCGTATATGCTAGAATAAATAAAGATGTAATTTTGATAAAAACATTAACGTATATTTTACTTTAAATAATAATATAAAATATTATTACATGATTATGCGCAACCATTAAGTTAATTGTAAAATGCACTGTTTCTTTATTCGGAACAAAATATGTTGTTTTCCGCAGAAGAAATATAAGCGTTAATAAGCTTGGTCATAAAGAAATAATGCTTGTTAACTGATTACATTAACAAGCATGTTTAATCTCCGAAGCTACACGCGTTACAATAATCGCATCGTTTCAAAGCAATAGTAAAATCAAGGACTAATGCGTTTAGTGCGTTACAAACATGTGTTGCGCAATACTTGCAGACGCCTCGCTTCTATAGAAACACATAAATTAGTTAGAAGAAGTCGTAATTTCCATGTAATTTGCGTAACGAAATTTGTTTAACAAAAATATAAAATATATAACAGATTTAATTTGCGAATGCTCGTGAAATTCGCCCATTGGCAGACCTTTATATTTTTGGATTATAATTATTAAATTGTTAGTTATCTAGTATATTATAAAATTCCTATCTAGTACATTAAGTTAAAAAATTTTTAGATTATCTTATTTCAAATTTATTAAATATTTTGTCACTTTATTTTACACATAATTATTTACATAAATACTTATGGTAGATAAAAAGACAATAATATGTGTGAAAATTTTAATTTAAATTTTTCCTAAAAAATAAAATTTAAAAAAATTCTTATTGTGTATATCCTCTTTCATAATATCTTGTTCGCGTTTCTAGAAAGTCTATCTGAGAGATATACCACCGCAATCGACGGCCAAAGTGTCATATCAATGGGACATCCCGATCGTGATGCAGGCACAAGATAAATTAAACTTTGACAATACCAAACCGACCGTATGGCTGAAAAAAGAAACCGTACCGAAGAATTTCACTATCACAGACATCACCAACAAAAATAATTTCATCATTGTCAATCCCGAAGAAATAGGTAGATGGATATTTTTTGTAATTTTTTTAACGGCAAATTACAACATTAATGGTATTTATTGAAACAATGATTTCTGTTTCGATATATTACATTTTACATTTTTGTATTACAATTGTCATTTAATTTCTCTGATATATCCCATAAATGTTACAACTTCAAACATTTAAGAAAAATTTATTATCATAGATTAAATCAAGATATTTAAGAGATATCGTATGTCGCGAAAACGCAAAAAATTGTCTTTTTCTTTTTAACAATTAGTAATATTTCTTCGCAGGAATGTTCCCGGTGAATTACGACCCGTGCAACTGGAAGATGTTGTCGCAATATCTGCGAGGGCCAAATCGCGAGAAGATACCGCCATTAACCAGGGCGAAGCTTCTGCACGACGCGTGGAACTTGGCGTACGCCGGCGAGCTGTGCTTCGGCATCGCGATGAACATGACTCTCTTCCTCAAGGAAGAAAAGAACCACGTGGTTTGGGAACCGGTATTCACAATGATTCATCATGTCGGTCGGCGGATCGAGGGCTTGGACGTATATTTGAAATTCGAGGTGAGAAAACGTTATTTTTTACTGATTCAATAAAGTAATCAATATTCAATACCAACGTTAAATGACAAAATAGGTGTAGATATATCCAATGTTAACGTTAGCAGAATTCGCAGTAGACACAATCAGTGTTGACATTATTAAACGTTTATATATTAAATAATTTGAAGGAGACATTCACATTAAATATTGATCGCCCGAAATTACGTAACACCATATTTCGCACAATATCTATACTAGTAAACTCAGTAAATGTTAACTAGCACATGTATACACATTTGCTTTATTAACTTTAATTAGTCTTCTTTCTTCTTCTTTTCCTATTATTTTTATTATTTTGTTTTAAAATTCATTATTTCATATATATGCAGTTTCCGACTTCAATTTATTCACTAAAAGTATCACATTTTGTGCCTCGATAAGTAATTAAATAAAATATACTTAATTTCAGGCGTACATTCGAAACTTATTGAAGCCTCTCTACTTGCAACTTGGAGATAATCCAAAACCTAATGAACCTTCCTGGAGAACTCACATGCGCGGTCTTATGCAGAACTTCCTTTGCCGTGCTGGATACGAACCTTGCGTTAAGGAAGCCAGGGATCAATTCAAAAAATGGTTGACCGACGAGGAGCCGGATAAAGGAAACCCGTCAGTGTCCAAAATCGTCAAAAAGCGAATTATGACTCGAACAATTAACCCTAGGTATCCACTGGGGTCTTCGGGACCCCAGTTAAATTTTGAAACTCTACCATTGGTAGAATAAATAAATAGGGGAGGGGGAAGGTAGGATCGCCTTGTAAACAAAGTTTGAAGTCTCTTCAATAGCCAGCAACTGCCAAACCAATCAGTTATTTGTTGGTTCTGCAATCACAGGCCCACAAAAAAAGAAAAGCTGTCTGCGCTATGGACTAGACCATGGTATTCCCACGTATTTTCGCCTGCTAAAACCGAATATGACCTCAGTTTTGCCCCTACACGTCAGGATTTTTTTCTACAGTCAAAAACAAGGTGTTTTGCCCCTACGAAACACCTTTTTTTTGGCTGTAGAAAAAAATCCTGACGTGTAGGGGCAAACCTGAGGTCATATTCGGTTTCAGCAGGCGAAAATACATGGGAATACCATGGTCTAGTCCATGGCGCAGACAGCTTTTCTTTTTTTGTGGGCCTGTATAATTAACACCTAAAGTAAAACTGGGGTCTCTCGGACCCCAATATGTATTTCGTGCATTTTTTTTTACAAGCAAGTATACTTTCTAATTCATTTTATTAGAGTTTATAGTGTAAATCTATATTCAAAACAATATCTAATTATATTCCTATTATTTTTCATAAAAATATTGTTATCGGTTTTACTAGATTTGAGCACGAGATCGTTAGAACATAAAGTATACCATAGTTTAGTTTACACTTGCATATTGTTCTATGGATAAATAATGGAAACTTGTAGAAAAATCTATTGAGCTAATTAAGCCATTTATGATGCGACAATTACAATCGATGACATTACGTACGTCTGTACGACTATTCATTGAGAGCGTGTTAGGCACCGAATATTCGGATGACAAAATGTGCGACGTGAGATGATGACAAATTAGAAAAAAAAAACAAGATGTGGATTTTGTCCACGTGACAAAGATAAAAAGACGTAATTTGTCTGCCTACGGTGTATAATTCTTCGTGATTCCAATGTGATTCTCATCGATCTTTGTTGTGCACTCAATGCACTGAACAGATGACGTAATCTATGTAAATGATTGATTTTTTATATTTTGTTTTTTTATTCTTTTTATTAATACAAATTTATAAAATACAAATTCAATAACTTATAAGCAAATATGTGCATTATAAGTCATTGAATTTGTGTTTTTTTTAACAAAGATCCTAACTTTTATACTGCAAAACCGTTATAAAATAGAAATTAGAAAATTTGTTATTTTTGGAGCCTTGTAATTTTGATGATAATATTCCAGTATTTAAGCGGTAAATTGTTTTTTTTTTATACTTTGAAATGTGCTCTTTCAAAATCTGCAAAGTTTTCTTGATTATCTCTATTAGCAAAGAAGATATGAATTTTTTAAGCAATTAGAGTAAAATGACGTTTTCTCTACACTTAGTGATTACAATTTTTCACACGTGTTTATTAGTACTTATTATAATTTTAGGCTAATTCTGAATAAACGTGCACATTTTCCAGTTTATTTACGATCTGAAGAAAAAAAAGGCAATCAAAATACGATTATTTTCTCAAAAGTTCTAATGAAAAATGTAGCAGGGGTTCTCCAGACCCCAGTGTGTCATCTACGTATGCGAAAAATAAATGTGTATACCTAGGGTTAATTAACTTACTCGAGAAATTTACTATATGCATACTCAACCATTTCAGTTCACGTAGTTTAATTAAAGTGTTTTAAACAAACTTGTTAAAAGAATCTCACGTTTTATCGATAACGGAAAGCATTATTAACGAACTCATAAGAATGACACTTTGCAGGGTCGCCAATAAATTCCTCTGCCCCGTGTTCAAATGGGGCACCGACGAGGAATGGGAGTTCGGACTGCAGCGCGTCATAAATTTCCCAAAGACCAGTCTGGCTAGGAAGCAGAACGAGCGCACCTACCTACTGAAGACCCTCGCCGGGTGTCCGAAGGATGCAAACAAGATCGAAAGGTCGGTATAGTGTCACAAAATTTACGGTATTCAAAATATACAGAGCTTTCAGCTTCAAATAAATCCTCTTTCTCGTAGCATACAATCAAACAAGTTGTTAAATGCAATTTTCTCGAAGTTCTCGAGGACTATTTTCCTCGTCGTTCCCGGCGAGCTTAGTTAAATGATCCATTTTACTTAAACTGAGCTCGCGCCGTTTAAGTAAGATGGATCACTTAAAAGTTCGAATACGTACGCTATTTGAATAAGGAAAAATTAAATGCAAGTGTTTGTCTTGTTAATGCAAATTAAATTTGTTCGACTATATTCTTCGTAAGACAGACGAGATAATTTCCTTGAGTAAATGAATAAATACGTTAATGATAAATAAATATTAATATCGCTTCGGTTTCGCGTCCGCCTCATCAGACTGCTGCAAGTGGCCGTGCTGGACCGGAATGAGAATTTCACGGACGCGGACATCCACCTGATCTTCAGTATGATGACCGGCAGCGCGACCGGCTACAAAACCCTGTTCAACTTCCTGCTCGAGCATTGGTACACCGTGAAGGAGCAATTCGGGAACAAGACCTTCCTCTGGGACGGCATCGTCAATTTCGCCACGTCGTCGTTCAACACGCAGGAGGGCTACGATATGGTGACCAAGTTCTATATCGATCACAAGGACGAATTCGAATCGGCGGACGCCATCATCAAGAAGGCGCTCAGGGTCATTAATCAGGAGACTAAATGGAACGAGGAGAACGTGCCTGTGATCGATAGCTGGCTCGTGGAGAATCTACCTAAGGAGGACCTGGAGGCGATCGCGGCTTCGATGTCCGCGCCCATTATTTCCACGACCGCCGTACCGATCAACAGTACAACGATAATCAAACAGCAAGATACGAGCCAATTCCACGGATGAAAAAGCGAACTTGAGTCCGGCGTTACGGCGTTCTCGATCTATAAAGATAGTATTTTTAATCTTATATCTTCTCTCACCTGCTCCGAGATATCCAATTTGTTTTTTCTCAACCATAATTATATAATTATAATGGTATCTTCGCTTGCTTGACAAATAGATAGATCGCATCGCACAATAACTCTTTGTTCCCTTATATCTAATTTTCATTAAAATTGATGTGGTGGATGTATAATCTGCAACGATTCTTAAATCAAACATAATGCAATGATTTGGAAAGTCCGATCGACCGATTGGAAGACGTGACAGCGTGATTAAAAATGCGACAAATGTAACATTCCTTTTCCTCCCCTTCCCCTTTTACAGATAGAGTAATTTAGAAATGCCGATTTCGAAAAAGTAATATGTTGTATTATAGATTTAAATTTTTATTTTTGTAAAACGAATAAAGATCGACATCGCTCGTGACACATTTGTTTTACAGACGGTTGAAGAGTACGCGTTCTTCTCAGGAAAAAATAAACGAAAGCATCGCTCGTAATTAAGAGATAATTTAATTAAGATTTAATGTAAAGTTTGTTTCGATAAATAAAATTAATATTATATAATGTTGGGATTTTATCGGGGGTATAACGTTATTTATTCGATCAGTAATTATTGTATACATATATTTAACATATGTTAGGAAAAGCAGTCTGTGGTCGTTAATTTACATAAATTTATAAATGATTATTTTATATATATCAGAGTTGTTACTTTTTAAAATTAGTAACGAATAACGAATAACGGTAACGATAACGCGTAACTTTTCTTGAAGTAACGGTCCCAACTCTGTATACTACATACAAAGAAAAGAAATTGGCTGCCGAATTTGGACCTTTAAACGCATGGCGTTATAAGTGTAGTGTAGCCCTGTAATTTATCTCAATTGTCCTAATTTCAAAATATTTAATGACAGTTCAAGGGTGCCATTATACAAATAATCTGCGTCAAAGTCACGTAGATTTAGTTTTAACGATCAAAATAATAGTCTTGTAATCGCTTCCGTATAGTTTTCCGTGCTAACTATATAAAATTTTACGAAATGTTACGTATATCGAGGACCAATAAAATGCATTTAACATTTCGAGTGATTCCTTTCGTGATACAAGCAAGGAAACACTTTTTTGTCTAGTGTCGTCTAGTAAATCTCTCATCAGCCACTAGATGGCTATTAGTCAGGCTTCTCTGAAATCCTGACTATTTTGACTATTTTCTCGATAATGCTTTCATACTTGTTTTATAGTATATATGCAAGTTTTTAAGAACCTTCAAACCGTACTTGTAGCGACACGTGTATGAGCTACGGAGTACGTAGATGACGTCGCGATATGTAACCATAATTTTCCTAGAGTACATCACGTATAGCAACACTGTGTCAGGCTACAAGTATGCGACGTCGTCGACTCTAGGACAAACGAGCGGAGTTTATAATGGTTAGTTTATAATGGTTACATATATTGGAACGATACTGACTGAGAAGAGTGGCGAAACTGACGCTTAACGTCTTCGATGAAGTAAAAATCGTTCCACATTTTTTTTTTATAAAAAATTTATAAAACTGTTCTTTTCAGAACTGCATCAAATAAATCGTTTTAACCTAATTTCCCTTATATTTTTATAAATTATATGAAGTAAAAATCGTTCCACATTTTTTTTAATCAAAAATTGCTGAAACTGTTCTTTTCTCTCTCAGAACTGTATCAAATAAATCATTTTAACCTAATTTCCCTTATATTTTTGTAAATTATACACAGAGTTGGAAAGTAACGCGAATTACTCATTAATTTCAACATTACAATAAGTCATTTTGATAAGTACATGTCGCGACATCTTACAAATTAACAAAAAATAATCTTGTATACCTAGATGTTATCTTCAATTAATCAAATTAACTATACTTTTATTAACGAATTACCAATAATTGGTATTATCAAACATATACTGTTTTAGATATTATCGACAGTCGAATAACCATCATATTTATATTTTTTAAACATATACGAAATAAAATAACAGAAGCATAATTTTTCTACAGTATATCAAATATTGTGCGCAATGGAAAATAAGTTTTAACAATTATAATATTATAAAATAAGAAATAAAAACTTTGGGGATCTGGGGATCGATCGGTAACCGATCACCCCGTCTTACCGACAACTCGCGCACGCGCGTCCCATCCGTTATCCGAGCGAGGCAGCGAGGCGAGCGAGCGAGCGAGGCGAATCTGCCCATCTATACGCTCTTATTACTGTGCTCTTGGCAGACGCGATCGTCGGGGGTGCGAGCGAGCTCAGAATCTCCGCGAGGCCAATGTCGTGTAAGGCCGTCGGTTTCCCCGACTTACGTTCTCGCCGGCGTTTCATGAGCCTCGACGGGACACGTGCGAACGCGCGACATCACTGCCGGCGATCAGCGACCTGCGATCGCATGTATCAACGACGTTACGACGAACGCGTCTCACCTCTACGATCTATGCCCGACCGCGGGAAGGACGCCGCTGTTGCCCGATCGCAGATGCGCACGTCGACGACGATCTCGTCCGCACCGGTGAGTACGCGAGCCACCCCGAGCTCCCCGAGATCGCGTGGTCCGGTTACTCCGATTTTCGTGGCATTGCGACGAGAAGAAGGCATAAGGCACCCTTCGTCGTCTCATCTGGCTTTGCTCTTTTTAAGGCAGTTATTATCGCTAGAAAACTTATACAGTTTGTTCAGCTTCCGAACGTGCACAAGTATGTACATACGTGTTTAATTTGAGGGCTCGCGTATGCTCCAAGTGCGATAGAGGCAAAAAGGGAAAGTTTTGTCTGATTAATTTTTTTTTATTTGTTTAACCGTTTAACGCGAGCTCAGACATCTTCGAATTTCGTCAGACTCTGAGATAACTGGTGGAAAAATAGCTGATTCTGTTCCTTCATATCGCGTCGCTTTGTTTCACGTCTGTATCTGAATTTATCAGAGCTTGTCGTTTGTCCTATTTTCTGTGTTATATAATAGATTCCAGCTCTGCCAAAATTCATTTGGTAGATTCTTTGGTGAATATTCTTTTGTACTGATATTTTATATTAAGTGTGGCATTGACGGGTTTTTTTTTTAGTTTATACTGTCCAAAACGAAAGAATTCCTGACGAGCAAAACTTTAGAAATCTGATATTCTTTACAGATTTAGTGTCAATCTTATTGTATATTTGACATTAATTTTATTATATATTCGATATTAATCTTATTAATTTTCCTTTTGCAGTAGCCATGGTTGAGATACCAAAGGATTGTGTCCTGCAGTGGGCCGGCCACGCGGGATATATTACAGAAAGATTCAGTGGTCTTTTGGCACGTCAGGCCCTAGTCGATGTCACATTGATCTGCGATGAACAAAAGCTACGTGTTCACAAGCTGGTTTTAGCTTCAAATAGTATATACTTTGAGGTACGTATACAAATGTTAGAATACACGTATTCCCTACATCCTTTTGTTACTTGCTAATCATATCACATTTATATATGTATGTTTTGAAAATTGTGTTTGTACATTTACATGTTGTTTTAATTATTTGTACATTTAAATCTTAGTGCCTGTTTCTAGAAACATGTGTAGGTATATTTTTGTATACATGCATTTTATATTAAAGTAATAGATTTTTCATATGTATAATAAATGTGTGTTTGTGAATATTGCAAGTATTATCGCACATTTAAATTCAAGACTTGCGTTACATTTAATAATTGCAAAAGTGTTTACAAAATACTTACGTGCTCCGATCAAAGGTCATGTTTTGCCATTTTCTAGATATACCATCAAACATTATTTTCAAATGTATACAAAAGACAATAAGATATTTCTTCGATTATTCCAAATATTTTGTGAAATAGTATATTAATAAGAAGTTGTATTAATAAATATGATTATAATTTTATAGAGATAGAAATTAGAGATAAGAGACCTACATTTTACAAGAACGATAACGTTAATTGGTTATACAGAGTTATACTTATTTATACTTATATTCATACTTATTCTTTTATATTTACTTATTACAGAAAATTATTTTAAATTAAATTTATTAAGATATTGATGTCGATTAATGTTTGGATGTGCATCTCTTTTCCTTTCAGATCTACTGATGACTGAGCAGTGTTATTAACATTTTATTGAATGAGCTTTCAAAGATGTCTTATTTTTTCTTAATTATTTTACATTATTTAACTATAGAACTATAGAATTATTTATTGATTAAAAGGACATTTAATTGTTTGCTCATTTAAGTAAAGTAATGGTAATTTGGAATTATATTTTTATGATCCGTATTTATTGGTTTTAGTGTAATGAACAAAATTTCTCGTACGTCATTTTTAAGAATACAAGGGAAGTTCCATACATACCATTATTATATACCAAAGAGAGATTTTATTGTAATATATGTAGGATTTAAGTATATACAATTACAAATGTGCTATATACGTACTAGTTCAAAGCCAAACAGATTTTTTTACTAACCCATTTTTCACTAGAATGTCTACCAAACATCATTTTACATTTATAAAAAAAAGACTTTGGACTTTTTTTATTTGATATATAAACAGTGATGTAGAGAAGAAAGGTATTCTTATTATATTTACTTCAAAATTGGGAAATATAGTGTACTTATAGTCGAACAATTTTGCAGGGATAATATAAAAATTCATATAAACTAAAGAAAGCCTTGTATATCGGAATTTCAGTAGTTCTTAACAAACATTTGAAGAAACCAAGTTTGAGGGGCATACATTTTCACAACTTTCGAAGAACTTAGAAAGGTATTAAATAACTAATTATATGATCTAAGGATAGTAAAGTATGTACACTGAGGTGTTTCCGTTTTCCAAAAACATATTTATTACTTTACAAGATATGTAAATATCTTTCCTGCATGATTTCACTATCTTTCTATATGTATCTTGATAAATCATTATTGCACAAAATGATATCCGACTGTTTGAAAAACAAATTTTACAAACGTACTAAGCGAATACTAAGATAAATATTCTAAAATATTAGACATTCTGTATGGACATTCTATATAGACATTCTACGTCTTTCTATTCTTTAACTCTCAATTTTGTCTCTATTCTTTAACTGAATTTCGTCTCTTCAATATTTTTTATGATGTTCTATTCTGTTTTGTACTATAGGAAATACTACAACAAGATTTGGGGCAAGAGCCAATTATACTTTTAAAAGACTTGGACTTTGAAATTTTGAAGGCCATGGTCGAATTCATGTATTGCGGCGAAACTACGATATCTCATCAGCATTTATCATCGTTGCACACTGCGGCACAAATTTTTAAGGTACGCAATGACTGTTTTAATCAATGAAATAATATTTTACAATTATTTTAGTATGCCAAGTTAATATATTCGTTATTCTCTTTCCAGGTTAAAGAATTGGTATCTGTGATCGATACTATTGTTGATTCCAAGAAAATTTTGGATGATTTTGAAAGTTGCCTAAAACAGCAGAGAGGAGATTGTAGTTTAAAAGTTGCAAACAATTCGCACACAGAGGATAATTACGTCTGTGTTAGATGTGATAAGCTAAGCATGGACGAGAATACGACGGTCTGTGCAAACAGCAACAATAACGATATAAGCTCAAATAAGAATCAATCTTTAGAGAACGACATGATCGAAGGCACCGAGCACGATTTAGAACACACTTTGTACGAAGAATCGAGCGCTATCGATGCCAGCAAGAGAGATGCGATAGATACATTGTTCTCAACGTCTGATGTAAATATAAGTATACAAAGCGACACTGCTACCAATACCGTACTTACACACGTAGGTATGGTAAACGAAGTACAAACCAGGTGCACAAACAGCAATAGAGACGAAGCGTGCTGTCATAGTCTCGATTTCAAACCCATCTTGTACGAGCAATGCTGTGATTTTTCCTGCGACGTAAACGAAAACGATCTAACTTCTACACTGTCGCAATCTTGCCTTCCACAAGTCGAAAACGACTTGGAGCGCTGTTCCGAGAGTAGCACAGATGTTCCTAGCACGGTAGGAAAATGCGTCAAGGTTTATACGCCCAAACGACGTAGATCCATTGACGAAGTTCGCAATAAGCTTGTACATACGCAATGCAATTTAGTGCCAACTCCGCCGCACTCTACGGATTCCATAGATTTACTAGACGAGCCGTCCGCTAATGATGTACCAGTTACTCTGTTGACTTCCTTAGATATGGAAAGCGCCGAATATATCTTAAGCTTGAGTACAGAAAGCATACAATCGATAGTAGGTGGTACTATAAGCGATCAACATACGGTGATCGGATGTAGAGGAATAAATGTGGAACGAGATGCCGCTAAGGAGCGACTAAATTCCCCAACAAGTGACACGGATTGCGCGAAACCGGTTCTAAGACGTAGCACGCGACTGAGTCAACAAGAGAGCGACGAGGCTGCGAGTCTTTCCTCGGGAAGCTCCTCGGGAACCGAGAAACCGTTCAAAAAAGGTAATTCCCCCAACAGAACGGAATCTTACGCGAGAACGAAACGCAAGAGGAAGGTGGATCGTAAAGTGCCGGATCACAGCGCAATCGCGAGCGCAGTGCAATCCAGCAAAAAGAGCTCCAACAGCAAGAAGACTAATTCGAAATTGATAGTAAGAAAGAGTAACAAATCCGCGTGTACAGTTGCCGCTAATAAGGAAAGAGAAGAACCGAAGCCGAAAATGCATAGTAGATTTAAGACCGAAAATACGGAGAGATCGATGACGGCGGAACATCCCACCGCTTACCACTCCATAAAATCCAATGTATGCAAGTGCATAAGTCGCGCTTTGTGGGGCGATATGTCCGACACGTTAGATTATTGGGAGAACGAGATGGATCTGCTCGCGTATCCGTCCAACACCGAGATTCCCTTCGCCGTCGGCTTGCTACCCTTGCGGACCGCTCTGGAAAAGATGCAGGCAACGCCGGATTATCAACCGCGCAAAACGCGTTCGTCAGTCGCGCCGATGAAGCAAGATGCAGGTAATAATCTAAAACGAAAGTACTGCACACCGTTCGACGCTGTGGTACCGTCGAAAAAGCAAAACGGCAATAACAATGACGAGAGCCCGAACACCGTGTGTCACATAGAGATACGGACAGCACCGTCGCAATGCGTAAAAAATCGTAAACGATTCCTTCCGGATTCGATTACGAGCCTGCCAGCAAATGGACCGGCGTCGCAAATGGCGAGCAATAACGCGGGTTAGAAATTTACTTGCAATAAAACTGTTAGCTCAAGTATGCCGTATCGTAATCTTGAATAGCGTTAAAGATCATGAAAAGGCAGCGAAATACCAGCGTCAGATTCTCCTGTTTTTAAGCTTAACTGGTGCGAGAATAATTAAGAATAATAACTTATTTTCCTCGCCATTTAGAATCCATTCGTATAACATTTGAATATCTCGCAATTTGTACAATGATAAATAATCTTAATTTAAATGTAAATAGGAATATTTTTACGTACGTTTTTGCACGAACTCTTGCAACCACATAATTGCATACATTATACCTTGCAAATAATTGTACTTCTCTTAAGCCATTCATATATCGTAGGTAATTTCATATTTTTGATAACGTTAATTTAATTGTAATTTAACTTTAAATACTATTTGCAATTGTGTAGAGAGAAATAGAAATGTTAATATTCCTATTATATTTTCAACAATGTTTAAAATAAGCACTGTCCGTTCTCGTTTTGTATATTCGTAGCAAGTGCAAGAACAAATTGTACGCATGGTTAAATTTTACCTATTTAGCACAATTGTTTTTAATCAAATTCAAATGTAATATTTTTCTCATCGCGCACATGATTTGATCACACTTGATTACATAAGAGTAAATACGATTATTTGTGCTTGAAAACATCTGAAATTTATTTTAAGCAATACAAAATGATTATGCGTGAAAAAATAAGAACGATCTATTTTTATAAATCTTTGTTTTTTAATTATACACATTTGTGGAAATAGCTTTGTAGAACAATTTTAAGACTTTGTACCTTAAAGAGTATATATATAGCAGCAATAACATTTTAATAAAAACTTCGTGAGTCATATTAGCGTATAACTTAACATAAATTTAGAGAGTAAATAGAAAGCAATTTGTAACGGAATTTAGCAAATATTGTGATGATAATAATTTATTTGTCGTTTCAATATCGACAGAGTGTATTTCTTTCTTTCTTCTTTTTTTACTTAAAAAGCATCTTTTAACTTAGAATAGATAATATATGGTGCAACTAACTCAATATAAAGATGTGTGCTATAAACGGAGACGAAGTTCTGTGTATTTAAGAATCACGTTGTAAAATTGTGCGTTTTTAACGTACAATGTACTCTTTCAACGCAATTTATCAAGTGTCGTAACTTAGAATCGTGCATCTATTTGGATTTTGTACATTTAGCTACAGTATTGTTAGGATTAAAACAGTCGCTGCTCAATATAAAAGGATTGTTCGACGTAATAACAATCAGTAATGTTTAATATAACTAAATATATTTGAATACAGATATGGTTGTACATACAATATACATCAATATTATGTATACACACACGTATATACATATATATATTTTTCCACAATAAATGTTTTCGACAGAATTTGCAGTTTTCATAGTGTTGCCAGTGCTATATCTGATATAACTGAATCATTTATTTGCAAAAGGAATGTAAAGGTTTATATATATCAATATATTTCTAATTATACTCTTTCCGTCTAAGTATTATATAATCTTGTGGTTCAAGATGAAAATATCAAGCGTCTTCTTTTCATTCTTTGAGATCCAACAGGCTGAATGCGTTGTAGGATGTAAAAAAAATATTTTAGTAATTCTCTCTAGTATACAGGTAAATGTACCAATGCCGGGACACTTAAGACCTATGTCTGGAGACCTTTATCATTTTACTTTTTAAATAAATATAACGCGAATTTTAAAATCAAAGAAAAATATAATACAAGAAAAATATTTTTATGTTTGATTCTTTGATTTTAATTGTCGTTATAACTTATTTAAGGACTAAAGCGATAAAAATGTATACGTGTCCAGGCATTGATACATTTATCTTATACAACCATCTAATTAATCGATTAAAATGTGTGTTAAGCCGAAGTGTTAGGGCTGAAGGAGGCTGAACGTGAATAGCAAGGTAACACTGCGCGCAGGAGGAAAGACAGAGATTGAAGAAAGTAACACGGCAGCTTCTATTTATAGCTGCGTAATTTGATTGGCCGCACAAATACGACGACACGCGTGTAATCCATGCGCGACTAGGCAACGATCTCCATTAGCGTGCACATATTTGCTTATTTCTCAGGTCAATCGTCGCCATCGCATCGGTGCGGTCAGGGCTCCGATACCTGCCTGCTTGCTCGTGTGAGGGAAAATTGGCCTCATGAATGAACGTGGATATATATATATATATACGGGGAACTCCTCGAGATCCGCGCGTCCACCTCGAAATACGACCACGCGTATTTTTGATGTCGGAACAAAAGAGAGCACAGTTTACACATAAGAACCAAATATGAAAATAAGTTTGACTTCTATAAAGGGCGATCTCTTTTTCTCGAGAATAACGCCGAGGATATTTGGGAAATTTGTTTCTGTGTAAAAAAAAACTCGACCCATATGTGGAGGGGTAAAAACTATAGTGGTGTAAGTCAAATATTTTTAAAAATTTGACTTACACCACTGTGGTTTTTACCCTTCCATGTAATAATTACATTTGAAGAGACGTAAAATTGATAGAGCTATTAGACATTAGACGATCGGAAAATCATTGTGTGAATAAAGTTAACCCTTTTTTAAAATTATATTTTTAAAAATTGTTTCAGACTGTTCTAATTTTGTACCATATTGTTCTAAATCAATTATTTCACTTCAAACGGTTCATTAATTAAACGAAAAAACCGTTTTTTTGTTTTTAGTTGGCCCCCCTTTTTTCGTTTCTATCATAGTCACGTGATTGCTTAATTTTCTGCTTCGCGCATACAGGCGATTTAAGCTCCTGATTATGGTATGCACATGGCGCGTATAAATAACATCCCCCTAGAACCAACGTGCTAACTATTCGAGTAACGACCGCGTAATAATTAAGCTCGTTAACCGGGAAGATTTTGGTCTAACGAGCCGCGCGAGCTCGCTCGAAATCCGATCGCGGTGTCGTCGCTTTTCGCAAACGCGCGATTTCTTCGCGAGGAGCCGCGGTTGATTGGAAGAAGACTCTCGAGGGGGATTATGGATCCGATTCACGTAAAGTCGTTTCGCGAACAACGCGCGCTTCATTTAGCTCTATCGCTGCAATAGGAAATTGTGAACTCCTTCATTTTGTCGAGAATCGCGTCTCAGCCGTTCGATCGCCTGTAAATAATGCACTTTCCACGCAACAAATGGCGCAAGCTTGCGGAACAATATCACTCTATCAGGATTTCGCAACACGGCAAGTCCAAACACTTGCACTGCACTGTTCTGTAGAATTGGGGACCGCTACGAAGTTATTTAAATGTAAAAAACGTGACAGAAGATTTTTTTCTTTGTAGCCGCGCCACGTTACACTTTCTGCACTTAAAGCCAAACGGATGTATAGGCTGCATGTAGTCCATTTGATGCTACAAATGCTTTGAGGCGTTCTTCTTCTTCTTCTTCTTCTTCTTTCATTAAAAGAAAGGAGAAGAATGGTTTAAAAGCATTTGTAGTGTTAAGTGGACCGCAGTCGTAGTTAGACGTCGGAGAGAAAAAGAGGAAAGACGAGCTGTAAGGTATAAACATAAACATCTTGGCAAACGAGATATTATAGTTCGTTATTTGGAGCTAGCTGCACTGTATTGTACTTTCTGCACTTGAAGCGAAATAGATGTATAAATAGAGTGAAAGATACAACCCAGACAGCACAATGTCCAAAATCGGGACAAAAAGACGTCTTAATGACGTCTTTAAGACATATTATGTCCCGATTTTGGACATTGTGCTGTTTAGGAAAATGTTCAAAGAAGAAACCGATTGTCCCGCGTTATCTAACGGGATCGCTCCATCGGCCGAGGCGTTTGTATCTCACGCTCGCGATAATTTCATGCACAACAGCCTTTACAAGGTGACAAAATAAACCGGATAACTAAATTTGGTAAATCAGATCAGAGATGCGACAGTGCGACGATCAAAATTGTTTCTTCGACGGTCGAATCGGACCGGATCGCTTTCAATGTCAAACGGGAACGTCGTGGCTGCTCAGCGCCGGAAAGGCGGACGCGACAGCGCAGCCACGGTGCAATCAATGAGCGCATATTGATCTCAACCTTTCGCCGGTGTCCAACACCCGCAGCGTGGCGGATCGCCACGAGCGGCGTGGCGCGTATCGCGCCGGGATCTTCCGGGAGGCTCGGCGAGGGAGCCGCGCGACAAGCGCTCTGTTCCGAAGCCGAAAGCTCTCGGAGTCGGAGCGCGAGTCAAACAAACGGAGGTTGTCAGTTGTCACACGAGCGAGTTGGCTCCGGCTCCGCTTTCCCTCCCCTCCGGATTCTCGCGCGACGAGCGACGAGACGAAAATTTCCTACGCGCGCGCGTCCGAGCATCGGGAGATGCGAGCGTGGGTTTCTCTGGTATGCTTTTTTACCTGGAAACGATACGCGCGGTGTAAAACGCGATAAGATTGCGCTTCTAACTCAATACTCAGTATTGATAGAAATTTGAGAGAATTCGAGTTTTTCTTGCGTCGGTATACTTCTCGCGGCTACGCGGCTGCGTTATTTTTCTCGCGCAATATTTTTACTTTGCGGAATGGTTAACATATTTGTTAGATGAGCCGTATATGAATAAATTGAATGAAAGGCAGGTTGATCTGCGCGTATAATGAGCAATAAAATTATAATATTGTTGACTCTAATTCTAGTTCTTAAGAAATAATTAAGAAATAATGAATTCCTAATTAGGACGAACAAAAATGTGAAAGGTGTTTTTTTTCCGATAAACTTCGATCAATCGACTCTTTTAAACCAACGAATGCGCGATCGCATATGTTGGTAATTTTAGAACTCCGATCGCTTCGTCGATAACGCATTCGAATATGTGGGATTCAAATGAAATTCGAAATTAGAGTTTGATCGTAAAAAGACTCAATTTAGGAAACACAATCACGTGTTCCATATTTATTATACATGTATAATACATTCATGAATATTGTGTAATTAAATTGTCACATAATATAATCTGCATTTTTACACAATTTTTCTTTGTAAGGGATATAATTACTCAGGAGAAAATATCAGGAATAATTATAAATCGTAAGCTTACAATAATTTTCATTTAGAATAATTCAATTAAAGGAGCTCTCCAATTAATATAGTTTTTATTATACAATAGTATTTCACACGGCGCTTCTAAATCCATCAATTAGAGAAAAGTAACAATTAATATATATCGTCTATCGCCTTTAATTATAGCGTTATATTGAAGATATCTGAGTTTTTTTCTAATTAAATAAACTCTCGATCGGTTGTTTTTTGCACTTATACTTTCTCAATATAAAGTATCGTCAAAATGGCGACTGCCACGCAAGTTAAATGTTGCGATGACCATGAAGCAATTATGATAATCCATAATGCCGATTAGGCATTTCGAGTCGAATACATCACGTCTAGATATTCGTACATTATGACTGTTGATTCCAAGGAATTTATCACACCATTTGGCATCTGCCAAACAGCTGTTACAGTTTCACGTATTAAAATTAAATGTAAGATTAGTCCTCAGGATTACTGGAAAAAAAAAATCTGGTTCGTTCATTTTCCACCAAAAAATACTGGTTGAATCTACCAGAATCTAGTTGAATTAATAGGAATTCTGGTTGCATAACTGAAATTCTGGTTGCATTAATTGGAAAAATCTGGTTCGTTCATTTCTCACCAGATTAATTAATCCGATTAATTCAGATTTTGTTTCAGTGATGTAATACAGCATCTTCATCATCTAGTCTGTTATCAATCTAAGGTATCGTTGCTTACACTACAGAGTATTCCAGAAATATTGGCCATAATATTGACAGTTTTACCAATTTAGCATGCATTTTTAACGAAAGATACAATAAGATAGTCATTCGTCTTCCGCTAATCGATTTAGTAGTAGTGAGTTTTGTAGACTTTCATTAAAAAGTAAGTTATCAAGCATCTGTAGGAAGTCTCGAAACGGCAAAATTATTTCTAGTAGAGAACGCGGCGACGCTACGGACGCTACGTTAACGCAGCGGCCATATTTGAACGCGGCGAAGTGTGGCGCGCTCCGTCGAGGATTCGACGCGACGGCCGACAGGTGGCGCGCGGCGATCTGCGCCGAACGTCCGGATTGGCCGCTTCGAAAGTAGTGCCAGACATGTGTCTCGTTTCCCGCCTCCGGTGCGGCTTGTGTTGTGTTGCGTGTGGGGGAGCGGGAACGGACGGGCGGGGAGGGGGGCGTCGGGAGAGGAGAGAAGCGGAGAGGAGAGGAGAGGAGGACACCGCCACACAAGTCCGGCGAGTCGGCGGCGAGCGTAGAGACACGTAGAGACGCGGCGCGTAAGGGCTTGCGGACCGGAATCGAACCGCGGGTGTCGAAGGTGGTTTCTCGTTTCTCTCTTCACTGTTGGTGTCCTCCTGAAGCACGCCACACGGGAAACGCGTCGGACGCACCAGTCATCACGCACGTCAAAGCTGGGGCACGCCACGCACTGCAGCAGCAGCAGCAGCAGCGACGATTGAGATCGGGTTGGCAATTCGACGTCCGCGCACTCCGCGCAACTGCCCGGTGACCGAGCGACGTGTTGGTTCTCGGCCGTGTCCGTCCGTCATATTATATTCCCGGCCCCGAGAGAGTGAGAGAGGAGCAAGGTTGCTGGCACACGTAGTTGGTGTTGCGACGCAGCGGGAGGAGGCGACGGAGGAAGAGGAGTAAGAGACGGACGACGGCGGCGGCGGCGGTGGCGATACGTTGCGCGGTACGGAGCGGAGCGAGAACGAGCGGATCGGGGACTGCCGACTGCCGGCCATGGAGAAGCGGATAGAACTCGAGAAGCGGGGAAAGAAGCCCGGCGACGTAAGACAATCCTAAAAATTTCTTTTACTCGCGCCTCGCTCACCCCGCCTCGCCTCCAATCTTTATCTCTACCGCACCAATCTTTTCCTCTCCCTCCCCCGCGCGTTCTGTGTGTGCGTACGTGTGTCCCCCCGTGTCCTCCCCCCCTGTGTTCGACGTGCGGTCCCGCGGACACTTTGCGTTTTCGCACGCGCCGCTTTATTACGCGGGTATAATGGACCAGCACAGCGTGCGTCCCGAAATTTCAACCACGCGTCCTCGTCGTCAACGCGTCGTCATTAACCGCCTTGGGAATCTCACGAATCTCGCGTTAAACCGTTCGTCGGCGGCGTTCGTCGTGCCCGCGAAAGAGAGAGAGAGAAGGAGAGAGAGGGGGAGGGAGAGAGAAAGACGGAATCGCCGCCGTGTTGCCTCGACGCTTCAGCGGCGACAACAACCACGCATTCGCTAATGTGGCACGCCGTTCTGGCCGCACACTTCCGTCTGTCTCTCTCTCTCTCTCCTCTCTCTTTTTCTGTCGCGCGCGCCCTTTCTCATTCTCGCGTTCGAACGAATTTCGTTTCGGGACAAAACGGCGACCGCGTGGCCGTCTCCCGTCTTTGGCCTCTCGTCGCCGATCGGGGGGGACGGCATATGCACGCACTGACGATGCATGGCCGCGAACGAGCAACGGGCATGGCATGGCGCACCGCCGCGCCGAGTAGAGAACTCGTTCTCTCTTTCTCTCTATCTCTCTCTCTCTCTGCCTCCTCGCGCGAATAAAAAAAGAAACGTGGCTCTCGCGCTCCGCGTGCAGTTTCCTATCCGTATATCCCACGGACTACTCCATTTCTCCGTCTTCCCCGACTTCCCTTCCTTCCTTCCTTCCCGCTTGATTTGCCTGCGCGCTCGCCTCGCGGCACGACTACGCTTCATTTCGCTTTGTTGCTGTCGGCAGCGTGTCGGCCAATCGCCGGCCCTCCCCGCCCGCGGAAGTGATCTCGCGACGCGGACGATCGGATCGGAGTCGCCTCGCGTCGCGTCGCGTCCAAATTTTTCGGGTGACGCGCGACGCGCGATCGCCCCGCCGAAATAAAATGGTACGAGGCTACGCTCGCGTGGCTACCGCTATACCGTGCGCAACCCGTTGCTCCTCGTTGCGATCTTCGCACCCGTCCGCCCGTCCGCTCGCCCGTTTGTCCGCTCGCTTTCTTATCGCTGCGACGCGGGGGGAGAGAGAGAGAGATTTCGCTTCGAGTTACGTCGCGCGCGCGCGCACACACACGCACGCGAGGACCTCGGAGTGGAGTTACCATTTTTCCGGTGGCGTGGAAAGCGGGAAGAGGCACGCGCGACACCGGCCGCTTCTCCGGTGCGCGCTCCGCGTGATTAATGGTCGATTCTCACCAGCCCAGCGTCGTCGTCGTCGTCGTCGTCGTCGTTGTGCGTCGGCCGACTTTACCCGCGGACAATTGATCGAGAGCTTGATTCTCCGCCTCCTTCCGGATGATAGCGTTGGTTGCAATATAAATGAAGATGAATTCGTTTCTCTCTCTCGCCGCGACTTTACTTTCGCGCTAATAGACTAGTGGCGTCCACTTATTGCGCGACTTGATTTTTTCGTGATATAATCCGTATCGGTGTTGTGCGAACTACGCAGAATATACACATCGAATGCAATTCTAATTTAAGATACATGTGTCATATACGTACATGTATATAATCAAGTAAATAAAAAAATGTGCCGATATACGGTCGGGATCTTTTGTGCCTAATAATATTTCAATTAATTTATGTACATTTTTCGTTTTGCAAACCACGCGCCGTTATACTACCGGTCTTAAAACGCAGTCTGGAGCTGAAGCTAGAATAGTACAATCACTTAAATTGATAATCAATTTAACAACACCGAAACTAATACGCATCTTTAGAAACCGTAAAGAATATGTTGCGAAAAATTATCATCCGTTTGAATCTGGACCTCCTCATTATCGGTCAGGCGTCTTCACCAATTCGACCACTGAAGCATATTATGTACATATACATATATGCAATTATTTATGTATAGCATATACATATACATTCTACATGAATCCCCCTTCCGGCGTTTACTGACACCCATGTATTTGATGCACATATGCGAACGGGTTGACACCCAAATCCGGGATTGATTCGAATCTAATTTTCCGTGACAATGAGCATATTTAGGAATAAACGCGTAAACATGAATGCGTGTCTCGTAATATTTTTTTTCAATGAGCTTTTTACGAGCGCACGGGCGTGTAAAATTATCGATAAATTTTGCATAAGTGCAAAATTATCCACTCGAATGAATATCAATCTCCAGGATGCCCCCGGGACTGAGTCACTTCGCGCTATTGTGTGAAAAATCGTGCCGTGATTCCCAGTTTAATTTGTATCGCTTGTTCTTGCTCGGGAATCAATCTGCTTAGATCGGTACACCGAATTACGTAACCTAACGCGTACATGTGTGTCCGTGGTTTAAATACGCGAAACGAAAATCGTTGCGACGTCACGGAGAGAGAGTGCTAATTAAATCAAATCAGTCCGCGGGATAATATATTTTTAGAACAAATTTGCAAAACGGTATCAATCCGTTTGAATGTACATTGGGCTATTCGTGTACACGAATGTTAACGGTAATAAAATGTAATTGAGAGACAGGGCGCCGATGCGGTGCCATAAATGTGATTAGAGTTAATCAGCGAAATACTTCGATAATGGATTTTCCACGGATTTCACTGCGGACGAAACGCGTCAAATTCTCCATTAATGGTTACGACCCGTGTCCATTAATTAAACGTGACTCTATGCAAAGAACCGAATAATAATCGTCCCCCCCCCCCGAGTTTTGTGATAGATATGTGTGATACGTCTGTTAAATGGCAATTAGTAGAGAGGACTTGTAAAATTTCGGAGTATTTCTCGCGCGACTAATATTATAAATCAAATTAATATGTACAAGAGAATCGTCTAATCGAGAATGATTTAGAAATTTAGATGTACCATGCGTTTCTCAAGTAAACTTGTCGAAACTTCACTTTAATGAATCGAACGAACCATTATTTCGTCGAATATCTCTATGATTATATATGTAATTACCGTTTCCATAAAAATCCTCGTGAACTTTATAATGATCGAACATCTTAAACACGGTCTATATAGATAGTTCGAAAAAAAAAATGGAACTTGTAACAACTTTGAACATGTTTATAATTACATTTAAATTTAAGAATGCAAGAACACGCTATATATACAGATGATATAAATTATAAATAATTCCTTTGAGATTGAAAGTCTATATTTCCTTAATTAAAAGTTTGGTATTTTTAAAACTAAAACTTTTAGTTAAATCTTTTTTAATGCCAATTAATTTAGAATTTTTATATTTTTTTTTATTTCTTGTGTTCTTAGATACGAAATTCCATATTTAAAATGTAATATTTCACAGCATGTCTCTCATAAGAGTTTTCTTTTTGAAATGGGTTCTTCTTGGTTGTAATAAAGCAAAAGTATGATAGTGCTTAGTGATAATAATCGTTCCCGAGGATCTTTGCGATTTGCGACATCGATCGGTATAAGAAGGCCGCAACGAGGTGTTGCCTTTCCCGAGCGAGCGCCAAAACGTACATACATCTCGACTCGAAGCTTTGCAAACGTTCTCAACGGTAGTTCGATATATCGAAACCTACTAACGGTGTTTCGTACTTTTGGTCAATCCGAAAATATCGACGTAAGCATCGCCTCGGCGACTTAACGCCTGACATTTTGTCATCGATGCGTGTTAAAGTGCAAAGGACTTTACACTTGCTGGCGCAGTTCGCGGAGAAAGTTCCTGAAAAAGACGTCTTGCTTTTTATATCAAAAAACGTAGATGCTGATAAAATCAAACAAATAGCAACCCAAGTAATTTTGTCGCTAGACAGAACTGCCTTGGGTTGCTATTTCTTGTTGCACTTCCTGTAGATTGTGTCCTCTCCCTTTCTCTCTCTCTCTCTCTCTCTCTCTCTCTCTCGCAATATCGCGTTTATCGCGATAGAGATCGTTACGTGATGCGCGTGAAGAATTAACGCGACATATGTTTACCCGATTAATGTATTTTTTAGCATCGAGGCGTCGCCACCGATCCTCGTCCGCGCGAAAAAGCGTGTTGCGCGCGCGTCGCCAGCGGCCGCGTTATGTAAATGAAACGGCAAGGCGCGCGCGCCGCCATAAACGAGGCGCGTGCACGCGGCAATCTGGAAGTCGCCATTGCACCGCGCCGCGCGGCGTGGCGTTGGGACGCCTTCACCGCCGCGTCGCGACGTCAACTCGTCGTCGATCCGCGCGTCCCGTCGCACCTCGCGTTTCCACGCGTGCATGCGTGCGCGCACGCGCACGCGTGAGCACGAATCACCGCGGCGCCGTGCGCACCGGATCGCGTTTCGTGACGCGTCGCCAATCGCCGCGCCGCCATCTTGGACGAGTCCACTTTGCCGGCTGATCTCCGCCGCCAACCGGCCGCCACGCCGCGCCGTGCCGAATGGCACGCGCGCGCACGCCTCGCGCGCGGCCACGGCGAACGAATTTTTTCACCGTGGCGACGCGACGTAACGTAACGTCACGTCGCATCGCCGAGCCGAATCGAGCTGCCTGCTCAGCCGATGTCAGCCGGCATCGCCCGACTTTCTCAGGTGCATCGCCGCGTCCGCGTCCGCGTCTCTCTGTATATACGCGCGTAGGCGTTCGCAGAGCCGTAGCTAGGGTGTGGCGTCAGAAGAGCGGGGCTTCGGCGTGACGCGACGCAATTTTGGAAAGAAATTTTTTCCGCGCGCGCTCTCTTCGTAAAAATTATTCTACCTGTCTTAACGTCTTAACGCGTGAATTTATGCGTATATTCGAAGCGTACTCCGATAATCGTCTAAATTCATGTGTTAAAGCATTTAACTCCGTATGTATAGCAGTGTATAGCCACATGGACATTCCGCGTAGTTATTTCTATATTAAAACGAGAGAACGGGGGCAAATCTCGTCTTAATATCTTTACTGTTATACATCATCCTCGTTCCTAAATGCATAAGTTAAACAGATGTCGAGTTTACGTGTTAGGTACAATCGCGAGCAGCTCTTACATATTTACGACTCTGAAACTTCACCCACTCCGCGTTGACCACCCGCGTCGCATTTGCAATGCATCTTGGACGCAACAGTGCCGTACTACAGTCCGGGACTACTCCGGAGCACACATGGCGGCTCCGATATTTTCCAAGTTGAGAAGGTTCAGGTCGATCCTTACGACGCGGTCAAAGGATGCATGCCCTGCATTTAAATTTGATATTACGTCGCGCGGATTTAGAAATGAATATACATAGAAGGGCGTATCTTGTGGGGGAATTTGTGGGCGTAAGACGAGAATATCGTTCTTCGGCGATAATAATAAAACCCGCACAGTTGCGTAATCGTGCGATTACGAAGCGTATCCGTCTTTGTTACGGAAACCACGCGACAATTTCGCATTTCAAAATGTCGAAGAATCCTACAGCGGCGTAACGTGCGCGTCTTCCTGGTTGCCTTGATCCGTGACTGTCATTGATCCGCTCCTATGACACCTCGTGACGTTACCACTACGATCGGTGCAACACGGGGGTAATATATAACCAACCTGCCGGCCGATTGGTCGCGTGGAGTACGCAAGATATTTAGGCGAGGAGTATAGGATGAAAAAATTATGTGTAACTCGATCAAAAATTAAATCCAATAAACGCAACACGTTGTGTGTTTGCTCATGAAGTTTAACTTTGGTTTTGTGAAAAAATTTGCGCATTAAAATTATTATATATAAAATTATATAAATGATATTATAATAACATTATTATATAAATTATTATACAGATTTATCCCTCAAGAATACAAATTTTTTTATAGAAAAAATGTATAAATATATGCTTTATTATTTCTTTGGGTATTGATAGTGTAATGTCTGTCTTTAATAGTGTCGTCAATCATTTTTGATTGGTAATAGAGATCAATTATATTAATTTCCAATGGATAAATGTATAATAGATAAGATAAAAGCTAAGTTTTTGATATTTCTTAGCATAGAAATAATGACTTAATATATGAATAAAAAATATACATATATAATTTGTTTTCCATATTTCTTTATTTATCGAACAAGAATCAATCTCATCTACAGATGATAATCTGTATCGCTCAATACAAAATGCGATATATCAATCTACATATCAACGTGATCCGATTGTATCTACATCATTATAGAAATAATTGTACTAAATGTATCGGAATATCGTGGAGTGTCTCAGTAGTTCAAGTTCTAACACTATTCGTGAGAGAACATCGGCGCAATCGCGATGTAAAAAGGACACCGTATAAACATCGCGCGTAATGGCGGCATTAGCGAGATCGATGTGAGCGGCCAATCAAAAATCTACTCCGGCGCACCTAATCTACGGCGCCATGGAACGCCTGGGCGGCTAAACCACTTTTTATTTTTTAAATTCAAAAGACGAAACTCTGATTGGCCGTTCGCTAATAGAAACGAGTGCACCGCCAACGGAGGTGTTACACCTTGCCTCATTACATCATGGACGCGATAACGTAATATGGAAATATCGATACTTCCGGCATCGAGGCATCCGGTATCGATGATGACCACCCCTCGCCCCCTCCCCCTCTCCCTCCTTTATCCAACCCCACCTCTCGTACTCGTCGCGTGCCGCAGTCCGCCGTGCTTGTCGCTCGCCGGCTTTTCCGACGCCGCTAAACAAGACGCGGCATGCACTCCGCTTACCGTCACGCCGCTCCACCACCCCCTCCCCCCCCTCTCTCTCTCTCCACTGTCCTCCATCTCCCTCGCCCTTCCCGGCTCTGCCCCGCGCCTTCTCTGTCCTCCTATCCGGTCCCGCTCTCTCTCACCCTCTGGCCTTTCTCTTTCTCCGATCAATAAAATAGCCCATCTCCCGCGAAAGCTTATCGCTCGTTTGAATTTTAGCGGGGGACGACTTTTTCGACCGCAAGCGCCCGTCACCGCGCGGCCCGTCTGTCCGCAACCTGAGCGAGAAACTCGCGCGATTCCCGCGGCCGCGCGAACCCGATCATGATCTCGATTCGAGTACGATTTCACGAATCGATGATCGACGCTCGCTTCAAAACGCGGTCATTCGCAAATTCAGAATTATTAACGTTTTAACATGATTATTCTCGGTTTCAGTTATATTTTAAAGAAAACAGTAATATTTGGGATATATTCTATACATACTCTACACACGCGATTTTTTTCCTTCAGAATTGATATTAATTAAAAATCGCACGATGCAATATAATTTTTTAAGCACGCTGCGATTTAGCTAATATTGCATGGAAACCGCTTCTGATATTTATGTGACTTTCTTTGTTTGTTAGCCACTCGTAAATAATCATATGATTCACGTGCATGTTACAGATCAAAGAACTTGTTCTTGATAATTGCCGGAGTACGCAAATTGTGGGCCTGACAAATGAATTCAGCGCTCTGGAATCATTAAGTCTTATCAACGTGGGTCTTACCAGTCTAAAAGGCTTCCCAAAATTGTCCAGTCTTAAAAAGGTATACATTTGCTTATCACAAAGTACCTATTCAAGATACTTGTTAGATTATCATAAAAATAATATACATAGAGGAAAGTCCCCTATTATGAGATAGGGATCCTAATATGAGATGGCAGGATTTTTTCATGGTGGGATCAACAGATGCGGCCTATATAGGGCCTTTTAGCTTAACATATCTCATATTAGGATCCTGTCTCATAATAGGGGACTTTCCTCTATTAATATTATATTAATATAAATATTAAAGTATTCTTTAATATAAATATTAAAGAATAAGCGATTTCGAAAAAAAAATAATTGTCTTTATCGCACAAATAAGTTTCTTATCGCAAGTGTAAATTGTCTTTGTTTTGTGCAGTTGGAGTTAAGCGACAATCGGATTTCGGGCGGTTTAAATCTGCTTGATTCGAGCCCGAAGTTGACTCATCTGAATCTGAGTGGAAACAAGATCAAAGATCTCGATACGCTACAGCCATTGGTAAGTTCTCGCGCTTGTTACAGAAAACTGAAATCTATCTATCCGATTTATCGCCAAGTAAAATCACTAACACGAAGCCCTTCCGTATTCCAGAAAGAGTTCAAGAACCTGAAGAGTCTGGATCTTTTCAACAATGAAGTGACAAATATGGATAATTACAGGGAGAAAGTCTTCAATCTTATTCCCAGTCTACGATATCTTGACGGGTATGAAATTATACTACTGAGTTTGCTTTGTTACTTTGTTTATATTTTCTCAAAGCGGCTAATTATGTTTTGTCTGTGAATTCAGATATGATGCCGATGATTGCGAGGTCGACAGTGAAGGGGAGGATGATGAAGTCAATGGAAATGAAGATGGAGAAGGAGGTGGCAATGAAGAAGACAGTGAAGAAGGTTGGTTGAGAGTGTAATCATGTAATAATTGTAACTAAAAATTTGATTAATAGGATGTTTATTAATAATAAAAAAATAGTTATATCAATATGCATATTAAACATATCGAAATATAGTTTCAGATGAAGAAGACGAGGAATTCCTGGATGACGACCCAGGATTAGATATCGTCTACAAGGATAAGATTGTGAGTTTAGTTCATCTCACATTTAAGTAATTCATAAAGTTAAACCGAAAGCGTGTTTAACACGAGAATGCTTGATGGAATGTCCATCGAGATTTTTCGCTCATTAAACATTTGTTATTTATAATATAATAATAAAAATATGCAGGTGTTATTGGTTGTTTATATAGCATATTAAATGGTCTAACTTTATTTAATGAAATAGGTTAAAATAAAATTAAAAAATAAAATATATCGGATACAGGACAGTGACGAGGAGGATTATATGGGCGAAGAAGAAGAGGAAGATGATGATGAGGATAACGAAGACGACGAGCAGGAGGAAGAAGAAGGTATGATCCTCAGATATCTATATTATTTTTATTGCTTATTTTTATATCTAGAATTTTAAAACCTAATAATAGTTTAAACGAATATGCAGTATAAATATTGAAATGTAATTATTTCAACGAAATAATCTTTTTTATTCGCTTATCGCACACATGTTATAAGCGAACCTATTTCTATAATGGAACCGATTGTGTTTTGTGCAGAAGAATCTCCTGTTCGAGGAAAAAAAAGAAAAATTGACGATGTAGGAGGAGAGAATTTGAACGCTTAAGAGGGAGAGGGCTGTCTCTGGTACTGTTGAATGAGTGTAAAATTCATATAAATAATAACAATAATTGCGATGCCGAGTGAACAGCTGGGAATCAAACTAATCGACCGACCAATGACAGACTACAGTTAGTGATATGAATTTATCAGTAAATCATTGACTGCGAGGAAATTGTCTGTGTAACAACAAAAGATTTATCGTATGATAGAAGCGGAATGTGAATGAAAAGCGCAGTGAGGAAAACTGGGAAAGAAACGGATAATGATGGCATAAAAATAGGGCTGCATTCCAGCTGGACACAGCACAGTTTTAGTTATACTAACGATATTTTATATAGAGTATATAGAGTTAGAGTATTAGTGGTGTTGCATAGAGTGGGAGGAAGATCGAGGGGAGAAAGCGCGAGAGAAAGGGAAAAGGAGAGGGCGAGAGTGAGAGTATGAGAGAGCCGAGAGAGTGCGCGTGTGTGTATGCGCGTGCGAAAGAGACGGAAATAGATTGCGGGAGGTAGCGGAGTTTTACACTTGAAGGAGCATCTTGTCTGTTAGCTCCTGTCGGCCAAAGGCTGGTCACGCTGGAATGCGGTCATCGTTAATCAGTAAATAAGGTTACATAAGTTACATTTTAAATACATTATTATTGTACCGTGAATAAGTGTAGAGTAAATGAGGAACAACTTTTGTACAGGTTTACACCATACATCGAGGTGCATTATATGCCTCTGTGATTTTTGGGACAGAAAATAAAGAGAGAAATATATGTTACTCGTATACGTGTAAACGTATATATCCGACAAGGGATGGTGGGATGGGGATTAAGGAAGAGTACGTTAAAACAGAAAACAAAAAAAATACAGGACGGTCGCTGCGAACGATGGCAAATTGTGCGCGTTCTTCGCAAGAACGTTCTACATTACGGAGATATCCGATATCAACGAGAGACGGATAGCGAATAGAAAATAATATCGTAATATTTATATTATTGTTTTCAATCGCGTGATTCCGTCAGCAGAGGAGCGAGAGTTGGGACCGTTTATATCCAGATAACGTGGAACACACGAAATTCTCCGATACACCTCGACGTGTCGAGCGTTGCACATAAACGCGGACCCGGTGTTATCCTAACTTAGACTTTTTTCTAGTAAGTTTTAAGTTCCAGATATTCTATGTACAACGGCGATCGACCGCCCGACGCATGGCTGTTAGGATTATTGTTATTCACTCTCGGGCATTGCGTAAATGTTGTGCTCTAATATAATGTAAAAGGATCAATTTGATTATTACGATTTACGATATTCTCCTACTTCTGAAAATAATTGTACAGCTATATAACTTGATTTTTTCTTATATATATATATATATATATATATATATATATATATGTATATACATATATGTATATAAGGCATCACAGATTTATCGTGATTTATCGTGTTTTCTTTTACCTATATATTCTATAATAATTAGGCTAATACTTTTTTAACAAAAAAGAGAGAAACAGTAAATATCAAGAAACATCTTTGTTTTGTTTTAAGTAAGTCTTTTATTGGAAATTTAATATCATTTACTTCTCCAAGTATTTGATGATAAAAATTAAAGAGCTTGTGCCGAATATTGAGCTTCTATCGAGATGAAAAAATGAAATATGTGATATATTATTTCTAATAAAAGAAGATACGATAATTCTAGGATACCCTGTGTATGCCAAAGCACAAACAGTAAATTATGTTGATTGATTTCTATGTAACATTATGTAAAGGTCGATTCAGACACAGCCGTGCCGTACCCGTACCGTATCACGGACAGAAACATTAGACAAGGATTCCTATTGTCTCCATCCTTGTCTAATGTGTCTCCAGCCTTGTCTAATGTTAACGATACGGATACGGTACGGGTACGGCACGGCTGTGTCTGAATCGACCCTAACTGCAGTAGGCCTCAGTCTTTGGAACGAATTACTAAGAGGAAACAAAAGTCAACATCGTGTGCGTCAAAACGATTAACCTTTAATTTCTGTCTTTGAAGTTACTATTGCGCTGATACATTTCGTGATGAATAAAGAAGTGCGAAGTTGAAAGAGGTAATGGACCCAGATAGCCAAGCGTGATATAGCATATTGAGCAAACTAATGCATTGCATGTGTTTTCACATATTTGCTGTAAATTTGCTGACATCGAAGTAGAACACGTTACAAATACAGCTACATGACTGCTTATATATGCAATCAGTTGACGCAATTTCAAGAGCAAACGGTCCGCAATATTGGTACGTTATGTTGTCTGCAACATGTCAGCAACATGACAGCAATGAATGATTCATCGTTCCATCTTGAGCATCATGATGCAAACGTGACGGCAACAACACATATATAATGATTTCCATCCGTTATTGTGTATATGTCGTCAAGCTATGAAGTTTTTTAATTGTATATCGTTGCTAACGAAGTGTTGACAATATGAAATTGTCACAAATCCCTCACAAATTGATGCTGTCACGTTGCAATCAATTTGCTGTTAATAGAAATATTATTCATATGAGTTCAACCCGACAAGCATAATGCTGTCTCACCTTGTCCCGAGTTTGTCAAAATTAGTTGCATTAACGACAAGCTGCTTGTTGGCAACATGGCAGCAAACTCTCTGCATTTGGCTATCTGGGGAGATTCATCAATATATTATGATTAACATTAAATTACAAGTATGATTTTAAGAAACAAAATATTTACACTTGCGCTTTCGCACTTTTGAATTGTACTAAAGTCAGAAACGCAAAATTAGATATAGGGCAAGAACAAAAAAAAAACACGTGAAAAAGAGACAGGCGCAAGATAAAGAGACTCGCAGAATGGATCAGACGATGTAGTTAATGCTGCGACGAGTAGACTTGGACAGGGATAACCAATTAACTACGTAATCGTGTGAGAATGGATGGGAGTACAATGGCGAGTGAGAATGCGAAAAGAGAGAAAGAGAGAGAGAGGATCGGTTTTATAAGAAAAAAAAAGAATTTAAAAAATAATTATGCGGTAGTATCGAGAGGACCTGGCGCCTCCTTGTCGCCAGTTTGGTTATGGCCTTATCCAATTTTTCCAAGACTAAAAGCAAATTTATATTAGGTACAATGAGTATATGTGAACATGTACAGGTCCAAATCTGTAAATTTCCAATCTGCAATTTGTAATTGCGGCTCGCGCGGAAGCGTTTATTAAGCGTTAAATTATAAATATAATTAAGAATTTAAATTATAAATAATTAAAGAAACATTCCGCGCGCCCCGCGACACACGTGTACACGTACATACACATACACACACACATAACACTTTTGTCAATTGCGATTTTGGATAGACCATTTAAGTAAGAGGGAAAAAAAAAAGAAAATTTGTCTATCACCTATTATCAGATATATTACATCTGTGTACTGTCTGTCTGTTCCGTTGTTAAAATGGATTTTTATCATAACGTTTGTTTATTTCGAGCAATCCTCATCACACGAAATAAGAAAAGATAATTTATTAATAAAACCATTTACAAATCAACGATGGTGTATCCGATATGTATTGACAAGTGAACCTAGCTTTTGCACTTGTTTTTTTTTATTGCGCTTTTGGCGTTATCAATACGAATATTTTTGGTTTTTTTTTCATTCTCGCTTATAAGTTATTTTTAGATAATTTTACAGAAGATATCCTTTATATATTTATTCTAACTCGCCGATCATTTACTATGAGCTTTAGTCTCGCTACATCGGATATACATAGATATAAGTGAAAATATATATAACTGAAGATATTTTAAGGAAAATCATTTCGTAATTGATCTGTAATTTATTTCCGATTATACTTTATTGATCCTAAATTTGCCTATGTATATTCTATAAAGTACGTATGACATAGATTTTCTCGCGTAGACTTATTATTTCTAGTTATATTCCTTGAAACATAGAAATCTAGATCAAACAAATTTCCCATTTCTTGTCTCTAATTCATCTTTCGTTTTGCAGATATGAGCGTCCTCCAGTTGGAAGTACGTGGCTAGAATTAAATTAAGGCTCGAAACAAAAGATTTCAAATTATTGAACAATTTTGAATTATTAAACAGATTTCAATAAATTGCAGATTGAGCTATACGAGCTAATTCGAAATATAAATATTTGAGTTTGATATTCAAGAGCGAAGCTAATCGATCATTTAAACTCTGAAAAAATTCAAGCGGAAATAATATTCGCTGCCAACGGCGCATGTCCATTTTAGTTAAATTTGACGATTCGGAGGTGAATATATTTCAACGAAATTACAGTTAGATATTTAAAGTCGAACGAGACTTTCCGATCGCGATTGAAAATTCTAATCTGTGCAGGTTCGAAACGGCTGCGCGCCAACATGGCCGGCGCGCGCCGCCCGGCATGGCCGCCGACGCCTGCGCAACGCGCAACGGTCACGCGCACCAATATGGCCGCCGGCGGTGCGGCGGTGGCGCACGGGCGGCACGGCTTCGCGACTTCGCGTTCATCCCGCTCAGTCCCTCTCCGCGCCTCGGTACGAGTGTTTCGGTTCGCGAGTTGGTGTGCCGCTGCCTCCCCCCCTCCTGCGCAAAGCTGCGTGCCGTCGACAAGTTGAGAGAATTTCTAAGTGCTTCGTCTCTCCTGCCTCCGGGACTCCGGCACTCCGCAACCAACGCTACGGGAGCATCATGGCCGAGAGCAAGGGCGCGTTAATCGCGAAGACAGTGCAAAAACACGCGGGCAGAGCGAAAGAAAAGGTAAGTGCACGTATCTCTGTGTCTCTCTTTCTCACACGCTGTATTTCTCTCCCTCTCTCCCTCTCTCTCTGTCTTTTCCGACAGGTCGCTCTCCTCGAGCACTCGCGTTCGCAGACGACGTCCGAGTCGTCCGACATGTCCTCGCGAGACGGAAATTAACGCGAGAACTCGCGAGCGACCGGGGGTTGACCATAACCTCCGTGACGTGTCTGCCGACCGAACGCCGCCGACGCGCGACGACGCGGACGTCGGGGTTAACGTTTCGCGTCAGCGCCGCGTGACAGTTGCATCACGCCTCGCGATTACATCGCGGTTGTCTCCCGTTCGAATTGGGCGATCGCTGTGCGGAAGGTAGAACCGCGGTGTCTCTTTACTCTTTGTGAAAAATTCGTGCGATCTGTGAGAGAGATAAGAGAGTACGTCAATCTGGTAGTCACGTTTAGCTCGCTCGACTCACGACACGGAAATGTGCTTCCGTGAGGTTTCCTCGATGCGACATGTCAATCGGATATTCTGTCATTTGCATAGAATCGCATGCGACGCCGCTGCAATACTGATGAGCGATTTTGTAAATCACTCGTCGATAGATAAAAATAAAAGAGCCCGATGGAAGAACAACGAACGACGAGTTTCGGTTAGCGGCCGAAAAAAAAAGCAACGACCTCGTCCTAGCGAGTATTTACGCCGATTTTGTATTTTGCTCCGTAGTCCGCGAAATAGTGCGGAGCAAAACATTCGGCGTCCCTCGGAAGCGCGACTTGCGTCGCGCTTTTTTCGCCGGCGCGGCGCGGCGCCTCGCAATGTCGCGGCGCGCGAGAAGCTTTTACGTAATCGGTAAACACGTTCGCGCAGTAACTCTGTAGCGGTATTCGTTTGAAATGATAATTACGCGACTCCCACCCGTGTCCGGTCCGGGCCCCGAGACGTAGGAAACTGCGCGTGCACAGGTGCATCCTGACTGCACGTCAGTGCCGCGCTTATCGGCGGCGATCGCGTGTTTCGTGCTCGCGGGGCGCATGATCTACGATTTTTTGTCGAAGACTGCCTCTTCAAGGTGCCACGTGTACCCACTGACTAATCCTCCGACGATCCTTGAAGCTTTATATCCAGGAAAGGACTGACTCTTGAGCGTTGATATTTCGAATATTGACGCTGTTGACGCTGAAATTAACCGGGAATTTTGAAGTCGAACGAAAGAAAATGATTTTGTATATCCGCATTTTTTTTTAACTTAAAGCCCGCTTCAAACAATCTATAACTTCGAATTTCAGGATGGAATTCTATTCATGATTTTATTTTAACCGCGCATTTTGATGTATATATGTATTTTGATAGATTTTATACATGTGCGTAATTTAAATTTTTCAAATGTCTTTCGTATTGCAAACACAAAATAAAATTATAAATAGAATTCCATTAATTTTGCACGCGATTTGTAGGTCGTCTAAAATGGGCTCACGCGGTCGCGAAGCACAAGATCCACGTCGCATGATTTATTTTAACTGCAGGATTTTCGTTAAACTCAAACGATAAATATTGCTTTTCCAAGGCGCCATGTGCATCCACCGATTCTTCTCGGCGATAGTTTCTTGAAGCTTCGTATCCAGGAAGTACTCCACATTAATATCATGAATATCATGAATTATATGAAACTTTTTTGATCTTTAAAGCCCGCTTTAGGCGGTCTGTAATTTCAGATTTCGGGATGGAATTCTATTTAAAATTTTACACATTTTGGTACGTGACATATAAAATTATAAATAGAATTTTATCTTGATGCGTATTTTAATATGTACTCTATATATGTATATAATTTTGATTTTTAAAACATTTTTTATATTACATGAAATTAAACGATATGTACATAAAATGACATAATATATATAAAATTAATAGAATTTTCCGAGTCTTGAATTTTTTATGCAAATTAGGTCATCTAAGTTGGGTTTAATGCAATTGTCCGATATCCTGTATTTAAAATAATCCTCTATTTCTGACGGTTTCAGAGAATCCTCTATAATCTCAGAATTTAAGCTACAATGTGTCCTACGTGGAAAATTTATTAATATTATAGCAAGCAAGAAAAGAGAGAGGGATCGAGAAAGAACAAATTATTATTTCAGGAATTGAAGATAAAGTTATCTCGTATCCCTGACAATTTTCATTTAATCCCCACGTCATAGAACGACGTCGGTTATCCTTGATCCGAAATGAGGCTGATATGACAGCTATTAGATACAGGATAGAATGTTACATTATGCCGAGTCTGTGCGACGAATAGATCGCCCGCGATTATGATATAAATGCACGCGCATTTACGGGAAAAACGAAACCCTCCGACATTCTCACGAGTCACTCGAGATGAGACGCTATTTACATGGTTCTACTTTTGATGATTCATTCTAGCGGCAAGCAGAGAATCTCTCTTGCATTTTTTTTTCACGCGTGTGCCGTTCAACGATCGTATTTGTGGAAACGTCATTCATTTACGCGATCCACTTTTCACTTTGCACAACGTTGCATTCGCAACGATTGTTCGAAGCGGAGAGAAAAGTCGAGAATTTCTTTACCTCTTTCTCATATTCATCCCGAACAATCGTTTCTATTGTACCTACAATATTATTTGCGCCAAATATTCTTTTATTTTAGCCAATTTATCCGCGATCGTCGCTCCAAGAATCGCTCTAAAGTTTTTCTCTGTGCCGATTTACTTCCATTTGAAGGCTATTACTCATTTTATCTGACGACCTCAAATATCGAACGGCACATTTTAGAGAAAAATGTTTCAGATAAAAGTTACAACTCTGTCATTTAAATGGGACACCCTGTATATTTATACGTAGTTTATTTTTTTATTATATACTTTTATCAATCAAGCCATTTGTAATATTGATAGATACGTTTCCAAAAACGTAACTTTATTTAACTATCCGAAAAATGTACATATCTGTCAAAGTATGAAAAGAATCGCGAATCGTAGTCTGGGATACGCCGATACGAATTGAAGCTACGGAAATTTGCCTATGCGAGAGAGACTTCTCTCAAGGTGTATTATAGATCGCGCTCCGCGATGGTGCAGGTCCGTGCATCGCCGGCAACCCTGCGCTTTGGATGCGTCGGGGACCATTGATGCATCGCATGGGCATTGCGTAAGCGACTCCTCCGTGTCACGCAATTCGCGTGTGCGCCATCGGTGCGCGGACTTCTCGGTATACGAATAACAAACGTTCGCAATTTTTTCTCTCTCACGCCTTTAAAATCGTAGACTTCCCGGTTGCTCCGCACGACGAACGGAAAAGGAAGATATTGACATAAAGAAATAACGAATAGATGACTTGAGCGCAATTTTGCGGAGAAAGCGTCATTTGGTAGAAAAACCCGTTTATTTTCAATAAGAAAATGAGTTGCAAAATCGACAAAGCAGCTTATCGATTTCTTTATCTAATTATTAGCAATATTTTTTTTTTGCAAATAATAGTTAATTTGTATTCCGGACCGACACGAGGGGGCGGAAAGAAAGAGAACTGCCTCGACTTATCTGGTAGAACCGGTCTAAAGGTAGTTATAGCTACTAAGTCTGTTATTCTCCTGCCTAAATCGAGAACGGAGTTTGAGTTCGAGACACAGATAAAGACTCGAGAACTCGAATTTTTCCCGAAACGTTTCACAGAAACACGATTACTTTTGAAGAATATCCCTTTCAATGTTCCGCGACGCAACGCCTAATCTTATTTCGGTATTAGTGCGCCATTAGGTCTCAAATTTATATAGCGTAAAAATTGTACGGACGATAAGGAACATTAACTACGTTGATAATAGTCTTATCTGCTGAGAGTGACTAAAAGCAATAACCAATATCTTTCGCGCAACATAGAGACAGAAAAGTGCGTTTACACAGTATTTATAGCACAGGTAAAGAGAAACAACACGTAGGAGACACGTTTGTGCGGCGACTTTTTAGCGGCGCGACGCATTTTAAACGATCCAACATAATTGCGTTACGGTTGCGTAAGTCCGGGATCGTTATCGGTTATCGCACACCTTTTTAATTAAATCGATTTTAATAATGTAGCGTATATCTCGTTCTTTTAGTACTACAGAATTTCTTCAATAATCTTAATGAATTATCTCTCGAACGAATGATCGTTCCTCACACGTAGGATAATCGGTAGAGCAATCGCTGCAGCGTTTTACAACGGCGAACTCGCTGCTCACGAAGCGAATAATACTTATTAGCTCGTTTACACCGATATGCCTTTCGTAAATTACAATTTTTACAACTTCACATTATTCGCGGGCATACGCTTGATAAATATCGCTTGATAAAATAGTCATCGGCATAACTTTCTCACAATTTGTTAGCCACGAAAGGGAATGAATGTTCCGTCGAAAACACTTGGGGATTACGTCGCACCGCCAGAAGCAGCGAAAGGATTAAGTGCAGCCGGGCATTTTTTCGCGGAACTATTATACACGCGCATTGCAAAGTAGGAAGAGGTAACACCGTAGATTCGATCGCACGTATCGGCGCTCGCATGCCAAGGGTTCAGCTGACACTCGAGGCGAAGAAAGTTAGTGTGGGCCGAGGATCATTAAGGGGCCTTCACACGACCGATAATCAGCAGCTCGTGTATCGATACTGTCGCTAATTGTGCACACGAGCGATAGACTTCTAGCTGCAAAATTATTGATACCGCGCTATAATGGTATTTATAATGGCAACAAAATGTTAAGAGATATAATAATAATACTAGCACTTTCCTCCAGATTTCCTCGACTCGCTCCCGCTGTAATGTACGAGTAACTCTTTGCTGCTATTTAGCAGTCAAATAAATTAATTCCGAATCTCGATTGTGGAGAATGTGAGGACAGTTTTAAACGTGAGTCTCGAAGCTCCGAAACCGCGCATTTGACGTTGAAGTCTGCAGCGCGAAAATATACGGACGTGTCTTCTCTCGCGCACCGCAGAAGTGCGAGTTGCGGTGTCGTATTAGAATTTGCAGACGTTCGCGTTTGCGGACCGCAATGAAACGGCGCCAACAGCAAACGTGGTTTCTTTCCTCTCGTTTTTTTTAAATACAGAGTCTTTCGCGACTCATGGCGCTTCGAAATGTTATACGCGAAATCATCGATATAGCCTTGACGCATAGAAAATGGAGCAAAGACGTCACGTCTCGTCAGATCTATCATTTCCTGCAACGGCTGTCCATCGACTTCCGGATGTCTATTTCCGCCAGGGTTCTAAACGCCGGGACGTTCTTATAAGGTTGTCGCCGGTTTCTTCGCGACGCGAAGGAGAAGAAGTCTCTCCTGGTCACGCTGCTCTCTCGTCGTTCTCCTAGACTCGTTAGATTTCTAAGTGTGTCCCACCGCACGACCGGGAGAGACGGCTACTATTCTCGTCCCCGAGACGCGTTCCCGGACAACCCGCGACAGTCGGCAAATATATCTACGAGCTCGCTTTTGAGTTTCGCGGCGTTTCACATTTCCGTCGCGCTGCCGCAACAGCGGCTCTCAAAGCTAGCCAGAATATTTCTCAGCACGCGGCACAGTCATTTATTAATAATCTGTTATTAATAAAAGCCGAAATTTTTTAACTATCGAAATTTTAAATCCACTGGCCTTTCGTGATCTTTCGAATGTTGGTCCATTTCGCTTAGTAACTTTCAAACCTGTTTAAACCCGTACAAACCTGAACGAATTTCCACCAAACGAATGGATAAACCGCAATATTCATAACTGTTATTAATTTTACAACTTTTCGTTTTAGTTTAGTTTTGATTCGCTATATAATTACTTGTAATTTTTGGCGCGCACATCTACTCTCACTTCTGTTACGTGTAGGGATATAATTTACGCTTATTTTACTTAAATGATATATCAGGCATCTAAGAAACCCCTCCATCTATCGCGGTGTTATATAGTCACATGTGTACATAATATACATGTATATATACTTGATATAAAATTGCAATCCGCGCTTACTCCGGAGCGATCACGAACACGTCTAGATTTTGCCATGTCAGACTGATTAATGATACGAGAAAATTGTATATAGTCAGCATCATTCGAGAAAGGATTATACTTTTGATCCTTGACTCTTGGAATCTTGGTAACACATTAATTTTTATCGATAAAATATGAAATATAACCACAGAATAATGTTTCCTTTATGTCATTTCAATGAAAATCCAACGCTAATCGCGCAATTTTCCGCTAATTCTTGCCGAACCCCGACCTTGCACATCGAAATTCTGAGTTTAGCTCGCGGTATAACCTCGCTTCTCCTACTCATGTTACTGAGATCAACGTGCGTAACAGCGGCTAGCATTTTACACGTTACGCAAGTCACTTGAATATGAATACACCTTATATCAGCATATTTCGCGACGCGCAACTTGCGCTATCTTGAAGCGCGAAAAAATGAGACGAGACGAGGCAGCCGTTTAATGGCCCCGCGATCCGAGCTTTAATTACTCGAGCGCTAATTGCCGCGTCTCCGTTATTTCGTCATCACTTTGGAGAACTCTTTGGAGATAGTCCAAACGAGTCCGGTCGTCGCACGAAGCTGCATCGAAAGAAAGGCGCAGTTGAGACGAGCATCCGAGGATCCGAGTGACCTTTCTTCTCAAATAGAAAGGCGTCCCGCGGTGCACACATAACGCCGCGAATAACAGTGCGTTAGTGTTTCTCCTTCGCGAAGACAATCGACCACGCGCTTAACCCTTACGTTTACTTACAGGCGCACATGCACTTGTCTTCTCATCGAAAGGAAATGCGATTCCCCCTGAAATAACAGTCTAATAAAACTATCATTGTTGTTTGATACCTTCCGTATTAAAATATTTGGCAGGCATTTGTGAAACGACCTTTTGTTCCAACAAGTATTTGCAAAGTGATTTAACTCAACTTTGTTACCACGATTTGCATTTTATAGATTTAAATGATGATTGATTCAAATTGGTTTGGTAAGTTGAAATCTCAGTGCTGTTGACGAGAATGATGATCTCTGTCTGTATTTATTCGCGACGATTGACGTAAAGTCTTTTTTTTATCGATTATCGAACTTATCGATGTTATCGATTGTTTAACCAGTTTCTGTCTTCGTTGCGTTTCGCTATTTTGCGTGTCTATCAATTGCGATGTTGACCTGTGCGGCAGCACATATAGACGCTCCGGTTTTCTACTAAAATTAGCGACACCCACTGTGCGCCAAAAATTCCTTTCGTCTTTCGTCCAATGCCTCTTCCGTGACTTATTAACGAGGTAACAAGCGCGATAAAGATTTCGTTTGTTCTCTGGAAACGCAGCGATACTGTGAAAAAAATCGAGAAAGCTTTTCGAGAAAAAGATTTTTCCTGCTTACATGCATCACGCAGTACGCTTTAATCGTATTCCTAATTATTATTTGAATCAATAAGCAATAAACAAGCGAAGAATTATTTCCTTTTTCTATATATATTTTTTTACATTTTAGATATTTAAGGATTTAATAGGAAATCATGAATTTTATTACAGAATATAATGTATTTTTTAATTAAAATTTTTAATCTCTTTTTAATTTAATTTTTTCAATTCTGTAATAGTTTATTTTTTGCAAGCATGTTGTTAAAAGTATTAAAATTTCAGAGATCGATTGTATTCCGAATTTACACGTGTTCACTTACTCTGCGTAACATTCATCGCGAAGACATCGCTTCAGCAAAGCTTGGCGCAATCTCTTTGAAACATCGTCGTCGAGAGTCGATAATGCTGGCCTGAGTCCAGTGGACTCGTTATAAATACGGCTCACGACAAATGTAGACGGAGACGGTTGTCGTTCGCAGACTCTTTCTGCCTCTCGTCACCCTTCATGTCATATTTTTTGTTCTCGTTGCTTGCCTTCTAACGACACGTTTCTACATTGCGCTCGTTCTTCTTTCCTGCTTCTCCTGTTTGTCTCCTAATGACGCGTTTTTACGTTTACACTTGTTTCTTTTCTTACCTTCTTTTTTTATTGACGTAACTCTTTTTTTTAATCTTTATTAAATTGTCTATCCATCTAAATATCTATCTAGTTGAATGCATTTAATGAAATCTCTTTCGAAATTACAATTATAATATCTATCCTCGCGCGCACTGAAATCGATATCGATATTGCATTTTATTTTCATTGCATCAATTTAAAAAATGTTAATATTTTATATACATATATAAGTCTTTATTTTACTTTATTTTATTATTTATTCTATGCATTCTCCCAAATTCAAATAAGATTTGTAGAGAAATTGGCGTTTAAAAAAAAACAGTATTACGAAAGAGAGAAACAACTGATTTGTTATACTATAATCTCAATTTTATTGCTTCTATAATTAAAATTGAGAGTGCTAATTCATAAGGCTACTACTTATCTGAAACACATAAATTGTAATTAAAAAAAAAAAGAAATATTAGAATCAATTGCTATACTTAATTATTATAACTATAAGATATCGTAAACAGATGTCGAAAATATTTAGTGGTTTCGGATGCACTGATACAAAATATCATAGCCACACAAGAATAAAATGACTAAAAATAAGAAGTTAATAGTATATTATAATATGAATATATTTCTTCAATTAATTATTCTCGAAATACTTGTACAGAAGAGAGTCAGCATGCCCCACTTTAATATTAATTTCCTACTGATAATGCATGGACAATAAATTCTAAATTAAAATGCCAAATTAGTAATTGTGTAATTAGCATGTAATTAGGTTCTGAATCTAAATTTGCCTGATACGTCATGTACCGTATGTTTCACGTATAATATACGTAGCTGTGGAAATCGCGCGGGCGTAACACTATGTTCCGGATGACGTTGTGGCTTGCGAGTATTAATAACCATCAATTCCCGCGATCACCGATTTTCAACGCGCGACTTTATGCCGGTTTTTCGCCCATTTTCTACCAAACAGGCGAGACTTACTACTCAAAAGAGGGTGACTCGACGCGCGCATTTACTATCATATCTTTATTAAAGAAAGAATCTTTTTTTTCAAATTGGAATTCTCGAGGGAATTCTCAAACCGAAGTTAAATATTGATTTTTAATTGACAATTCTCGAAATTACATTTCTAAATTCTGTAAAGTTCACAAGAAGCTTTATTTCATATTTTCTGCTAATGCTATTAGCAGTCACACCTGTGCAATAACAAGATAAACAGAGATTATTTACCAAGAAGAATTTTTTAAGCTTCGAAAAACTTGTAAGATAATCCTGACGCGTTGGTGTTGAGCAAAGATCTGTTACAGCCACCTGTGAAACAGGATTCTTCGGTACCGGTTCAATATTCCGGTCTCCAAATCTTTCCTCACGGCGTTATGAAGGTCCGTTTGAATCGGAGATCGTTGAAATCCTCGTCTGTTTCTTAAGATTTGTTTCTTTAAAACCGTTGAGAAATTTCGGTGTGCAAGGTTAAGGCCGTTAATTGGAATTAGCATATCTTATTTTTTTGCAGATCAATGTATATAAAATTTTATGGTCGATTATTCAGTATATATCAATTTACATCGCGATTTTAAAATCAGATCCAAGATATAATCAAACTCTCTATGCTGAATCAATACAATCTTAATTTCATCCTCTATCAGCTGTATTTAAAATAATGCAGTTAATACTGATCAAATTGCATAATTCATACACAAATGTCGGAAGTAATAATACGAGAATACCAAGGTGAGAGATGATATATGCATTTGTACAAAATATAGCAATGTTCCTGCTGATTTACAAGACTTCTGGTATTATCCGAGCGCAATGAGGCCGAGAACGCCGTTACATATCCCGGTAATACGGCAACTCTCGCAAGTGTTCGATCGCGAAGCGATCCGGCCGGCTACGAAATGGAAACGGGTCTCGATTACGACTGTCCGAGGAACAGGATTCGATCTCCGGGTGCGGACGCCGCGCCGGTCGCGGTATCTTCGCGTACGGTAACGGGAGCTTCCCCGAGTCACGAGAGAAAGAGAGAGAGAGAGAGAGAGAGAGAGAGAGAGAGAGAGAGAGAGAGAGAGAGAGAGAGAGAGAGAGAGAGAGAGAGAGAGAGAGAGAGAGAGAGAGAGAGAGAGAGAGAGAGAGAGAGAGAGAGAGAGAGAGAGAGAGAGAGCTCTCGTCGTTGCGGCCGTCGTCTTCGTGGCTGACCGACACACCGGTCGAATATATACGCGGAATGCAGGCACGACAGGAAGTGACGAGGGCGCGCGATCGTGTCGGGAGGAGGGAAATCGCGACCCGTTTCGTCCGCCGCCGCGTCGCGCCGTTGGAAGCGGAAATGGAACGGAATCGCCCGGTCGCTCGTTCCGACCAATTGGGTTGCGAATCCAGGCCGAGATCACCTGCTGCACGGCTAGCGGCAACGCGGCGCGGCGCGGATCTAGATCCACGGTGGATGATCTGTGCAATGGCGACCCGGCGTGACGCGTGCGGATTCTCGGCGCTACCGCGCAAAAATAGATCTCGCGCGCCCCGCGCGCGATTTTGTTCAAAATCTTTGACGCACGCCAGAACGGAAAAGCACACCGCATGTCTTGTAGAATTTGCTTTCCCTGCTCGGCTATTTGTTTGGATTGTTAGCACGGTAAGAGCGTATATTTATCCGCTTCATGAATATGAACTAACTAAAAAAGAGGAAACAAAACTTAAACCGTTTTATTCTATTTTTTTACGGCAAGATAAATTAGTATAATAATAAATTGTATCGTACTTATTTGTATCTGTATGTTGAAGAGTTGACGTTTATCCTTGTTTGCCATTGTGATTTCCCTCTCTCTCTCTCTCTCTTCTCTCATATTTTAAATCTCTCAAAACTTAAATCTTCCGTTATTAAGGAGAATAATAAAATTACTTGATTCTTCCATTCTTTTTCGTTTACTTGAGAATCCACCGTGGGCGACGTCTCGATGCGTCACGCATGCGAGTTTTCTCGATTTGCATACTTGATTCGCACTTGAATTATCCCGGTTGATCCGCATGGCGGTCGCTGCAACGCCATTGAGCAGTTGATTTGGTCACAAAACGGCCTCGTAGAATTTCAAAGCGAACCTTATACGAAACTCGATTTGTCATAAGCAACATAAATCCTGATTACACGCGTTTTACGGTTTATGATGTAACCCCGCGGGCAGAGCTGGTTAACTGGGTGTTAGGCGTGTCTACCGGACAGCGATTAGGTGTTGATCGTCCGCGTGGCGTCTATCGATTATACTAAGTGCGCGAACGCACATGATTTACACCGTGTAAATTGTTTTATCTAATTGATCGAAAAAGGAGATCGATAGTTCTTTATTTGCCTCGAGTGGTGCTGTCTAGCTGTCTTCTGTATATATTTTAACATATGTATATAGTAAGAAGTTCTCACGAGGGTAGCGCGATAGTAGCAATTAAATTTTCTTTCCTTTTAATAGTAATAATTTCTTGTCACTATTATCTATTTTTACATTTTCGGAGGCGACCTAATTCCATTAATCTTCAACGGGACTCTGTCCTGCCGTGGCTAAAATGCAAAATTGCCTAATTGCACGGCTCGTGCGCATGCAGGTTACGCCCATTTGCACCGTAAGTGGATACATTACCGAAGACAAATAAATCGTTAACGGTGACTGTCCTCCGGGAAAAAAGCAAATAAAATTACGATGGAAGGAAAGTTAATGGTCGTGCACGAGACAAATGACGAGCATTCGCAGGATAATGATGGTTTTTTAGTGATAGAGACTCTGGTTTGGTATCCACATCCAATACTAGACACAATAGCGTTCGATTTTTAATTATTTCAGAGCTCAATATAGTTTATCGTTAACATGATAATTATTAAACGAATCAATTTAACTCGATTAACCCGCACGATTATTTATTTGGAATGAATACGTTAGCTGGTTTACACTATATGTCGTCAATGTTTGTGCACGGTACTGGGTTATGACCCAGTTCTAATATTAGAGAACACGCCAGACGCCATTGTCAGCCGCCAAAAAAGTGAACGCGACAGGCGAATACCTGAGTATACCTTTCAATGAGAACATTTAGCGCGAGTTTGTCTCAAAGTATCAAGTATCGAGTCCGCGTTTTACGTAACACATCAGACATTCGTCTCTCTGCGCGGTAGCAATCTTATTCAAATTCACGCCGTTACTTCGATGCAAAGATAACTTTGGGACGTCCTGGGAATTCAAATTTGGAGAGAGAGTCGTAATTTCATGTACAAACGAAAACGAAATGATTTAAGAAACGCGTGCATTTTCAAGGTAAACGCAACTATTGTTATTATTATTTTTTATTTATTCAGTTCTCTTCCATAGATGCATTTATATGCTGCTCGTAAGAGGGACGATGGCTGAGTCTGGATTTAGACAGGTACTTTTCCTGGCTCAGACTTGTCCTGACCTCCTCGTTTGCCAATGCGCGAACTGATGTGTAATCCTGATGCGGTACTTAACCCAGTAGCGAAGTGGCGTTTGCGTCGCTAGTCCATGCAGTCCAAATACCCAGTCAGACTTGTTCCAGCTAATCCCAGATTTAACCTGTAATAATTTAAGCGTTTAGAGAATACGCGTCAATTCGTTGCTGAAATAATTTCAAATAAATCTTAATCTAAAATTTGGATAATCTACGAATTAAAAGACATTTGTTCAAACATTTAAATTATACTTATTTTACTTACAGAAGCAATTTGAAATTTTACTGATTAAAAACATTATAATAATCAAACAATTATCGTGACGAGTAATGCGACTGCGACTGCGATTAAAATTTCTTTAAAAAATACAAAGAGACTATAAAAAAAACGATGTAGCACTGTATCACTTTGCATAACAAATTTAACAAAGTATTGTACATATTTTGCCTTATCCAATTCTGTTCGTTATCAATTAGGATATATTTTCATATCTCCCTTGCATGTCTATCATATTTAATTCGATTGTGCCAAAGTGACTGTGCCTTAATAGACATCTTCTTGCGTGAATGCGGCGCTGAGAATACTTTTTGTCATGTAAGAGGGGAGTTATTGGCGGGCAAAATTTCAATTACACCCGCTTCGTGAGGGTGATGGCTCGATGAATAGACCCGACCGGCGTGGCCGACAAATTTGATTGCGTTCAATTAGGAGAATCGAGTCTCGCGATTGCGTGCGTCACTCTCGGATCTGTGGCTCCAACGTACGCTTGGACGCGGTCCATGAATTCACGGAACCGGGAAGGGCTGCAATAATACCGGCTGGATTATAGCAGTCTGGCTCCGGGAGAGAGGATTTATGGCAAGCATTAAATCGTAAGTAACCCGAGGGAGTTGGGTATATTCCGAATTTTTGCGTATATCTGAAATTCAATTAATATCTCCCTGACGCTGAGCAAGAACGTAAAATTACTATTGTAGTATTAAAGAGTATAGAAAATTAAAATTATAGAATTTTTAATTTGAATCTGCAAATCGCAAGACCAGAAATTTGTGGAGCCACGCGTCAAAAGTTTGTAGATCAAGAATTCAATAATAACAGATTTAATCATCGTTGAAATCAAGAATCTAAAACTTTGCCGATCCGGGCATAAATCAAAGATCATGCGTTAACTTACCCATGCCTCCCGTTAATTCAATTCTGACTCAATCGGTTTGCAAAATGCAAAGATAGATACATTCATGACGTTTTTACCGGGTCAGTCGAGAGGTGTGAGGATAATTCGTTTCGCGGATGAAGCGCATAATCGCGTTCGACCTTCGCCGCGGTTGCCACTCGATTACGCGCTGTGCCGCATCGTCAAGGCAATTCAGTTTGATCAGCTCGCACTCCTGACAATGGGGGTTCGACGTGCCTTAACCCTTCGTGCACTCGGCGCGTAGCACGAGCTATCAAGGCCTCTTTTTATCACGGTTAAGCCGCGTTAAGCATACCGGAGGACTCGAGCCGCATGCGGCGCGAATCAGAGAATTCGAATCGCGAGTCGTGTGCGTGACGGTGTGTGAAATTTCGCAAAATATATTTTCTTTAGGAATGAAAGTATCGTTACGAAAGCTCGAATCGCGATTATTATCGCTTGGGAAAATATTATCGTTAAATTTTAGGCAGACAAAAGAAACGATTACTCTCGACTTTGTGTTCATATATATACCTAATCCTCTGCAGTCATTCGGTTATTTGTTCTTTCTGAAATAAAAACGAGTAATTCGATATATGCTTTTAAAGAGTTCAAATAACGCGGAAATCTTTTTAATTCTCTGAATATGAAAATTGTTCATTTATAATAAATCATCTGTAGTGGGCTAAATTAACTTATACATATTTTGCAAATGTTGTACGTTTTATCTTTATTTTCATAATTATATTCTACAGTTTGGTGCTAAAAATTTATAAAATGCATATTTTTATTTATTATTTATCTAAGTTTTGGAGAAGCAGGTGTTTTCTAGAAATGAAAAAATTAAGGGAATTAACGAAGTGACGCGCCATGCTGGACTGACAATTTCCAGCTGCTGAGAACGTACACGAATTGTCGATGAATAATTAAAACGCGCCGACCTCTGCTCCTAGAATGAGCAGCCTTGTACATTGTGTACGTCAGCTATAGAATTTCGGATCGCATGGTCGGAGAGGAATCCCTATTACATCTCGCCATGGCTCAATTTATTATTCGCTATTTGCAGCAGTATAATCAAGCATGCTAATCGAGTTAGCCTTCATCTGCATACGACGCAACTCTTTTAATATTAACATGGTTATTATCACAACGCTGATACGTAGGTATACTCATGATTTAGATGCACGAAATCCAGTCACCAAGTACAACACTAAAAGGGTTTTAATGTTATGTTTCAAATACATGGAAAATTCTGTTCAAGATTTTGCAAATGACAGATCATCTTTGGAAACAAAACTTCCGAGCCAAACCACACGAACTTATCGCAATAATGCTTTAATTATAAGTACATACATTGATGCCCATATATGACTGACAATCGGCCTTGATATTGTATTAATTTGCTGTGCTTTAAGAAGCAGTTAGTTTGAAATAGAACGCTAATTCTCAATTGTTTATGCGATTATTAAAACGACGATGTTGCATCACACTTGCAATTAATTGCGTCACTCATAAGCATAACAAAGTGTGCAACAATATATTCCTAGCAACTCGAATAAAGTCGTAAGAAATAATATTTTTACTTAGTTCGTAATAAATCAGAAATTAAATTATTAACCATATATACCTACTGGTTATATTTATCTCTTTATATTTAAAATTTTTAAATTGCAGTATAACAATAGTCTTAGCATTTACATTTATTTTCATCAGTGACTGATGATTGTTAAATAAGACGACTATAATTGTAAAGCGATTAATAAACGTTACATAGACACGTGTCATCGCACGTGTAATTACAAATTTCCATAACGCATTCGGCGTCGTTAGAATGAGCGTAAGAGAACCTTAAAGGGACCGAACGCTTTGCCACAATTCGGGAACCAAATAAGTACCAGTTGTATGAATGATGATTTCATAAGCATCATCCCGCGACTTCGTCGTGCCTAATACGGCGATCATCTATTACTTGCCCAATTAGCATACAGTGCGTTGGTGGCACCGTATGCTAATGTATAGTGTAGACTGTGTAGAGTGTATAACGTGAGCTGCAAATACGCAGATCTGTCTATCAAAAGAGGATAAACAAATTCTGGAGTTCATATTTATTAATTTTGCAGGGGATTTTTAATATAAAGATGTTATAACACAATTTGTTTAATCTACTATGTTGTGTCTATTCCATAAGTAACTGACGTAATAATTTCCTTAGTAAAGCAACGTCAACTCTATTTTTTATTATATATCTTTACGGTGGGCAGAAAAGTTTAAAAACTGTCTTTTTACATTAAAAATGTTAAGGATTTATAGAGGCAAGTTCTTTCTAAAATTTACACTGTACTCCTCGATAAGAATCAAGTCAAAATTAATTAGAATCTGTAGATAAAGATTTCTGGATGAAATTCATGGAACATTCTGTATATTGTTTTATTTATTGCAAAAAATTAAGGGATTAAGTAGATTAATAAACTTACACACACTCAACGGCGCGGGGCTCAACGGTGTTCAACGGGATTCGGTTATTACAGAGGTAGAAATAAACACTTAAGTGTCAATAGAACGAGCGTATATCTAATAATGTAAGGTCGTTTACATTATTACCTACCTGCGCAATTTGTAATTTCTACACGTGCCAGTCTCCCTTACAACAGCCGCCGCTTTAACGAGTGCCACCCATTCTCATTGTCTAACAATAAGTCACATTCCGAGGACTTGCTTGCCATAATTATATGTAAAAGGCAGTGAGCTATGAAATCTCTCAACTGAGTTAGTTAACCTGTGACATAATAGCTAAGCACTGAATCTCAGGATTGACATATACACATCTATAGTCTCTCAAAAATATTTTACACAGATAAATCTTAAATTAAAAATTCCAAAATTCAACTTGCGATTGATTTAATCGACTAGAAGCATTGAAACGTCGTTGAAGAAAAAATCCTTCAATAAAATCCTTCTATAAAGAATATCGTCTTAGCATCAAATATGCAGTTTTTATGGCGCATTCCGCGTAACCGCATACGGTTGTCGATATTCATGGTATTTGGAGAGACAGACTGAATAACAGTACCGGCACGATATTAAATTTAAACGTATCTGCCTTTTGAGAGGCCGAGTAATCGATCAGCTGTTTCGGCATTCCTTGTATCTCTCCGTCTCTTTCTCTCTCCGTCTCTACCAGCTTCAGCCGGTTACCAGCTCGAGCCGGGCTAAACATCCGAATGGTTCCGTTAGCTCAACCAGCCGGGATGCCTAAGTGAGAAAGAAAGGAGAGGCTGTATGAATGCAGCTCCTTCGCAAGGACGATAACGGCGCGCCTGTATCTTAATATCTTGTTGTACACTCTTATAAATGCCATCGCGTTAAAAACTAGGCAACGCCAAGCAATAGCCAACTAAGCGTTACAAACTTTCAAAGATAAATATTCTACTGTACATATGTTTGTGTGTATATGTATGTGTGTGCGTAAAACAAAGATTTATCAACTGATGACAATATATGTACTTTTAAAGCATTATTGCGATGGCTTTAGCTGATAATTTGAAATGAGAAACTTTATTTCCAAAGATGCAAGTGTTCGTGTATAATTTCTCACTATTTTCCAAAAATATATGATTAATATATAAAATTATTGGGCATTCGTTAGTGTGTTAGCAGAAAAGCGAGGTAATTTGTAAAATTGTAAATCACAACTAATTTACGATAGCGTCTCTTCGTGGAGCATCATCATACTCAATAAATTAGAAGCCTGCGATATTTTCTAGGAATCTCCTCAATTACTTCGTAGATTTTGTTAAGCTTTCATAGGTGCGTATATTAACTGGTGCACGGCCAACAACGTTGCAACCCGAGATTCGGTACGTGCAAACACTGTTGCTGTGCCATAAATTTAGAGCGGCCCGATCCCGCAAAATGTCTTGCCAGAAATCCCGTTGTAACGAATTACAGCAAAAATCCGTTATAACGAGTATCGACGGTGTAACGAAATTTGATTGAATCTATTGGCGTTTTACCATTATCATTACGTATCGCGTGTCATCCAGTCTACATTTGTCAAACAGATAAAATTCCTTGGCGATTAAGTATCTGAAAATATAATTCTTTCTTATAGAACTTTGATAATCACCCAATATTGTGGTTTGCATCATTATAGTGGCAATTGTTTCGATTCAATCACTTATTCGTATGTATTCAAAAGTTAGCAACGATGGATCACTATCTATGAGCGGTATTCTCATAGTCGAATCTTATATTTAAAACCGTCTCTTAAGATGTTATGAACCATTCACAGAGCCATATTAGCATCTTAAGATATTGCTTAAAACAGTTAAAACAGCCTTGAAATAAGAATGGACTATGAATACGGGCCTATGTTTAAAAAAAAAGATTGACTTAGCGAGGTACCTACCATTTGTTTCGGTAGATAGATCGACTCTTGTAAAATGTAAAAAACACATGATCTGGATACCCAGGAGGATAAAGTCCGTTCACTTCGCGCTCTTACCTTCTTTTTTCTCCTCTCTCTGTATCTTTGCTCTTTTAGCTCTTTATCGATCTTGCAATGGCATACTTTTAACTCCGATCTGTAGCATGAAGAAAGAGAAATATACGTGCAATGTTATACATATGATAATTTCATGGCATAATTAAATATCTTATCACTTTATGCAATTTCGTAATAGCAGAATTGCAATTCGATCATTAATTACTGAAATATGTAATATTAAAAAGCGAAAGAGTGTTTGGGTATTTATTTTTTGTTAAAGGAAAGTCCGCTTTTCCATTCGCAATATTCTTATAATATGCGTTATCCCATCTTCTACATGTAACCGTACGATAATATAAATATGGAAATCTAACGTGTGTCTCCTGCAGATCTAATCTAATTAAAAGTCAGCGTGCAAGAAATTGTGCCATACTCGATTATATATCTCGTTTATTCTTAAGGGAATATATAGATATATAATATGTGACTTTCATAATAACCATATAATGAATGATACGCGTATTGCGATGTTATTCTAACATGCATGTCGCGATGCACCGGTTACAACTGGCTGTAACCGCCCTGCATAGACGTCATATTCTTCGCATCGTTTCTTTTTCTAACGGTGCACGAAGTGCTCGTAAAATTTCCGCCTTGACCTACAATATCAGGTTTAGATACCGGGCAAAATATAATTAGTAAAGAACGGTGGTAATGCCACTATTAAGGCGTGACTTTAACAGCAATTTTACGGCGACGCAATAAACTGTAACGTCATCCTGTTATCACAATGTTGCACACAATGTCGTGTATAGTAACTTTGTATGCAAAGTTGCAGTCTTCTTAACGAATCGTTGATCTTAGTATTAACCTCACCTCACTATCCCCACGTGTGTTGCCTATGTCAATTATGTGAATTAATGAGATAACTCAATGTAAACAATGTTGCCATTACCATTTATAGATAAATGACAAAGTAGGAATAATTTTTCTTTTATAGAATATAAAAGGAAAATTTTATACTAATTTTATAATATCTATAGTAATTTTTGAATAATTATATTATATTATTTATTTATTTATTTGGCTTTACACGATTTTCTACACATTAATTTTACGTTGATCACCGACGACTTATGTGACAGATTATGCCGGTATAGTTCGTCAGAGATTGCAATTTCACTATTTCATAATGCGTATTCAATTGGCAGCCCTTGACCACATATTTCCGTCCTGTCATTATGCACTTCACTTCGTGGCAGCGTAAAAGTTTCAGAGCATTTCAGGGACAAAATTTATGTTAATTCATCTAACTTTCGGAATTCAGCTTTTGAAGCAGAAAATATTGATGTCCTGGCAAAACTGGCAATCAAAGCAAATAAATTATAATAAATATAATTTATATATGTATTTATTATAATAAATTAATATTAATACCAATATTAATATTAATTCAAACTTAATGTCTCGATATGAGCTTTGTAATGAAAACGTATACACACAATATCTATTTATGACACAGCAGAAATACCTATTTATTTAAGTACAAGAATGGTATTTAGGTATTTAAGTACAAGCTATTATACTTATACTATACGTCTCTCTTTTTCTCTCTTTCTCTCTCATTGAAGAGCGAGAAAGGGTTCAAGCCGTGGGTCGCGTACGCATGTACGGGCACGAATTACCGTTCGCCGATGGGCGCCGGATTGGCCGCTCGTGGCGAACGGCGGGCCGACTGCCCGAGAGGTTGATGTCCGAACTCCGCGCCAACATTCCGACTCCTCTCGTTCCTTCCTGGTGGTCTCCGCGACTGGTTCCGCGCACACGGCTCCGGCGCGGCCGAGAACACCATCCGCGAAACGCCAAAAAAAGGCTTCGTCGCTCCGCTCGCTCATCGCGATCCTGGAAAAACTTTAACACTTTCGTTAACGGGTCGCTATCGTGGGATTGACCCACGTCTTTTAGATTTTTGCCACATTTTGCATACATAAAATCACAGTATTTTACAGATTGTATATCGCGTTAAATATTAATGACATTTAAAAAGCTTGCCGTGAATTCTTATATAATTAACAATCTTGATATATATTATTTAATATATGTTAGAGTATATAGAAGAGGTTTTTTTTTAAATAGAATATTTTATCATATATTAACTTACATAATTATTAATCTGTATTGAAGATTACAGTACTTTTATGAACCTTATATAAAAAGAAATGCTACTTGAAGAGACATTTAGACGTTTCTCTTACGGCATTACAAGTTCGATTTATATAATTTTCGCTCACGGCAAAAGTACTTCGTATTTTTTCCCGTATGACACTGTCTCTACGACAATGGTTCTCCCGGAGCACAATGTGAACCAGCAAGTGGCGAAACGGGGCCATAGGATGGCACAATAATAGCGATGCAACGGCACATTCGCGTCATCTGCTCGACTATTAATAAACCCGAGAGAGGACCATCTATTTCGGAAACGACACGTCCGGGTCCGTTCGGATTTGGAACCAGCGTTATTAAAAATACAGCATCCCCCGAAGCATCCCGGTGCATAAATGCAGATTTACTTTCATTGTCCGATAAATTAATGTTGAAACTCGTTGGCAAAAGGAAGCCTGAACCTTCGAAGAATCGTTTCACGTTAGGTTACGGAAATGCAGTTCTGACTTCAAAGCCCAGAATTCTAGTTCTTTTCTAACGCTATCTATTTATGTCATCTGTATATTAATTACCACCACTACTAATTAGTATTATTACTCACACACGTGAAGTTTACCGACACGCGAATGTGTACCAGCAGCGAGACAGCTGTAATTGGTCGCGTTCCAATGCTCGATCATTGCGAGTAGGTATACCTATTTTCAGCTACCGGTAGTGTATATATAAAAGAATTAAAAGAAAGTAAAAAAAATTCTCTCGTTGCCGTCATTATCTTTATAATATTTTATTTCTCATATCGTCGTATTATAAGACGCAGATTAAATCTCCGAGGTATTCAGACCAAGGTAATTGGATATACAGTTCCAATGTAAAACGAGAGTCGGGACGTCTTTTCCAAGAAAATTCTGGCCCATATGTTGTTCTTATCGCGTAAAATAATACACACAGCGTGTACCCACATACAACTCTGCCTTCGTCGCGTCGAGCACCTGGAAAATCGAGCACACACAAGAATAGAAATTCGCGCGCGGCCGCGCCGGAAAGCCGGCTCAGAATTTTAAGTATAAATTCTCTCGGGATGCGCGACGTAAGAGTCGAACGAGTCACGACGAGGAATCTTCCGTGTACCTGTTAGGCGCGTTACCTATCGCACGAGAGAAAGTTTTCCTATTTATACAGAAAACGCCGGAAGCAGCGAGTATATAATTGAACGAACTGTCGAGGATAATGTCTCGGGGGAAAAAAAAAAAGGTTTCTAGAGTCGCGGCGCAATTGGGTGCTGATATTTACCTCCGCTCGAGCGAAGCCGTTGAAAAAGGAATTTCATAATAATTTCAGGCTTATTAACAAGGTTTACAGAAACCGGTGATATTTACGGGATTTTAGATATTTGTAAAATTTATAAAATTTGTGAAGTTTGAATATAAGCGTTTTTTTTTTTTAACAGTTACGCAATCGACAGGATGTTCGTATCATCTCGATGCTTAAGTCCTCGTACAGTTACAAGCACGCTAATAATATTGTATTAATAATATATGCAAGTCGGCTACGCGTGTAAACGAGTTCAGTCTTCGTTCTCACCTGTTATACGAGGAAGGTATCGAGCGGAGACTACGTTAACCGGATAACGGTACGAAGGCACACGGAATCGTGACAAAAATCGTGTCTCGTGTCTCTCGGACTGGTGAAAACACCGCGCACAATCGTGCAGTAGGCACCTTGTCGGTCAGACGCCGATGCTTAAACGTACCTGTCAATACCGTGCCAATCAGGGTCGTTGCATGCATTAATCTCGGTTTATAAAGATTGCAATAGAGAATCGTGGCCGATTTCACACGCAAGATACATGATTTTCGTGGAATTTAAATGATCCTCGAGAATTGAGGAGAAATATATGTAAATTTCGCTTGGATTTAGATTAGGCTTGAAAACAATTTGCATATTGATTATACCGTAGAGGTATATATAGGCAGGTATCTTTGATAACAAAGTCTCGCGTTCTTTTTCATAAAACAAAATATTTCGCGAAACAAGTATCACGATGCGTAACGGTACAGCCGATATACCGTATAACCAATAGGATGTGGCATATCTGCTTATGTTTGCGCTGCGTCTGTGCAAGTGCAACGTGCGGGGCGAAATTTTTCGCGGCACCGCCCGTGACTCACTCCGAGATAACACTATTTTTGTTGCTCCGCTAATACGCGTACTCGCCCGAGGCTTATCTCGCGATGAGAGCACGTTCTCTGTAGTCGATGATTCATAAAAAGATCGTATTAAATATCGAAAACAACAGGCATTTTAATCTCACGCGCTCTAATCTCCTTTCTTTGTCTGACTATCATATACGGTATATCTCTCGTCGCTTGACGTATCGGATAATTTAAACGTCAGCTTTCAGACTTCACGACGAGACGTTCAAGATAGATACCATAGCGTTTAATCCGAATTTTCTACGTTAAATTTCCTTGAATGATGCATATCCAGTTTAACCTCTTTCATTTAAGGAGAGACCACTGCTGTCTTAATTTTATGGAGCGAGATAGAAATCGTAGCAACAGTACCTTTAAAGCTGCAACGAGAAAATTATATATGGCAGACAGGATGATCTTGACCTGAAAGTGCACGAGCGAGTTAATAGGATTAATCTCTCACTCTCCTGAACGACCGAACCCGAGTCTCATAAGCCTGTCGCGATTCAATTCCTATTAAAATTTTCGTATTTTATCGCTAATTACGTGCAATTGCAATAAAATGATATGTATTGTTATTTATTATTTAAGATGAAAAAAATTAATGTCAAGCTTTTCTAGTTCTGCATTTTGTACGTGCTCCAACATATCACGAAATGTAATTTCTTTATAAATGGTCGTCCTATTAGAATAAATCACATATCAGGCGATAAATAACATCGTTGCACGGGTTAACCGCCTTTAATAACGCCACAGAGGTAGTTGAAAGAATTAATCTAAACGTTTATGCCTCTGATAACAGGCGAAATGCCGGACGCGTGCAACACATGTGTTTTATTAACTGCTCTCGTCGAATAAAGGTAATTAAAATAAAAATTCCATAATTTATTGCACCTGCGATATTATCTCTAACAAACATAATATCAACATCTTTTTATATCATTGATGAATCGACATAATTATGCAATAAATTATTTCTATGTGAATGTTTGGGTCCATAAAGATTTTAATGTACGATAAAGATGATACCGTATCAGATATGTCCATTTCTTTACGTATCAGTTTCAGAAATAACATCATTATGAATCATCGTATGACAATTCTTTTATCGTGTCAGATAAATAAAAAGATAGCCATTGCCTTTATGGTTGATGTAACTTCGATAATCGTTGTCCTTCCTCGGAAGAAAATCAATCTTACTCGGAGATGATTAATTTCGAAAATTCTAAAGCTAATTAATCATTTCGTCTGTCTCACCCTGAATGTAGATTTATCTCGCGCGATACTGCAGCACGTTTATACTGATGAACTATGTACAATTTGTAAATTTGCGACAATGCTCATTCGAGGTCGTGATAGACGACGGAAGGTTAAAGTGACGAAGGCTTGAACTAGTTCGACGTGTGTCGTTCCGACTCGCTGGCGTTACGAGAGTCGCACCGCGTGTAACCGGCGGCGCGATTAATTCCCCGGGAAACTGGAGAACGGAAATTACTGGATGATACAACGCGACGCGCGATTTCCTCTCGTTTCTCCGGGACGAACGGGACGAGAGGAGAGCGGGACGGACGATCTGCATGTATAGCAGAAGGTCGGCGTACCTCTCGCCTCCGCGGCGCGGCGCGGCGCGGACAGATCACCGGCTTCGCGAACGGAGTCAGTCGGCGATATAGAGGTGGTTACGCAATGGCCGACTCGCGATTTCCATCACGGACGTTCCAGCCTTTGATTTCTGGCCCAGCCCAAGAGAGACGGTCGACATGGGCGCCGGCAGCATCTTTCTTCGCGTTCCAGTCTAATTCCCAATCTCTGAAATATCAAGCTACTTTTTTAGCAAAAGAAGATAGAGGGGATATTCAGAGTTTAATATGCAAAATGAGAAAAGATTCATTGAATTGTGAACTTATAAAAATTTATAATACGCACGTTGAATTTATTTTATAAATACATTATTTAATATTATTTAATTAAATACTTAATACTTTTTCTGGTAAAATTGGCGATAATAAAAAATATAAAAGTTTTTTTTCAATTTAATAATAAAGTAATCTAATTTTAAATAAATTTAAATATAATGTAAAGTAAAATATTTCTCAAATATCTCCATGTAAAATACGATCTTAGATAAATCTGAGATAGGTATTATACTATATAATTTCTTTCCTTTCTATACATATTACATTTTATAGTAGGTATCATGATTCAATTCGAAATTTGAAGATCAATAGAATTTCCAATAGTTTGCTGATAGCTTTAGATAATTTCTCGAAAGGGCGACCTCTTTCCCGCCATTGAAGATCGTACAGGTGTCACGGAGGTAAATGAAAATCGACGAATGGCATTCCCGGCGTGAAATTTCTCCGCGGTCGATAGCTATTGTTACATCATCCGCATCCTTTCACGTCGCGCCTTATTGCCGATAACAATGGCAGTGGAGTACGGAGGCTCCGATAGATTTCTTTATTAACTTGGCAGAAGAGGCTGAGGAAATAACGCGAATATAAATCACTTTCACGCATTCGACAAAATTAATTAGCTGTTTATTATTATTTTTATCGGTATCCATTTTAGCACTTTTTTATTTTATGAACCGATAAGGTTTAGCAGGATCTGTTATCGCGCATCTCGTAAATAAATTCATGAAATATAGGAAATGTTTTAACACTTGGAATAGGCGTGAACTACTTACACTGATGTTCTTTAACTTTGACGCTTTTATATTAATGCACTGTACGTCCGTGAGATAATGTTAATTAAAGTTTAAATAACAGGCGCGATTATCACAGATCTTCTACACGATGCGATGATAATGCAGGCGGTGTTTATCGTTTCGTGACGAGCACGGTTCAAAGGCCTCATTTGCGATAGCTATGCGTTTACCCGCATTTGTAGTCAACCACGAGAAATGTCACATTTGATATACCTACTTCACTCTGTGAAGTTTACAAATATGGAGATTTCTTTTGCCTTAAGCCAAATTTTCTCTTTAACAGAAATATGACACATAAATAGTTTCTCAGTTAGAAGCAAGAACTATTTTAACGAAAACTTGAAGATTCTTGAAATATTTAATATTGAAACTTGGATCTTAACTTATGGCTTTGTTTACACATATTTAAACCACTGCAATCGCGAGAAAAATTATATTAATAAGATTTATATTAGTATTTGAGTCTTTGACAAAATTGTAACTTATAGTATTTAATTGCAATTTTGTCAAATAGGCTCCGTTCACGAGTGATAACAGTAAATGAATAAATAGAAATGAATATATTCAAGATAAAAAAAGACGAGACATTAAAAAAATCACGTTTCCAAAATTGTTTTCAATAGTCGAATTTCGATCAGACTGACAAGTCTGAGGAAGAAAAATTGAGCATTATATATTGAGCATCTTATATGGAGATACTTTACACCTACGCAAGGCTAACATTTGTGGGAAGAGACCCACGCAAAAAATGACACACACGTCCTCGAGTTTCATTCAACTCCGTCAGAAAGTTTTCCGATTACCTACATGAATGTACGGTGATTCAATAAATTATGACCATGTTTTATCGACTTATTCCGTTATTTATTTATAGAAGCATTGTAAGTTTTAGCTCTTTTATATGTTTCTTTCAATCTTTTACATAAATTACATCATATTCATTATATAGCGCATATATAAAGGTATTCCGTATTATTATTATTGCTATTGTATATTACAATTTTTATTAATTATCGTATTAATTTCACTTCAGATCGATACTCGCAGATCATGTTGGTAATGGCTGCCATTTCGATATTCACTGTCAGTACTGAAAATCTATTTTTCTATATTTTATGTCGCGTATACTATAAATTTTCGGTACTGACTGTTGCTGACACTAAATATCGGAATCCAGCCAAAATATAAAGGCGATTAACATATAAAAGGCTGATTAATATATAAAGGCGAATTAAAAATTGAAGACGCATTTTTTTCTCGTTGCAGTTTCTTCAGAATCTGGGCAAGGTCGATCGAACCGCGGACGATATATTCGACGAGCACCTGCAGAACTTCACGAGGCAACAGAACTCCGCTAACAGACTGCAAAAGGAGTTCAACAATTACATCAGGTGTGTTCGAGGTAAGTTGTCCCGCTGAGCGAAGCTAACTCGTCTTCCCTTTAAACGGCAGTTGCTATTTATTAGGCGCGCTAATGTTTGTCATGTTTTACACGTAGTGCAGAGGGAAAACGCGATACTATCGATAAATCGGATGCTTAAGTGTACACACAGATTTTAACGATTCGCTATAAAGAGATTCTTTATATGGAGTTTCGAATGTATAGCAATAATTACGGTGGCATGCGTCATCGCGGTTGAGCATCTTAACTTTCGAATGATTAGGCGTTTAATTATTATCTATTCAGCGTCTAGAACATATGCCGGATATTGATTAGGCATTAGAATTTTACGTAAGCGCTTATTTAACAACGTATTCATGACAATTGACAGATGTAAAATTTTATATTACATAATTACAAACTGCACAGCAGAAGCGACGATTCGTCAGAGAATAGCTATTCACGCTGGCGAGCCTTGCTAGAGCTATTAATATCTTGAATATAATTTCTATAATTCATACAGAGTGTTTGAAAATTGCGACATTTCTTTTTCTTTAATCAGTTACGTTTTTTCGATATATAAATTTAATAAAAAGCACATGAAAATATATTAGTTTCTTCAAAAATTGAAATTTATTTAAATACTTATCATTTCATAAATTCTCGAGAATTCTTTTTTTCTGTCGTACATCCATGTGACGTAAGTAGTACGTAAAATTCTTTGTATTTATAGGATCGGCGTCGAATTAACAAACCCGTGCGAAACGCAACATGTATTAAAAAGGAAAAAGATATTCACGCAACCTTGCATCGCCGTGACCCGGTTGCCAAGCTCACGTGGAGGCTGAATTACTTGTTCCGTAACTTTGTACTCTGTCCTCTCTTTTTTGCAGATTGAGATAAATGCGTCTGTCGTTACTTAGCTCAGAATTTATATTCCTCAGCGCGTCTTCTCCCCTCTTTCTTTCCTCTATGCGTTACGATATAAAAATTATATAGATGCTGACAGCAAAATAAATACACTGATAACAAAATTTTTGCGTCATATATACAGGGATAAAAAGAATATCTACAAATTATTTTGAATTTTAAGTAAAGTTACGTAACTGAATGTAATTCTTTCATCTAATAAGTGCCGAAAAGACTTTTATTGGAAGCCTCTGTCGTGCGCGCCAAGTTGATTAACTTAACGAAGGCTGTCATCGACAATCGGGGAAAATGATTTTCGCCGTCCGTCAGACACTCCCATTCGCGTATCGTCTCGCGGATGAATGACGGACAGATGAATAACTCGCAGACGTTGAATAACGACCACCAGCGGTACCCGCGCACGGCTCGTCGGCATCAATTACTGTCGAGAGAAACCGACGTAATATTTTAATCGCCGTATATTCGGTAATGCATCGCAGAGGTACATAGACACATACGAAACGACCTTTGAGAGAGAAGTCGGCAGGAAGGAATTACTCCCCGCGTAATGCGCCGCAATCTTTCGCGCCGTTCCAGCGGCGCGGCGGCGTGCCCGAAATATTAAGCGACACACGGCCTTGTCGCGATTGTTAAATATTTCAGATAAGACAGTAGTAGCCCGCGGCGACGTGCCGTCCGCTGTGCGATCGATAAGATGCAGTCGAAAATTGATAAAGGCAATCCATCTGGCTTTTCCAGTAAACGCGGATAAAGTTAAATAAATATTATTATTTACTTAACTTTGTATATCATCCGAATTTTAAAGTTAATTCTTGCTCCGCATTTTGTTTCATAAATAATAATATAATAAATAAATAATAATTAATCTGTCCGTGATTTATAATGTGTGAAAAAATCATGGCGTAATTACGATTAACAATCGCGCAATGTATGTACATATTGTGTTGTTGTAGAAGCGTACTGTGATTCATAGCATAAATTTATTATCAATTTTAGATTATTACTAAAAATTACTAATTAAAATTATTATCAATTTATAAAGCGGCTGGCACTGACGCTCGATGCAACGATAAAGTCTTCAGGTCTCCACGAGGTTTCTATCTGCTTGACGCGAGTGGAATTACGCGTTTTAGAAGCTGGAGACCCGACGCCGCGACGTCGCGCTTCTTGTCTCTCTCACCTTGATGGCGAGTCTTGACACGAGGACTGGCAAACACACGCGAAATCAATAGAAAAACGTCATCCGATCTTTAATCCCTCCCACTCGAATCGTTGCTAGTCGCAAACAACTTTTCCACGCTTGGCTGGTCTACAGCGACGTTGTTCGTTATTCGCATGCTTTTTATAGCCTCTGGCCTTTCAGGGATATCGGTACGCTTCGACGTACCGCTGACCACGAATTTTAATTTTCGCTGGAGACCCGCGGCCAAAAATCGACAAAAACGTGCGGAAAAGAAATATAGGCACGACAAATTCGGGGACGCCGCCGTTTCCCGTTAGGCAAACGTCGCCGACGCGGTCGCGGACGACTTCCTTGGGAGAGGTACGTGGTACGTGTTAATCTCGGAGTGCGCAGGACTCGCGTTAGCGTCTCTTAGCTTTCCTTTTATCACTCGGCGGACGGGACGCAGCCAGCGTCGTTCACGCATAAATACCCGCATGCGAAACCGTGTCGGTAGGAACGTAACATGCGACGAAACCGTAAACGCGGACAGCGCGGCGGCGAAATACGACGAAAGCATGTCCGTCGTATTTGCGTTGCAAATCCGATCGCCGACGATTCATCGCATAATTTTCGCGATTTCCATCGCCGCTCTACCTCCGAGTCCAAGTTCCAGATGAGAAAAAAGAAACTAATGAGGACGCCGGCGCGCGCCACTCGTTGAACCGAGTAAAAAGCGATCATACTGAGAATTATGGCAACCTGCTTACCCGATTACGTAATTTACATTAACGACGAATTAATTAGTTGAGTATGTTAGCGCTATGAACGATGTTGACTGCCTTCAGTGGCGCCTATTAAAATTGGCGCTTATTAAAATTAATTTATAATGTAGCTATGAGCACTGCTTGTAATTATTTCTGCTGATAGACTAATATTAAGTAACTATTTTATAGAGTAGGTCTGTTAGAAACGCCTATAATTATTTCACATGAATTCGTCGAGTCACTGGAGATTGGTATTTTTTATGGTAAAGCATTTTATATTATTTTATTTATATCATTTGGATTTTAAATATAACATATTTCTGATATATGTTGTATCTAGGAGTTTAATTAAAATAGCGCAAATAAAAAATGCATAATTAAAAGAAATATTTGAAAAATTTTATTGCAATGTCACAATATATAAATCAAATGTTATGTCGATTTATGTAAACGATTATATGTGTCGTCTCGTCTCTCTTCTTGCAATTCGAGGCATTCCGAACATCGAAATTCGACGCAAGCGATAAAGCCACTCTGCAACTTTTACGCGAGCCGGAGTGAGGAATTTGTAAGCAATCGGCTTATCGCTGTAGGTGAATGCACTAGGAGAGGTTTAGATGTAGGTCAGGAAAGTAGTCACCCGCGTCGCGCGTTTATTCCTGAAGCAAAAAGACACGTGTCGCCGTGATGGAAAATCGGCGTGAAAAAAAGTTTCTCTCCACGTCTTACGAAACAACTTGTCCGTCTCTCCCGACGACCGCGTTACGCGGTGTCTTCGACTTGAGAGGATAAATCTTCTTCCTCTAGCGCGTTTTTCCATTAGCAGTAATTTTCCAAATGACAATTAAAATGCCAATGAAAAGTAGACGAGGTAAACGAGGGCGAATCGACGTTTCGTTTTTTCAGCGGTGCAGGCCGCGTCGAAGACGCTCATGGACTCGTTGAATGAGATCTACGAGAGCCAGTGGACCGGACACGATCTGTTGTACGTGCAGGCACAAAATCTCGACATGCTGTGGCAAGATTTCACTCACAAGCTCGCGGACCAGGTTCTTGTACCGCTCAACACATATCAAAGCCAATTCCCGGAGATGAGGGTACGTTCCGTGCAACCCTCGACTGGTTGCAAACAGGTTTCTTCATTATATCAATAATACTCTTTTCTCGCAATTTGCCATAAAAAGTAAAACTCTATTAATCGCAATTAGATTAGAGTATAAATTAATTAATCTTTATTTCATTCTTCTTGTACACTTTTTTTTACCAAATCACGACGTTCCTGTTTTGATGATCACTGGCATAAAAAAAATAAATAATATTTTGTTATTTCAAAATTATCAAAATGGCAATAAAGATTAAAAACAAATTGGAAATTGTTCTTGGTATTTTGTACGATATTTACGACGGAATCAGAATTGATAAGTAGTAATTTAGGAGGAAATTAGTAATAAAATATATATAACTGCTATATTTCGAGGATTTTATCGATTTTCCAGAAAAAGGTCGACAAGCGTGGGCGTAAATTGGTGGATTATGATAGTCAGAGACACAACTTCCAATCGTTGCAGTGCAATCCAAAGAAGAGGGACGAGCTTAAAGTATCGCGGGGGAAGGAGCTGCTGGAGGAAGCAAAACGTACATATGAGCAACTAAATTCAGAGCTGCACGACGAACTACCGGCATTATATGACTCGCGCGTTCTTTTCCTCGTCACAAATCTGCAAACGCTCTTTGCCGCGGAACAAGTGTTTCACACTGAAAGTTCCAAGGTATCTAAAATATTAAAGATTAGTAACAGAGATGAGTCCCTTTAAAAATATTTCTTTCAAGCATTTTTAAACAAGATTTAATACTATAGAATTTTGTATTCTAATTGATTTCGAGCAGACTTTAACATGAATTTGATTTGGTTTTTTAAATTAAAATTATATAAAAATTAAAAGATTCACAGAATTCCATAGTAAATCTTTTAACTTTTACATACATTCCAATGAAGAAAGAAATAGAAAAAATTCTATAGTATAATAATATATATGTATATAGCTGTTATATCTTTTTTTTTATTAATATTTATGTTCTCAGGTATATTCCGAATTAGAAGCGATCGTCGATAAATTGGCTAATGAAAGTCAGCGAGGATCTTACACACTGAAGAAAAGCACGGAACCGCAATCACCGAAGTCGCCTAACGCGAACTCGTCGTAAGTAAATCGATTCTGTAAAATCGAAATTAATAAGTAATGCAAAGAGGAGTTACATAAAGACAGTAATTTCAAAAGATAAACGTAATTTTGCTATCGCATAAAACGAGATATTGAAGCGGTTGTTATATAAAATATGATATGATAGAATAATAATTATACAAAGTGTAAAACCAAGAGCTGTAATAGTTATATAATACTAATAACTCTGATTTATATTTCAGCCTAATAATTAATACACAGCCAGCGCAGAACAATATCTCAGGAGGTAATTATTATGCTGTATTTTTGTTCAAGTTGGATTTGTGCGCGTGTGCACTAATTATATATATATATATATGTGACGCTAATACTCGCATGCCTGTAATGTCCTTGTTACGCGAAGAACAAGACGCGAAACGTTCCGAAAGGCTTTAAGTTCCGGAAGGCCGTATTGTGGCTTGGCATTCAGTTTTGAGTGTGCTTTCTCTCGCGTGTTTCAGCTTTGGACGATACCGCGCCCGCTGCGCCCAGAGATACATCGCCGACCACCCAGATAAATGGCAACGCTAATAGCAACGCTAATAGCAACGCTAACAGCAATGATAATTCTCTCAATAATCAAGATGCGTCGCCGCAGAACACAGTCGCGCCTTCCAAACGAGTCGAGGAGCTGTACGATATTCCAGTCGGTAAGCCGCTTGCCGTTTAATTTAAACTTTGCCGTGTTCTTTAATGTGCTTGTTTCCTGACATTATCTGATTTTAGCGATTTTAGCTGAAGTCGCATACATGAAATGATCTTAATTAAGTGATACTTTATGTTCAAATTTTTCTCTTTAATAATTTAAAGACAATATTTTAATTTAATTTTATTGTAATATTAAAAATATCTGCATAATTAAATAACAGAGATCGTGGTTAAAATGAAAACGAAATAAAAGAATAATTGAAACGTAATTTTACAAAAACAAATAAACGATAATCGATTGGTTTGTTTTCGTAAAATTGAGCTCAATAGATTCCAAGTAAATTTGCGCGTATGTAACGTAACAATTAAATCGAATGTTACTGAATTTACAGTATCGGGTGATTGTTAATACAATAGTAGTACGCTGCCTGCCCCTTTGTGCATGGTCTTGCCAAAAACAAGGTCGTAGTTAATCTGACCTAGTTGCAAAAATAAAACGTTAATTATGCAGTTAGACGAATAAAGCGAAACTTTACACATAATTGGTACACATCAAAATCTCCATGCGGACGAAATCACAGACAGGTCCATGACTAACGGGGCGGACTCGATCGTTCTAGAAGCGGAATATGAAAATGCTGCTAATTTCTCTATAGGGGCGACAACCGACAATCTGCCGCCGGGCGTTTTATACAGGGTTAAAGCCACTTACAAGTACAGTCGCGAGGATGTGGACGAATTGTCGTTCGACGTCGGCGAGATTATTCGCGTCGTGGAGTACGACGATCCCGAGGAGCAGGTCCGTAAGCCTCCGAATATAAATAAGACTCGACAACATCTATTACAATATCTATTATCTAACGCGTTAACACGTCCGACATTTCTTTTCACGATGTTCATTGCTCGTTACAGGAAGAAGGCTGGTTAATGGGTATCAAGGAAGGCACCACTGAGAAGGGTATGTTCCCGGCGAACTTCACGAAACCGCTGTGAGAGCTGAACTCAGTTCGCCGTTTACACTCCAATGCTCATCAGAGACAGCGTATTTTACTTTAAAGTAGTTAAAGAGTCGCGTAATTAAGTGGGAGATAAGAGCCGTGCGGTCATGCGAGATAATATTACGCACGACGTGTATGTAGGTAAACGTAAACGAAGAAGAGAAAGAGCAGCCGACGGGCTGCAGGAGGGATAAGCGGGGGAGGGAGCGGGGAGAATTCGATAAGATAGTTATGCTGGAGGTACTGCGGAGAGAATCAATCACCCCAAAGTGCCTTAACCCAGCCACTGTCTGTGCCAACATTCACTCTTACTCGTCAAAAAAAAAATATATATATATGGGATTGACCCTCTCATATCAAACATACGAATACACATCATGAATAATAATCAAACGAGATATTTAAGCGACTAAATAATATATTGTAACACGTACACAACAAGAAACACGCGCCACACGTACACGCGTACACAACGATTATGCAATATTATATAATATAAAACGAAATCTATATATTAAATTAATATTATTTTATGAAATTGTACATAGATCTATACATACGATTTAAGAGTATTTTACGAGACAATTTTGTGGCCACTGAAAATTTATTGCTAAGAGACGTACATCTTCAAGTTTTAAAAACACGCGCGCCACTTGAGAAATCTTCCCCTCCCGTTCAATGGGAAGGGTGGTCGTAAAATTTGCAAGGTCCAACTACCTGTCTGCATTCGTAAGGTATATAAGGTTCTATTTACTCGCCTAATGTTCGAGAGTCTAGCAATAGCTCCCATTAAAAATCTCGCCACAATTTACATGCCAAATTTTTCAACGACGTAATAATAGATATCGAAAAGGTGATACGTGAGAGAAATAAATATTACAATGTATAAATGAGATGAGAGTATAGCTTCTGTGTATTTATGATTGATAGTTCTTTTCTTGTTTCTCCGCCTTTTGGAGCACCGCGACTTTCGTCAGTGAAGTCTATTTGTGAATTATTTTGCGCAGGTTTTATTCACACTTGTATCCGAAAATCTTATGTACATGTATGTAGAAAATCGGGTAGCGACGAGAGAGCGTTTATTATTCTATTATTTTATTACTATTGTTATTATATATGTTGCTATAATTATTATCGCTCCCGTATCTATTCACATGTTGTCAGGATAGAAAACGAATACGTAACGATCCAATCCCGAAACTTTTTGTAGACTCGATCAATACTCGTTAGATCTGCCGAAACAATCTTGTATTCGCATCTTGTGTAATAAATAGTGTTGTAATAATAATATACATATATACACGTACATACTTACAGCGTTAGCATTAAGAGAAAATATCAGTTTTGAGAGAAATTGTGTGTCTTTTTATTTTATCATGCTGGCTAAAACTGTGAAAGAATAGGAAAGTTCGAGTGCCCTTTTTGTGAGAGAAACCACTTGGCTTCGACGATTGATTGTTATGCAGTTAATTGGTTAACTTAACAGAAATATTAATAAATTCTCTTGGTTTCTTAAATTTCTCCCCGAAAGATACTGTAATATTTTAAAAAGGAAAAGGAGAAAAGAAAAGCAAGTCTATACAAATTTGTATTAAAAAAAGATATCTCGAACAGATTTAATTAATTCTTTGGAGCTTGCAATTTACATTACATGTGCAATAATAATTATATGATTATACAAAACTTCATTGAAGTATTCATCAAGTGGAGAAAATAATGCATTTAAATACTAAGAACGGATATGAAAAAATTCTTTCGCTAATTATGCACTAAATATTTTTTTATGACATTCAAACACACAATAAATGTGTTACCTAATATATCCATGTATTAAAAGAATTCTGAAGTGACGACCAAATTTCTCGACGTGAAAGCACCCTCGTCTAAACAGAAATTAAAATGTCGATATATTACTGACATTATTATTTCGTGTAGACGTGGCAAGCGCTTAGATATTCGCATATATTGGAAAGGGCAGTGAAACGACAGCTCTTCATTCTTGTATCCAATATATATGAAGATATACTTTTCTATCATCTCGTGCAAATGCAAAGGACTTTAGATACTTATATGATAAATACTTCACGTCTGAGTCAGTTTTGATCATTAAAAGGTTCAGAAAATACAGAAAAAATTGATTTTTATTTTATTATTAAAACAAAAATTTATAAAAAAGATAAGTAATGAAATAATGAAAATCGATAGTAAAATAAAACAATATTTTTTATGTCATAGACGTTTTATGTCATAGTCTCATTATCTATCGTCATAGACACAGGAACAAATCTTCAACATTCAAATTGACAAATATACTTACAAATATGCATAATGAGCAAGAATTTAGCGAAAAGGAAATGTTTATTTTGTCAAAAAGCTTCTAATAGCATATATGGGTCACACGTGTTCGCAATTTGCCCCTTCAATATGCTTGGAGAGTAACTTAAATTTTGCTGTTTTTCCATAAAAAAAAAAGTCATTTATATCATTAAAAAGGTTTTTTTTTCCAAAAAGAAAGATTGAAAGATTTGAAGTGACGATATACGGGCATGAATGATCCACGTGTGCCATTTAAGAATTAATATTTTATATACTAATATAAAACGCAGTTAGAAGGACAAAAATATACAAATATAAAACAAAAGTAAAGGCTAAAAAATTATTATCTACAGTGGAAATAAAGATTCATTATAATGGGCGCGTAAGTGATCATTTCTTTCTATCTCGTATTTTCTAATTTTTTTCAACATTTATTCATTATCGTTTGAAAAGGCTTAAACTGTCATATTATTGTGCAACGATTACCATATAAGTTTCTTCACTTTTACTTTTAACCAAGTTTTATATCGTATGTCTAAGAAAAGCTGCAATCTTTTGCGAGCCAAAAGAGAAGAAGAAATTTTTCTAAAAATATATTAAGTTGATTGATGTGGATAAAAAATAATCGCGAACGCGACGTTCCTCAAATACATTTTTTTAGAACTTTGATTTATTAAGAGTTCATATTGTATTCTAGAAATGTGTCGATATTATAGGCTTCGTGAAGCCTCATCTGCTAAACTTAATCCTCTCGTCAAACAATGGCAATAGTTTTGTGACATGCGTTTTTACTGATTCATAGAGAAACGTACGTGATGAAATATAGGGAACGTCAGTCGGTGGAACGCGCTATGTTTTCAAAACTTCTTTCAACTTAATTCGACGTTTCGAAATTCTTGTGCGTTTTTTAACGGCAATTTTTAATTAAGTTCAAATATTGAGGCGACAAATTTATTAATAAAGCTAACAATTTCTGTCTTTCAGCATTGCGGCTTCTTGTTTAATATAAAAAATTGGACGAGAGCCTCAAGAGCGGAACAGCCAATGGGAAAACAAGTCGTTCTAAGTGGACAAGAATTTCCGATTTGCGTCGCGCGATGGAAACGGAAAGAAAGCAGGAAGAAAACGCCGCTACAAGGAAGAAAAGATAAACGGATAAAATTAGACAAGTAAAAATAATGCAAAGCAGCAACATAACGCGAGAATTAAGTTTAAGAAAAGTTTTTAAGAATTCTTATAAAAACGCGATAAATCGTCACTAAAAAAAAAGAATCTAAATATTTTAATTTATCATTTAATTTTCCATTCGCGTTAGATCGAAGATTTCGCATTTCTAGCGTCATGTAAAACCGTTTTGCGCGATATTCTCGAGAATCTCGAGTTAATATCTTTTCGCCGTGGCGCGCCATCATCGGGCGGACGATCGGTCGGTAAGGCAGGCAGCGCGGTGACCGGCGGCTCTCGCAGCGCCGCGCCGTTACGTTCTCCGTGCCTCCTCCCCGGCGGGTGGCGGCCGCGCCTCCTCCTATTCGCCGATTTTAATCTCGTTAGCGGACACGTGCGCGCCCCCCGCGCCCTACGGTGCTGGGTCCGATACGCAGGCAAGCCAGCGACGAGCGTACCGAGCGAGAGGAGAGCTGGGCTGCCGTGGGTGCCGCGTCGCCGGGGCTTCGCCAATCTGGTTTGGTCTAACAGGATTCACGGCTCGCGCGACGCTTCATAAAAGCTGCGCGCCGGACGGGCGCGGCGCGTGTCGCAAGGAGTTGCTCCGCTCGTGAGGTGTGGGCGCTCGTGCAGCAGCAGCAGCAGCGGCAGCAGCAGCAGCAGCGGCAGCAGCAGCCAACAGCAGGAGCAGCGGCAGCAGCAGTAATATAGACAGAGAAAGAGTGATAGATAGAGACGACGAGACGTCGTCACGGTGAACCTTCTCTCGCGGCGGTCCGACACGTCGCCGTCCTCGTCGTCGTCGCTAACGTGACCACGCGCATCGTCGTATGCCGCGCGCTCGTCTCGTGGTATCCTCGTGTCGCGCTCTCGCGTCATTCGGTGCGTCGGAGCAGCAGCAGCAGCAACAGCAACAGCAGCACCACCAGCGATAGCAGCAACAGAGCGGCGGCGGCAACAGCAGCGACAGCTTTTCGCGTGTGTCACGGCGCGAGCGGGACGGAGAGAAAAGCGGGCCCGCGCGGGAGCGAGCGAGAGCGAGAACGTGCGAGGAGTGAGTGAGCGAGCGAGGGAGAGAGAGAGAGAGAGAGCGAGCGAGAGAGAGGAGGGAGACGGAGCGCCGGTGGGTTACCACACCCAACACCGCGCGAGCCGGGGAGCCGATCGCCGAACGTCGCCGCTACGCCGCTCTCTCGAGAGCCTCTCTCTGGCCGCGCCGTGCGTGTAGTACTACGCGGGTGAGAAGGCGCGAGCGACCATCCAGGATTCGTCGATCGTCACCGGCTGCTTGTCAACCGGGCGCTGCTTCCGCCGTGCGCGCCGAGTGTTACCTTCCATCGCCGCGCGCCGGGATAAGAACAGCGAACACGGATAATAACCAAAGAGAGAGAGGAAGTGCAAAGAGGGAGTGAAGAAGTGCGCGAAGAGAAAGAGAGAGCGAGAGAGAGAGAGAGAGAGAGAGAGACGGAAAAAAGGAAGGAGCGAGTGAGAAAGGGACAGACGGACCTCGCCCTCTGCGAGGGAACGTCCGTCGAGGTTACGGCGACGTCGTGCCCGTGGGAAAGGCGAAACGTGCGCGCCCAGGGTGGTTACATGTGTGCTACGTGCGTGCGCGCGTGAGTAATAGACAGAGAAAGAGAGGTACATAATAGAGAATTATATACATATATAAACCGCGCTCACACACGCACACAGAAAGATTCGCATAGTGCGCCTCGAGACGAAAGCTCGCACTCGGGGCGAAACGTGCGTGCGCGCGAGCGCGAGTGGGACGGAGCGCGGAGACGAGGGCGTATAACGGGAGAGAAGGAAAGTGAAGAAGAGGAAAAGAAGAGAAAAAAGATCGGAGCGGAGCAGACGGAGCGGGCGAGTAGTCGGTGGACGACAGAGGCGCAGGCGGCGCGAGGGCTCGTGTGCGTGCGCGTAGACGCGCGTTGATGCGTCGCTGGCGTCGTCGAGCCCCGCCAGGAGCAGCGGCGCTGCGTAGACGCCGCCGTCGTTGAGGGGGGAAACACGGGTGCGCCGCCGGGGACGTTCCCCCGTCGTCGTCGTACTCGCCGCCGTCGCCGTCGCCGTCGTCGTCGCCGTCGTCGTGGTGACCGTCGTCGTGCCGGCCGTGCGAGTGCCAGTGGTGGTGGCAGTGGTGAAGGTGGAGGAGGCGGAGGAGGTGAAGGAGGTGGTGGTGGTGGTGGTGGTGGTGGTGGCAGTGGTGGTGGTGAGTTGCCGCAAGTGAGTGAAACACCACCGTCATCGTCGTCGTCGCCGCTGCCGTCGACGTGACCGTCGTCGTCCGTCGTCGCCGTCGTCGTCGCCGTCGCCGGTGGTGTCCACTGTCCGTAGTAGTAGTAGTAGTAGTATTAGAAACAGCGGTAGTGGGAGGCGGCGAGGAGGAGTGAGAGAGGCACCACCGGGACGTGAGAGACGGAGAGAGAGAGAGAGAAAGAGTAAGAGAGAGAGAGAGAGAGAGAGAGAGAGAGAGAGAGAGAGAGAGAGAGAGAGAGAGAGAGAGAGAGAGAGAGAGAGAGAGAAGACGGGGACCACGAGGACGGCGACGAGGCGTCATCGTCGTCGTCGTCGCTCGTTCGCCGTCGCCGCCGTCGTCGCCGCGGTGGCGAGACAATACCCGGCTTCCCGCCCGTCGTCTCCACCGGGACGATCGCCGACTTGCATCTTAACGCGTTTCTCGGGAGCGCCGCATCATCGGCGGCCGCGTGCGTGAAAGAGAGAAAGAGAAAGAGACAGGAGAGGAGCAGCAGCCGCGACGAAGGTCGCCGCCGGTCGGCGAGCAGCAGCGCTCGCCGTCCCCGCGAATCGCTCGTACATATACCCCTCCTCCCCCTGCCTCCTTCTTCGTCCACGACCTCCCCGATATTCCTGCCCCTCGGTCACTTCCTTTTCCTCCACCTCCTCCTTCTTCGCCTCCGTCTCCTCCGTCAAAGGAGGATTCCGCCGTTCTGAGCCATGGCGTGCTGCCTGTCGGAAGAGGCGAAGGAACAGAAACGCATCAACCAGGAAATCGAACGGCAGCTGCGGAGGGACAAGCGGGATGCCAGGCGGGAACTCAAACTGCTCCTGCTCGGTGAGTTTCGTCATTTGCTCATAAAAAGAAAGAAGGAGGCCGCCGCCGCCGCCGGCGCCGCTGAGCGCCGATAGAACGCGGAGCCGATAGAACGGCCGGCCGACCGGGGGCCGAGCGCTATAAAAATCTTTTGCTCTTCTCGCTCCCATCACGCCCCATCATCTTTTCGCACCGTGGAAAACATTGGGGGGGGGGACGTAGGCCGTGCGGATCGAGCAGTATAACGGGCAGGTTACTCCAAAAATAGCGAAAATTGTAACTCCGACGCACGCGAGGAATATAGCCGGGTTGGTTACTCCGGCTTAAACTTCTGTGCCGTGCCTGCCGTGCCGTCGTTTACCGGGGAAGGTAAAGCGAGTAATTTGCCACTCGACTTGCCTCCCCACTATATCCGCGGCGTAAACCCCGGCATTAGTCGGGAATACGAGGCCGGTAAAAGCAGAGACCGGCCGAGTGTGGCAAGTCGCCTCATTCGCTCGCTCGCTCGCTCGCTTTCCTCCCCGTTGGAGGAAATTAATGAAGGACGATAACGCTGTATGAACCCGGTAGGGAGATTAGTATAGCGAGTAGCAGCAAGTTGCCTACTCTCCCTGTTATTTCGATCGAGGCAGATATAGGTGTGTATAGCCCCCCCCCCCCTTTCCTTTACCTCGTATACGGAGACTTGTTTGTTTCCGAGAAACCGCTGGTTGTGAAGACGTAATTTCGCCGAGCACCATATTACCGGCGACTTAAATCTTAGGTAGAACGCCGGTTTCGCTCGAAGTCGACAGGGAGGCGAAGTCGGGGTAGTAACAGAGAGATGATTACGGAACAGGTGGGTGAATAACGTGCTCCCGGCTTCGTGTAAATCTGGCATTAGCATTACCGTTATCGTTGACTAAAAATCTACGTAGATCGAGAGCTTTATAAAGTTCGGCGAAAAACCATGACGCACAATTATAGATTTTATCTCTTTCTCCGTGAGGTGTATATATATAGCGTAATTTGTCTGTTAATGGAATTTTTTTATTCACCGATATCCCGAATAGTCAATTTTCCAGCGGATCGATTTACGCCGCTATCTATTATTACGTAGAAAAATGCGCAACGTTGACGGAATTTCCATCAGGCTGCGTGGCCAATTCGAATCAACCGCGATACTGAATAATCACGACAGGCGGCAGGAAGACGCCTTTTTAATAACGCGAGCCGACAGCGGTTTTGCGGAATAATAATCGAGATAGACGATCCGAGAGAGAAAAAATTCCGTTCAACGGACGTCGTAAGGCTCGTCGAAGCACGACTGTCAATTCCGTCGTCGTCCGAGAGAGAATGACGATTATTAATTTTGCCACTGGCCGTCGGCGAGATTACCCTGATTGACCCCTATGTACCTCTCCTTTAGAAAGAGTCCGCTCGAGCCCGTTTCATTCATGCGCGCCTCTCGCGAGCGGCGCGGCGCGCCGGCCGCGGCCGCGTGCCGTCGACTCCGACGCCGACGCCGACGCTGACGTCGACGCCGACGCCGGCGCCGCCCGGGAGGCGACGTCCGCGCGTCACGTACGTTTTCTCGTCCTGTGCACGAGGTCGATCGGCGCGGCCGGCGTGCGCTTGACAGCTCTTTCCCGACCTGCCGCCGCGCCGCGCCGCGCCGCGCCGCTCCGCGATGTACCGCTGCCTACTATACACGGTGTCCCCGGAACGTTACCGCCGCCGATCTCTTCTTAGTGACAATCTCGTCGGACGTCTAACTTTTCGGCACGGTATAACGTCTTGATGTTTAGCTTTTTAAACGAGTCGACGCGACGACGCGACGGGACGGATCGAGTTTGTTATTTATAAGATTCCACGTAAATACCGAGACGTATCTGAAATAAACCTTGCTAATCGGAGTTGATGCATGCCGGATCGGAAGATCTTTTAAATGTTGTGATTAATTAATCGTCAAATATGTTAAATCATCCTATCGTTAAATGTACATGAATCAGAGGGTTTTAATTGGGGTAACGAATGGGCTGTGAGAGTATAACGTGGTTGTTTGTGCGTTAAGTTTTTAGATTAAAGCCGGTTCTACAATACGTCGCAAACGATGGCAACTGCTAGTTGAAAAGTGTTATTTCCACGTTGCGCTTGTCAATTGCGGTTGTCAAAAGAGAGTTGGCAAACTTTTAACTTTTTTGGCGACAGTAACTGGCAATCGGCAATCAGAAATAACACTTTTCAACTAGCAGTTGCCATCATTTGCGACGTATTGTAAAACCGGCTTAAAAGTGATTTGTTTAAATTCAACGAGGAATAGGAATTTAATTCGGACGTTTCGACTCCACATTGAACCATCTTTAGCGGTGTAAAAAATTAATAAAAGTTTACGCAGAGGGGTTTACTTCACAGATTTTCGAAAGTAGATCTGGAAGGCGCAAATTGGTAATAGTTCATAAAGCTCGTGTAAAAAGTCTTAAAAGTCACCCGATCACAGCGTCTGATACGTCAACTTTTATCTCCGCACCACGGATCGGTAATGCGAGCGCCAGCTCGGAGGAGCCCTTTTGCGTCGCGCCGACTCGGCGTATTAAATTCGCCTCGCTTACGATCTGATGAGAAGTCGCATTGTTTTCCCCGACGTGCTCTCTGCGGTTTCGTGATTCACGCGAGCCGCGTGTGTGCATATTTACCCACCTATTCCGCGAAACGAAACACCAGCACTGGGCGTGCACTCGCGACGTCCCCTTATCGAGATTTATCATCTCGATCGTACGGAAGATCGTATATATCTTTTTCTTCAACGCGCAAAACCAGTTGCATTTACAGGCCCTGCTCTTTTCTGACACGCATTTTATATGTTCGCATTTGATACATTGCGCGTATTTTAATATAATTTTTATCAAGCATATAAATCTCTTTTCCTACACATATACATGTGTATTTATTTAAAAATGACAAGCTTGAAGTGAAGACATATCTGCAAAATATTCGATGAAATCGATTCGAGGACAGAAGGTCAATGCAGCAATATTTCTTTCGTCTGAAATTGCATAATAGATACCTAGATATTTTTTCAGTTTTTTTTTTTTTTTACTAAAAATTAGATGTCTTTACAATTTAACGGATAAAAATCAAACTCCTGTCGAGTATTATAGTAATCTGCACATCGTAGACCCATGAAATTTCGAGATACTTATATTATATCACTAGATTTTTACTTGGGACTAATCAGAATTCTTACAAATCATTTTTATATGTAGCGAATTAACTGTCGTCTGCGTTTGTTGATCAATTCCGTAATCGTCCAATAATCATCTCATTATCGATAATCACTATTTCTCGTTTATTACAGCTGTGCTTTTATCTAATCGTGGATTTTCTCGGAGATAATGTCCCCTGAAATGAAAAATCATGACTCTCGATGTTTAACCGTTGTTTTGCACCCTTATCTGACATCCGCTTTCGAAATTAATAGACTTTCGAATTTAATAGACTTGGCGCGGAGATGCACCGGTGCGGAAGAGCAACAGCTAATCGTCGTTGTCATCGTTGGACACGTTTCAATGAATCGCGTATATATAAGGTGTCTTGGAAAATTCGCAGTTATATTTTTGATATCGTATACTTTGAAATTATGCGATCAGCTTTTGCTCAGAAAATATTTTGGCGGATGTTATCATCCGTTACAATTCCGCGAATTTCACGCTGTTGAATATTAAAGGATGAAAATTTAAACCAGTACCTTGAGCTAAATAACATTTTGTTATTTTTAACTGTCATGTGTGTCGAAATTTATTATTTGAACGCAAAATAAGTATTATTTTAACTCCATTGATTTAATTAAATTAACATATTGCGTAGGAGTAGCAGTAGGAGTAGAGAATGGTTAAAAATGACTCAAATTGAGTATAATTTGACATTACGAATTTAACAAGTGCAATGACCAGTATGAAGTGACCAGTTAATCGAATAAATCTTTATTAAAATAGATAAAAATAGACTACACATACATATTTATATAATTTATATATTTACACAGTAAAAAATCGTGTGTACATAGCGGTCCATATGTTAAAATTTTCTTGTGTTACCAAGATTTGATTATTATTTCAATGTAAAATTAACATACAACAGCTATGTTATTATTTTCTTAACATTTTCATGTGTTACATTTATTTCAACATGATAACTTAACGTATGTATAACTTTATGTATGTCATTTAGAAATTAAATATTATTTTGAGTTTTTTTAACACAATTTTTTAAAAATTAACACGTCTTAAAGTTATTTTAACACATAAACAAAAGTTAAAGTAAATTTTCCAATAATTGTATAAACTTTGACATACAAAATAATTAAATTTACTAAAATTAAGTGTTTCTATTACACACAATTCAAGTAAAATAATTAATATCATGTGTTAATATAACTTGAAAAATAAAGTCAAAAGAACAAATATAAATGTAAAGTATAGTGTCATTAATTAACATTTCTAATTTGTTAACAAGTAACACACGATGAATGAGTCATTTTTACTTAAAATTTAGCGTGGACTTTCTGGGACATGTACAATATGTTAAAATTACGTCTTATTTTTTACTGTGTATATAAATTTTTTTATACTATAAGTTGAACCGTATTTCAATGTTTTTGATGTCCGACTCAAGCGTAAACTTTCGTCAGATAATATGTCGTTGTAAATTACCGCGAATTATCGGCCATTCAGTCGGACAATCCGGACATTCGTGAGTTCCTAAGATTCGCGCTCGCGCTCATCAAATCCAATTTCGAAAATAAAGGGTTCAATTAATGTGGCGCCGGCCGATCGCCGATTCAGTCCTTTCTCGGGGCGCTCGGCCAAGTTCCCGAGTTGTCGAACTGTGGAGACGTCGTGTCTGTCGACTCGGCGAAATTGTAAATCGCGGGCCAGCGGCAATCCAATTTCGACGATTGTACGCGGCCACGCTCTGCTGTACGTTACGCATGCACGTACAGGCTACGTTCGGGGAGCGCGCTATTAGCGCTATTGATGCCTCATTCTATATTTATCGCTCATCAGGTGTAAAACAAGGATAGAATAAGCAAATAGCGCTAATAGCGCGCTCCCCGAACGCAGCCACAATACACACACATCCGCGCTGCTCGCGGCACAACAATTCGCGCGAGGTTGGAAGAACAATTCGCGCGATTCCTGACGCGGTTTCGCGTTCCGTTGGTTATCGAGAGCGCGTACGCGTTCTTTCTTGTGGAATGCATCCGCTAAACGCGTGATACACCCCGATTGGACGATACGTGATCCTGCGACGAGTTCTTTGTCGCCGTACGATTGCGAGTGGCTGCCACTTCGTGACTCCGTGAGAATTTATTAAATCTGCCGCACCAAGATAATTCTAATAATACCACGTTAATTAAACATCGTTAATTTTTTCCCCAAGCATTATATGATTCGGCAGATGTTTGCCTTTTTTTTATCTTGAAACTTTGTTCTAATATCAACGATCATTTGGTCTGAAGCTTTCACAAGATAGTGAAAGTATTTTATAAATAATATAAATTGAATTTGGGAGGGACAAAATTTTGTTTATATATTAAGAATTTATTTGTTGCACAAAATGCTTTGCAAGTAATATACATATAAAATATTTATTCTATTTAAATTGGTGACGAAAATTTTTATATAAAGATGGCGAGGCATAAAAACAATTTCGAGTTGTAAGACGATTAAAGATGAAGGTTTCGTCGAAAATTAAACTATAAGAATGTAATTGGAATGTAAATAAGACTTTGTTTTTTTATTTAATTTTAAGTAAACTTAATTTTTTAACAAACGTTTAAAATCTTTTTATTATGATAAAAGTAGTTTGCATCTTTTACTGCAAATAAACATTAATGTAGTCAAAATATATAACTGTTAAATTTTCTGGAACAGATTTTCATATCGGAATTAAATTAAGAACTCTCTCCTAACGTTTCGTAAGGTATGAATCATCCTGCGTTTATACGAGCAGTCATGAACCGATTTAAGAGAATTAAATGCTATAATTAGAGCAACTTTTTTAAATCGAAGATACGAGCAGGCCGGCTATGGCACTTTATTTGACCAATCCGTGAGAGTTTTGTCACAAGTATGATCTCAGTCTATCACGTCATCCTCAATCCTCAAATAATCTCGGCACACCTTCCACCTTTTGTCTTTTTCCGTTATCGAAGTAACGGAGATACCACAGAAAGAAGTACCGGGATACTCTCTCTCGGACTCTGTTCTTCCGGTCGCGGAGACGTGAGCGGCGTGACAAGTGAGGCACGATTCTCTCGGTCGCATTTCTTCTCATAAGAGCTCCAGTTGTCGCCAATTAAGCTCTCGATCTTCAGCTATCGCGCCTTTTTGCATCTCACGTATGCAAAGATTTTTGACGTACCAAGCTCGATTCATCGGATTCATTGAAGTATTTCCGAAATATTTTCGCCGAAAATTCTTTCTTTCTCCTTCTCTCTGTCTCTCCCTCTCTCTCTCTCAGAAAAGGCTCGAACGTGACTAGACTATGCCGGGCTTTGACTGACCTCGAGCTGCGAAATCTGCAAGGGCAGATTTCTGGACGGTCTGTGGAAAAAAAGCACCGGAGTAAATTCCGCTGGTAGTAATTCGCGCTGTAGTATCGAGTCGGCCGCCGCCGCCGTGCCGGTCGTCCGAGTATTATTAGCGCGCTCGTAAACAGCGGCCCCGGAAGTAGTGACATTAAAGATTGCGGTCGCTTCCGTAGCCGCGTGCGAGCCGCGTGCCCGCCGCGCCGGGTCTGGCTTACTACCACGCTGACCTTTTGTCGAACAATGTGGCACAGAAACGGTTGCGAGCTGAATGGCCGTTATTTAACGAAATGCACCGTGTTAAACAAGCCATGCCGCATTCGTCCGAATTTCTTTCCTCGAAGAATCGACGCGAGAATACACGTGCTGTATATATATATATTTTTTTTTTACAATTAAAATAGGTTTTCTTAGAACATTTAGGATAATAAGGACTGTGTGTACCGGGCTTGAAAAGATAAAAATATATTCTATAAATTTGGAAGGGGTAGATAACGCATACAAAATATTTTATTATATTTATGAATATTACCGTTATCTCGTAAAAAAAAAAACATAATTGAATTACAATAATTTTTACTTTAGGAAAGTCCTGTCGCGCGTCGTCGTATAGAACTAAAATTAGGCTCTTATAAATAAGTCGATCATGAAATCGATTTGTTATTTTTAATCCGTGTGCGTTAAGCCGCGAAGGCCTTCAGTGAGGTAAATAACTCCATAATTAAGTCTACCAATCCATTTAAATCTTCTCTAAGAAAAAATCAACTCCTTGTTCTTAAAAAATTATACGTTCTTACTACAACGCATTTATATTATATCTCACGGAGGTGCATCACATTATAATATATTATACTTGAAGATTTATGAGGAAATACCAAAAATAAAATTTTGTATAAATCTACATTTTTTAACAATTGTATGTTTGGAGATAAAACGTTCTCTCTCTGTGTTTTCTCTTTCATATTTAAAATATTCTACAAATAGCAGTCATTCAATTTTGTTATCTGACTTTGGTACATTGTTACAATAAAATTGTATCTTACATTTTTTTTGCAATGGAATGGCAATTTCTCAAATATTATAATCGCATTCTTTTTCATGTTAAATTTTTGAACGCCATAAACATCTCAAAATATTTTATGACCGTTTTAAGCAAATAATATTAACATAATTATTAATAACAATTGATAGTATTGAACCTGTTTTGTATTGTAAGGAGTATTGTATCAAAAATCTATTAGCCATGTCATTTTAAACGCGAAACGGAGATCGTCATTTTTAGGCAATTTGCGGCGCGAGCAATAACTAAAATTAAGCCCTTATAAATAAGCCTATCGTAAAATCGATTTTTTATTTTTTAATCCGTGTGCATTAGCCCGCGAAGGTCCTTGCCGAGGTATTTTCCGCGCGACGCTATTTTCGCCGTGCGTTTGACACATCATGCAGGATTGCTGCGAGTCTGGGAAACCGTAGAAACCTGGAAAAGAGTCGGCGAGAAGTTAAAACTGGTCGAAGGATACCGAAGAGAACCAGGGAAATCGGTAAACATTTTCCGAGTTCCTCATCGCGAGGTATAGAAGCGGGATAAAAAATCATTTAATCAACAATTTTGACGATATTTAACCCTCCGTCTGTATACGTTTTCTTTTGCACCGTTGGAGTGTATACGTGGGTCTGTCACGTTTGACGCTATTTTTCCTTATCTTAAAGTACGTAAAGTACGTAGAAAAATCTGAAAAAAGATCACAAAACATCTGTCTACATTGTAGTTGACGATTTTATAGTCATTTCGATAATCATTGTTTATTTAATATTTTCTAGCAGGCTTGCAAGTTTTACAATTACGAGCAGATAGGTATCACTTTGGCTCGACCACCGTGGACGGAAAGAACGATTTTGCTGAAGTATCTAAAAATTTAGCTAGATACAGATCTGAAGATAATTTTGTTGCACCATCAAAATAATTATGTAGAACACTCAAACTGATTGCTAAAATGTCAAAATTATTCACAGCATTATCATCATACTTCAGGGACCTACTATAATTATTTTGATGGTGCAACAAAATTATTTTCAGGTCTGTATCTATAGCTAAATTTTTAGATACTTCAGCAAAACCGTTCTTTCCGTGTACAGACGGAGGATTAAATATTATGCTAACCGTCGTTATGCATAAGAGATGCAGCAGACGAAAACTGTAAAATCGTAAAGTAAATATGATAAGATAAAATATACATATGTAAAGTGGAAAAAAAACAGAAAGAAAGAGGTACATATGGTAAAAAAGGTGATGACAGACGATAACGAAGCCGGTTTTTTTTTTGCGTGTGTGCATCAGTATTTATTTTCATTCTGTTTACTCAGTTTGCTTCGCCCCTCTTTCGCGGCGCTAACAAATGCGACCGCTTTTATATACGTGTTACATCGTAATCAGGCGAGTAACGACAAGTAATGAATCTTATCGCGTATTGTCGTTTAACGGGGCGACAATCAATTTAGTCGGCCGCGTGGTAGGAGGAGAACGTTGTTCCACGATGTATCCTAGATAATCTTTAATTATCTTCATTGGCAAGTTACAGCAAATTTACGCGCGTTCGATATATCGGGAGCATCTGCATACACTCCGTACGGATCTTGCACATATAAGTGTCACTCGCTGTGCACGTATGTGTGTGTGTGTGTGTGTGTGTGTGTGTGTGTGTGTGTGTGTGTGTGTGTGTGTGTATGTGTGTATGTATAGTATATGCGTCCATATGGATGCTTCCGTAGCGCATGTCGTTCGATCGAGCGGAATATTACGTTAATCCCAGTTTCGAATATTCCGTCTATTTCGCGTTAAATGGCGAACTAGCGGCGCTAACTCACTGCCGCGACAGTCGCAAGACGTCGATATTCGGTTTTGGTCGAATTTATGATTCCTTATGATAATCGCGTTGAAATCAACAATTCACAGTGAAATCATGCTATATGCACTATACATACCACCTATTATACCTGTCTGTTTTATGCATTTATATTGGATTACAAGATATCATGTTTTTACTGAGTTAATTGCTGCAAAAGCTTTGACAAATCTCTCCTCAAATCGATTTTTTCTTGATAAATATATCTATCAAAGAAAATCACTCTCTATTAAATTTTTTTTTAATTTTTGACATTAATTTCGACATCTGAGTTAACAAACAAATTAAAGTTTCATTATACTGAAATGCTTATTAAAAACGAATAAGATTATTATTTATTTGGCTTTTTAAAGCTTAGCTTATGGAAAGCCTCTCATTTTTAATCGCTCACAGCAGAAAAACTATAAATGGTTTGATATTTTGATATTAAGATCCTTTGTCTCTCCAATTTTGTTTAATATAAAATACAGTGACTTTACCGCGTCACCTTTTCATCATAAAATGAAGAATCTAAGAGTTCACATTAGGCCGCAGTCATATATATCATATATATGTAGTAGTCCTGGTATATATAAAAGTTATATTTTTATCCATTTTTATTCACGGCTTTACACATCGCTATTGCACCCCACGACTCATGTAAGAATACTTATGACACTTTGAACTATCGAAGTATCGATATTTTACCTTCGATATATTAGCCAACGCACATTAGCCGTAACTATGCCTTTTTGGACACGTGCGTTTCCATAGGGAGCTCTTCTTCCCCTCCCTCCTCTCTTTTTCTTCTCTCGTTTCGAGATTCCGGCACCGGATTCTAAAAATAATCGCCACATATAATGTTACACTCGGAATAAAAGCCGCCAAATTATTCCACGTGTACGCGGCGAACAATCGCCATGCTAACGATCAACAAATAACGCGAGTTTCCTCTCCTATTCGCGGTAGGCGATAAACACAGATAAGCCGATAAAAAGCCCCGTGGAGCTTCTCGGGCCGTGAGCAGGGTTTAAAAATAGAGCTCATTGAATCGCTGAAACACCGTCGCTGATTGCGCAATCACGCGATCGCTGAAAACACGCGGTCGTTAATCGCGCGTTAATCGCTTTTATATAGACGGGGATCGCGTAAACATCGAAACGCGTGCGTGACTCCGCACGGAATGTAACTCCACGACCCGTCGATACTTCAATTGTGTATATTACATTCGAAAATACATGTAAAAGAGAAAAACTGTACGGGCCATCCCGATATATTGACGAGAAATAGACAATATTATCTTTTTTTTTTTGTAAATTTTTTGTATTCAGCGAAAATTTGAAGACGGCTATTATTTTTGCATTCGATATCAGTCATCTTAATTTTGTTAAGACAAAATCGTTTTCATAAATGAAGAACCAATTTTTTTATATCTGTGAAACTTAATTTACGAAAAGAACATTTTTAAAAATATCTTGTAGCTCGAAGACTATATTAGTACCGTCACACTTTTTTGGAATAAATAATGAGAACAGACTCCAGATTTCACGAGATATTTTTGCTTCCATTTGTTCAGTTCTAGGACAATCTGTATAACTTCATAAAAATTTGCCAGAAATTGGCAATATTTTGCGTTATCTCTCGCAAGCGAAATAGAAACGAAAGATACAATTTAGCATGAAAGAGAGAGAGAGAGAGAGAGAGAGAGAGAAAAAATAGAATTGCTTTTTACATAGAAATATTTTCTGCGTAACGAAAATAAATCTTATTTATATGGATAAAAATTCCATAAATGTACAATACGCTGTAATATCAAATCGATGACAGACGTAAACAACAATTTTTAACGTGAAAGAAAACGATTTATTGTGCTTTTTGTGTGCAAGTTTCCTGTTTACATCACGCACGTTTTCCACCGTCATTATTATACAAATATGTTTATGGAAACAATTGCCAATAATTTATCTACTCACAATTTATTTACATAAAGTTCTCACGCGATAACTTAAACAAAATACTTCTCCCAATTAAGAATTTAATCGACTGTACTGGCAATGATTATAATCGTGGTAACGATTATAATCGTTATTTATATTATAAGCATCTAAAATTACATCAATTTTAGAATGACCAGAATCCTTGGTCGAAACGCGGTGACGATTTGTCACGATGATTATAATCGTTGCCAGTACAGTCGATTAAATTCTTAATTGGGTTAATTATTGACTGGCCAAGTAAATGTTACTTATTCGGTTCAAAATACTTCTCTTTCCTTTCGCTTGAAATGGCCGCTACTATCATCTCCGGAAGTATTGACCTTTCCTTTTGAACATCTTGCGTAACCCCTTAAATACGGAAGGATTATGCAATAATATCTACGATTTTTTTTTTTTTTTTTAAGGAAAACGATTCGAAAATTGTTGTGCAAATGGCAAGCGGGTACGGAAAGTATTAAACGGCGTTTTCCGTCGATCATATAACGTTCCGCATGCACCGTCAAAATTAATTTTAGCGCGGCAGCGGAAATGTGATTTGAATTATCGTTTCCACTTGAGCGATCCAACCCGGATGCATTTTGTTGGCGTTTGTGAAACTTTATGCGAGTCGTTCTCCTAGAAACCTATTGAACATTTTACAAAAAATTGTACTTTAATCGTTTTAATATGTCATAAAAAATAAGAGCAATTATAGGACACCTTACAGATGCGGTAATTACGCAAATAACGAGTACATATTCTTTTCTTTATTAAATACCCAATATTGGTTAAAATAAACAATAATGTTAATTGAAGTGAGATAATCCTCAAACGTCACGCTTCAGGAGTCAACCTCGAACGCCACACTGGGGTCTAACAGGCACAGCGGTTTCAATCGCAAATCAATTCTCTCCGTATATCTCTCGTCACTGGATAATAGGTCGAAGAGATTTCTTGGGAATCTGAGTATAGAGATATCGGCGAGTCAAAAATCACTGTTTAAAAATAATTAGCGAAGAATGTCACGCGGGAGTTTCACCGCATTTTCTAAAGGCTCGTGACGCATTATACTCCAACGTGACGTTTCAAGGGTTAATTGTAATTTACCCTTCTTACGCAAGGGAAGGGAAAGGGTATCGGGCTCCGAGTCGCAGAAAAACTGGTCATTTTATCGATACCTCACCTTTACTTCGGACGCAACATTTTATTTTTCTCCGGGAGCGTCCCTCTTTAATAACTAAAATTGCTTCCCTACGTCAGCGGTGTTATATAGCCATTTATTTTTAATCGGTGCTCATTCAGTCGCGCCTGAACAATGTACCTAACGGCGTTGGCATTCAGTACGGGAAATAATGTCACGATTGTGCGCCAAAGGCCTCCGCCGACAAGACTTTTACAGCCGCGCGCGCAACTTTTCACGTGCATTGTGCGCGTGCACCGACGACAGACGATATGATGTTACTCCTGGAGAGAAAGAAAGCGGGAGAGGGCATGAACACACGCCGGCGATTTATAAACAATTATTTCTATGGGAAGGCTGTACCGAATTGATCTCTCAATACCTCCCGGTGCATTCCCCTCCCTGAATTGTGTGTCGCGCGTATACAACATTGCTCGCGAACGAATCGCGGATAATTTAAATTGGAATTAATTTTTTAGAGCGTCCGCGGCATCCAATGTTTTATCCGAAAGAAAAGGTCGTTTGGGGAAACAAAAAAGTAAAGTTTGTAAATTTATTTCTATATTACGAATATCTTTCAATGTGAAAGACAATTTTAGTTGTTTCTTTTACGTTAATTTTTACCTTTGGATTTTATAACCCTTGCAGTTTAATTAGCTTTATTTTCTTTCATCAATTTCAAAGAGGAGAGGGGCAGACACTGGTTAATATAGGATGTACTAGAATGTAGTGGACACGCTGGCGCGAAAGGATTAAATTGCCATTATTGTAGATTGTCTTTGAAAAATTAAGGAGATTTAACGTATGTTTATAAGGTCTTAATCGGTTAATTATTATTCGAAGGGGACAGTGCGAGATCAGAAGGCTGTAATTTTAGTAATTCGATAGCGGCGCTTAAGCGGCGTTTAATTAAAGTGGAAAATGTATTTAACGCCGCGCGTTTCTAAACTGATCAAATGGATCGGGATGAGGTGCCACTGAACGAATGTGTCGCTTATCGTGTATCGCGCGTTCAAATAATAATTATAGGTAATTAATAGCAATAGTCGTGCGAGAAACAAAGGCTTATTCGCAAACAGGGTGTCGCACGATAATGATGGGACGTCCGTAACCGAATTAGGTACGTGCTTTCGAAATCATTTTTGGACGAGAAGCCCAAATGTACGTCGGATTCAATTTTGCAATAGAGCAATGTGTATGCTCCAAATTAGTCGCAATTTTTACGTATTCCTTTGGAATCGATCTTTCTTTAATAAAATTATCGAAAAATGAAAGATTTTTGCGAATTAAGCGTCAGAAATGAAATTAGAACAGAATAATTCTGAATAATATAATATTTAAAGAAAGTATATTGTTAATTAAAGCTTTGTGAGATATTCGTTAGACGCTACGTTACTCATGTGTTACTGCACTGAGAAACCCATTTTGTTGAATCAACTAAATCTTTGGTTGGATATGGAGCAAAATTTGGTTCACATAACAAAAAATTTAGTTATGTTAAACAATTTTTGTTATGTTAACCAAATTTTTTGTTATATTAACTAAAGAATTGGTTTGCTTCATATCCAACCAAAGATTTAGTTGATTCAACAAAATGGGTTTCTCAGTGTGTATATATATTTTATTTTTATTATTTTTCAATTTAATTACCGCTATATTGGCATGTTAATTATCGTACGCTGTTATTAGTGTATAATTTACATTTCATAAAATGTGTGTATAATTATTGGCGTGTATAATTGGTGTGTTCCGTTGTATTTTGATGTGTTATTCGCTATGCCGTACGCGCATACGTGGTATGTGCATGTGTATATGCACATAACGAAAATATTTTGCCGAATTGCTTGGACAATATATCTCTCTCTCGCTGCTTCTGTTCGCGCTAAAACGAGGGTTTTTGAATATTTTATTACGCACGATCCTCGCAAACGGAATAAACTTACGGAGCTCCGTTTAGGGGATGCCTCGTGATCTCTGTGCTTTGTTAAATTTACTGCGTGATTTGTTCGCAAGCTGAAGCTTAATCCTTTATTCCTTCGAGCTAGCTTCGTTTTAGTTTTGACTGCGCGTCATACTTAAATTATAATTTACATTTTTTTTTCTTATACTTAAATTTATTTGGATTTTCCTCATACTTAAATTAATCTGCATTTTTTTCCTCATGCGATGTGTTAATTAATTATAATATAATACAAAATGTAATTAATATAGTATAAATATAATATAATATAATTAATAATCTAATTTAATTGCGTAGATTACATTCGAACTTTCAAGTACTTTTAGATAGTAGTGAATGATTGCGAGACATGGTGTATCATTTTTATACATCTATTCGCTACGTTCGATACAATGCGCTATAGGCGCGGCATGGCACAACGTTCGAATAAACACATGAGCAAGAAGCGATAAATTAAATTACGATAATCACACGCGTGTATTGTCATTGTCATAACGCCGCGGAAAACCATGTATAGACAAACCACACATCCGCACATGTCGATAATGCGACCGCTAACAACTTCTCGCGATTGAGTGAAATTATCAAACGCCAGTGAATATATCAACGGAAGTTATTGCTTAAGTTTCGAAAAACGGTCCCAAGGCATTTGGATCTCTTTCAAACGTGTTCGCCAATCGCTGTTTCATTTCGGATTCTATCGATAATTCGCCGACAATGAATTGTACTAGAGATAACTGGAGTATCCGACAAAAAAGTGTAAAGCAAAAACAAATAGTACTATACGTTGTAAAATTTAGAATCAAGCTTTTTTAAATCGATAAATATTAGAATCTGAAAAGTGGAACAAATGTCGTCTATAGGAAAATAATTATCCGGTTTTATTTCAGATTCTGTCGTAGATGGTTCGCCGATAATAAACTGTCTATACAGGAACAAATACACATAGCATTGTAATCGATCTTAGTATTGAAAATTTAGAGTGAGTTATTTCACAGCAAAATCAATGAATATTAAAATCTAACAATTTGTAGGAGAAACGTTATCCGGAAAAATAATTCCCCAGATTTTTATCTCTCGCAGTTACAGAGCCGTTTCACACAATCCAATTTTTCGGATGATATTCGAAAAAACTGGAAGGATTATTCGCAAGTCAAAATATTAAATCTAATCCGATTGTATTAAATCCGACTGTGCTAAATCTTTTCGGAGTTGCTAAAAAGTTTATCGCGTGCTGATCTCTGAGTCGCGACAGTTGAGCTCTGTAACATTGTCATGCATCTTATGCTATTATCAAAACATGCATCTTATACCGATGACGTATATCGATGACGTTTGCTTATGTCAAACGGATCAGGAAGCTCACGGTTTTCGATAAACACATTCGGTATTTTAAATATCTTTTTCAGTATACTTTTACAGTTACTTAATGTTTTACAAAATTGTTAGGTGTAATCTTTTAATTGCTCGTAACAACGTTTAATACCGGGTATCGCTAGCGAAGAGCAGACTACCGCTGTTGAGCGCGGCTAATGGAAGTCCGGGCTATCATAGCATGTGTAACGTTTTACACGAATTGCGTAAATACTTAGTGATTTGCATATTTCGCATTCGCGAACGGGCTAATTCAATCGGCACTCACCGCGATACCGGGGACCGCGAGTGTATTTGCAAGTTCGATCGATACGTTTAAAATATCAACGCGTGACCGACACGACGTCAAAATTGGCCGGCCTCTTATACGGGGTGTGTGTGTGCCTGGTCATTTGTTGCGCAAAATATACAACATGGGAAATAATATTTCGACATTTCGCATTATTGAATTTGTGCCGGTTAATTTTTCGTTGTATATTTATCGCGCAGTAAAAATTAATTCCGGGGAAGAACCGCGTACGCTTTGTTTTACGTTATGTTCAGAGGAATTATTTCGCAATGACGTTTCGCGCGAGTTGATTGCGTCGAATAAAATAGCAAATCATTTTTCGGGCTGAGTAAAAATGAATCGTACGACATAATAATGCAAAAGGAAAAACATTGTTTTAGGTTTACAAATTATATTCGTAATCGCGGAAGCCTCGCGGAAAACACGAAGGAGGATATCTCTCTCGCGGGTAAAGTTTTGTACGCAATTCATACAAAACATGATTTTCAGAGAATCATTGTCGGTGCGTTTCGGGTTATCTTTGGAGGAAAAGTTCATAAATCTTATGCATTATCACGGTATACATTATCATGAGTATCACATGACACAGTTAAATTATAGGAACTTTAATATTTGCATTTTCTCAACATTTGAATTTATTTTTTATTATTTTTTCTGTACATGTATATGTAATAATATTATGATTTTTTATTATATTTTACTCTACTTTTCGGCACATATGCCGATAATTATGAAAATGACCCATCACATTCTTAGACTTTTAATGTCCCCGTATATGAAAAAATTCTTTATAACAATTTAGCAAAATGTATTTAAAATATATTTATCTTTATTAATCTTTTCTACATACGGTTATATATGTGAATACCTTACATAAAATAATGTACATTGTAAATTTAAATTTTCTATACGTTTGTGTAATAAACCATTTTTTATAATTATTTTTATGCATTGAAATAGAATATATCAAGAAATTATATATAATAGGAAGAAATTATTTGGCAATTATTGAAAATATAATAGTATCTATTGTAATATACATGATGTAAGAAATGTATCTTGGAACGCAACCGGTAGATTCTCCCCACGTTTCTCGTACGTTTCTCATGAAATTTTTAGTGGTCCCGCATGTCCAGCATTATTTCCACAACCCATTGAGACGGTTCACATCCGGGTACGAACTCAACGTGTGCAATTCGGTGTGAGTGCCGCCTAAAGGTGCCGGCAAAGGGTGGCGCGCAAATATCGGGGCGCGGTGGTGCTGCGGCCTGGGAGACGAAAGAGCCCTGTGCTCTGCCTTCCTCTCTCATTCTAACCGGCACTCACTATCTATCTTCCTCTCTCTCCCTCTCGCCCTATCTCTCCACGTCGGCATCTATCGACCCACCCCCGGCGACGGCGGAGCTTCCACCGCCCCGGAAAGCTTCCGCGCTTGGCGCGTACACGTCCGTCGATTCGGGCTTTTCCCTTCGCCCGCCAACGGTATACGTCGAAGAAGAAGGGTGTCGATCGTCGTCGTCGTGCAGGGCGGAGCGATGCCTCGTCCTTTCGCGCGAGGGGCGTCGCGGAATCCGCCGGAAGAACAACTTAACTGAAATTAAAATAATCGAATAGTCACCTTACTTGAAATTAATCGAATAAATTCGAATGTAACGATTCTTAATTGAGAATGCTCGAGTTAATTTCAAATATTACCGGCATTCGGAACGGTCTCAGAAATCGAATTTTATACCGTTGGAAGCGTCTTTGTATTTTATCGGTAAAATTAGAATTTGTCAGTGCGACGTAAAAATATATGCAAAAGAGACATTGTTCGCAAACGTTAAAGATTCAGAAGAACTTGACGATATGACGTGGCATAAAAACGTTTTACGTGCCGTAAAAGAAGCACGATATTAAAATAAAGTTTATAAAACAAAATGACAATCTTAAACGATTCATCTAATCTCCTATAATTCGAATCGAGAATTCGAGTAGTTAAATCTTTTAAAGTCGAATCGCAGAAACATTTGATTATTCGGGCATCTAAATATATCCGGAATACGAGGCTGATTTACATAGATTTACATAGATATATTTCCCAGATTTAGCTTCAGCATATATCCACGCACGGTACAAGAATTTGTCTTATTTTATTCGCGCGCGGTACAACCGCACAGTTATATTACATTTTAATACAATTACATATATATTTTAAAAGAAAACAAGAAAAAAAGTTATGCGCGTTGTGAAATCAATTTTAGCCGAGTTGTTTTCTCATCTCCGCGTATTTCTGATCCGTCGTTGTCCTTGATGATCGTCCAGGATGTCTCTCGAATACACACCGGTCGGACTTGTCGTGCAGAAAGAACGGATACTTCGGTATATACCGCAATCCATTCCTAGCAACCTGTTTTCAGGAACGCGAGGCAGCGCATATATGAAAGGGGACTTTTTTTTTTTAATTAATCATCGAACTTAAATACCATGTCTTCCTGATTCTCGCATTTGTACATTTTTTTTTCTTAACACGTAATTTGCAATTCCAATCGTCGGGTTTTAATTTTTTTCTATATCTACTCGTTTCTTTTTACATCAATCCTCAAAGATCTTTCACATCGGAGGAGCCTTGGAAAAATTAAAAATTTAGATTTCACGATATCAAAGTTTGCAAGATTTTTCATGTCTCTTTATGCGAATCTTAAAATAAAACATTATTTTAAAACGTTAACTGAGATCAGTGCTGGCTTGAGTACCTAAGTCTTAATCGCGTCAAACGATTTTCGAAGGCAAGAAGGCCGGAGAAATGAATTCGTAAATGCGTCTGTACTGCCAGCCGCGATCGGGAGTTTCGATCAGCGGAGTCAGCGTACTTTTTCCCGGAGGGAAAATAATTCCATGGGGGGTTAAGTTCTTCCTCTCTCTCTCTCTCTCTCTCTCTCTCTCTCTCTCTCTCTCTCTCTCTCTCTCTCTCTCTCTCTCTCTCTCTCTCTCTCTCTCTCTCTCTCTCTCTCTCTCTCTCTCTCTCTCCTCTCTCTCTCTCTCTCTCTCTCTCTCTCTCTCTCTCTCTCTCTCTCTCTCTCTCTCTCTCTCTCTCTCTCTCTCTCTCTCTCTCTCTCTCTCTCTCTCTCTCTCTCTCTCTCTCTCTCTCTCTCTCTCTCTCTCTCTCTCTCTCTCTCTCTCTCTCTCTCTCTCTCTCTCTCTCTCTCTCTCTCTCTCTCTCTCTCTCTCTCTCTCTCTCTCTCTCTCTCTCTCTCTCTCTCTCTCTCTCTCTCTCTCTCTCTCTCTCTCTCTCTCTCCTCTCTTTCCCGGGTTGAACGAGAGTTCTAGCTTTAGTTACGCCGTTGAAGGAATACCGGAAGACAGCCTGGGTTGTGCGTCCCGCCCACCGTCGGTTCTCATTCATTCATTAACCCGCTGTTCCTACGCTTCACCTCGCTTTTCCTCTTGGCGTTCAACAGTCGATTGGGATCCCGCGAAGTCGTTGCCAACGCCAGCCGATGTCCCCACACAATCGGAGAATGTTGTTGCGAGGCTAATATTAACCCGTTAATACTCGCGCCACGAACACGCGTCGCGTGAAATTGAAATAGCGTCTATACAGAGTGATCGTGAAATCCGTCGACGAATGAAAGAGATTTTATTTTTTATGAATATCACTAATATATAGTAGAGATGAAAGATTAATTTTGTCGGTGAAAAGATTATCCTAGCAACTTGATATTTATTTTAGTATTTTTATCTTTAAATTGGGAGAATAAAAAAAATCAACAAAATCACTTTTTTGATTTGCCTGAATACACTCAAATGCATCTTTTATGTGAAAATACAATAAAATACAGTGACGCCGAAGTAAATATATAAATGGAACTACAATTTCGCAGGAGTGTGGATTCGGTGATGACGATTATTCAAAGTAGAAAAATTAAGTAATAAAGAAAGTCCGCCACTCTCCGGTCAATTTTCTGGAAAAGCGATCCGACGGGGAATTACCTAGTTTAATTAATCGTGCCGCGATTAATATAATAACTGAGCGTGACTCGCGCGAGAAAATTAGCGCGCGATGCAGTCACCGGGGTGTAATCATCGTCGGCATTGATCAGCGATAGAGCCGTAACTCCGCGAAGATATAGACTTCAAAGAGAATCTTAAGCACCTAAGCAAACAAGCACGACAAACGCACCATGTTCTCCCTATCGTAGGTATAATCGCGCTGTTGTTGCACGTGCGAAGTTTCGTCATCGCACAATAACTCGCTAGGATTTAAGCGAGTCCGGGATTCAGCGAAGTTGACAAACGCGTCTAAACAGACTCTTCGTCTGGGAGATTGATATTCCCTCGTAGATCTCGGGAAGACAATCAGACTTTATGTAATTTCTAATTAAAAAAAAAATACTAGATTGCCCCGAACATAATAACCAGAAACCGATAACGTTTCCGCACAAGAAATTGGACTTTGCCTTTCACATTTCCTGTTATTGAAAGACAACATAATTTCGCGTGAAGTAATTGTGAAATTACTATTATGACAATACAGGATTATCTAGTGTAGTAATTTCACAATTATCTTGCGTGGCGTATAATTTCCACTTAACATTCAAAGATCGCTTCTAAAAATTCGCTTCCACACAGTATCCTGAAGTTTTACACGATAAATTCGTGATCACGGTCGTTAGAAGAGTAATCGACGAGTGAAGGAAATCCCACGACAATTTCAATTAACGACTTTCGAATTTTTTTTAATGCAAAGCTGTTTTTTTTTCTTTTATCGTGGCGCGAAGAGTTAATTCCCAATCGAGTGGAGGGGGAGAGGGGTATCCCGTGCGTTTTTTCGATTGATAACACACGGCCGTCTTTATCGATAAAAGGCGCACCGCGTATGCCCGGTGGCCTTTTTGCATCCTCATTAAGGCGGAGAAAGGCGGTGCTTGTGGGCGCGCGAGAAGCGTCTTTTCTTGGCGACGCGGCATAAAAAGCTCTTTCCTCTGCATCCAGCGTGTCCCTCGCGTGCATGAAGATCGATTCAGGTTACGCGCCCAACATTATTACACAGCACTGGGTAGCAGCAAACATACTTCTCCTTTCCTTATCTGGACGGAATTGGGAGGGATTCCTCGAATCTCGAAGTATACTGATATACCCGGAACGCGCGGCGCCTCTCTTCTCGATCGTTGAATTTTAATGATAGATCTTTCGACGAAGCTGAAAAAAATTTCCAGGGAAGCTATCGATCGAAACTTGTAAATATTGTACTAAATGAATCGATAATGAGGAGTATCAGAAATTTGAAATGAAAGATTTTAGCATTGAAGAGCAACGGATGAGTTTAATTCATAATTTACAAGGTCTATTTTAGATACGAATTATTGGCTTTTACCTCGTTCTCTTATTGAATTTTTTCAACTCCAAAAAAACCTCGCTCAATTTGTAATGAACAATTGAGTGTTTTGCATATGCTTTATTGTAGTAATTTTTTACCATTCTATGTAGGTAAAGTCCAAATTTCTTTTGAATGCATTCGTAGCATTATCTCCATCAATAGCTTTTGTATATGTATTTTATAATCCTGAAAGAGTTAAACGTTCCTCCGTTCAGTCCGAAAGTCTTTTACTTATTCAATTCTTAATTTATCTATCAATTAGGGTATTTTATGAATTTATGAGATATTTTATATCACTTAATAAATGTCCTATCGTTATCTTTAAGCGTTATTAAAAGTTATCTGCCGATATTCTGTATCTCTCATGATTTATCTTAACCCTAGCTCGCTACACTCCAGTGGACTATTTTCACATAATAACATGATTTTCTAGTTTCCTTATAATAAGCTTAGTTTAAATTTTCAAATCATTTTCTTGATATTATCATAAACATCTTATTCAGAGTCTGTATTTCCAATTTCTACACAGCACAAGCTTAAAAATATTAATTAGAATGAAAATGGCAATGCGAAAGAGTCGCTCCGGTCTCACGGACCGCGGGAGTATGGCGAAAAGGACTCGAAAATAAGTGTGGCTAGCTAGGATTAAACACGGAAGTCCGGAATCATGTTCTTTCACAAAGTTTTAATTTCAAGGAAAGGCCGAGTAACTCGAGTAACGTTCCCGATGCAAAGCAGCATCGTTATCCTGCCGTTGGGAGAGATATTCGTAAGGTTAAGAAAACCGCCGCGCGTCGCGCCGGCCGCGTGCGGCCACGTTCATTCATGATTTCGTGAGGAAACGACGGTGGCGACGCGACACGCGCCACCTACACGCTCGCCACCACCACCGCCGCCGCCACCCCACAGCCGCGCCGCCCCGCCGCCGCCAGCAACAGCATCAGCGCCAGAACCACCACCGCCGTTGCTGTTGCTGCTGCTGCCGCCGCTGGCAGCAACCCCCCTCCCTCCACTTGCATCTGACCGACATAGTCGCGTCCCACTGTTTCCCAGAAGCGGACAATCTTCGCGCGAGCCGCAAGGCGCGAAGTCGCGAACGTGTTCGAATGCTAGAAACTGGCATCACGAGAATTTTTTTTTTTTTTTTCAAAGTAATCAACATTTGTATATATTATGTATATATTTAGTGGAATTAAATTTTACGCGCGACGCGTAGATGCTTCCTGTTAATTTGCGACGTTTCGTTGTGTTCTGCCGATTGAAGTGGAAATAATCAATCGGAGCAGTATGTTGTCTCTCTAGATTTCAATATCGCCTTTCTATCTTTTTAATTAATAATTTCAGAACGCTCGTTCTCGTTACTGCAAAGTTAAATAATTTATGTCTTAATAATTCGTTAATTATCTGCTAATTTTATCGCTAAAAATCTGCGTCCCGTTATCTCGTTTAAAAAGTTTGGATATATCTGATCGGAAATCTCCGCACGGTCTCTCACTCCCTAAGGGAGGGACACCGGTGCTTATCTATTTACTTTGACAGCGGAGCTAATCGAGACCCGAAACTTTGTCGCAGGTACCGGCGAGTCGGGCAAGTCCACCTTCATTAAGCAGATGAGGATTATCCACGGTTCCGGCTACTCGGACGAGGACAAGAGAGGGTTTATCAAACTTGTGTACCAAAACATTTTCATGGCGATGCAGTCCATGATCCGGGCGATGGATCTCCTGAAGATCCAGTACGGCGATTCCTCGAATATAGTACGTATCGTTCACTACCTGGCCAATTGCTTGTGGTCAGTTGGTCTAAAGTCTCTAAAGGAAGATTTTATGGCAGCAATAAATTGCAAAATGCGTTAAATTATTAATTCTTCGATGTATTTTGGAAATTGGAGTGCCGGTCGGTATAAATGACTTTAAATAGGCAGCATCTTGACACAAAAATATACCTTTTATAATTTTTGCTTTCTTTAATTAGTTTACAGATCCTATCGCATGTTTAATTTTGCGTTTTCAATTCCAGGTGTATATACCTTGAATATAATATCAAATGTTTTAAATCCGTCATTACGATCGCACGCAGGTCAGGCCTCATGTTAAAGTTTTAATTAAAGCCTTAACTCTTAAATGTGCAATTTTTTATAGCATTCTGAGTATTTTTTAAAATAAATAATGACTGCTCAAGGAATCTTAAAAAATATTTAAAAAAATAATTCTTTACAAATTTAAACTCTTTGAACCATTTGCACCCTCTTTGCACGATTTTTGTGATGATATGAGAGCAGATGTGCAAAGCCGCGCGTTTTTAGTTTGAACCTCATAAGAGAGAGTACACGGAGCGTCGAAAAGTCGCTTTGCATATATGCAGAGCTGCGCACTTAACTTTTTTTACACGTCGGATATCAGAAGGTTAATGATAACTTCGTATTGCACACTTGATATCGTACTTACGTCCCGACCGTACATACGCCGCGCCGGACCGGAAATCGTATAACACATAAATCGCATATGTCGCGGTTCCGCTTCGCCGTTTCCGTAGACTCATACGTCTCTCTTCCTCTCCCTTTCCAGGAAAAAGCGGAACTGGTGCGGAGCGTCGACTTCGAAACAGTTACGACGTTCGAGAGCCCGTACGTGGAGGCGATCAAGGACCTGTGGGCGGACGCGGGTATACAGGAGTGCTACGATCGTAGACGAGAATACCAGCTCACGGATTCCGCCAAGTAGTGAGTATTCCAGCTGCCGATCGCACCGCGTCTCCTATTCGCGGAACCGAACGCGCGTTATCTCCGTCCACACATATTACCGAGAGATTATCCTTCCGTTCCTCCGTCTGTAACATCCCGGACCTTCCTCGCCGAAGAAGTCGTACAACAAAACGACCCAGGTTCACCGCACCTTTGTCATTTTCTCGTTGATTTTGTCTTCAACAAATTAGGGATTTTCTCTTGAGAAAAGCATCAAAAACACTTCTGCGTTTTGCAAACAAATTATTTTATTTCGTCAGTGCGTCTGTACAATTCCGATCGAGCGAAAGGAGAAAACTAAATTAACAAGAAAGATTTCTTGTCGGAATTGTGTACGATCACATGAAAGAGATACTTTGTATCTCTTCCGCCTCCCGAACACGCAAGCATAACAGCTCACTTCCGAAAGGGCTTAGTTCAATTTTGAACAGAAACGTGTCTTATAACACACAACGTGTGTGTAGGAACATATTTCCATTCAGTTTCTCTCTCGACAGAAAGAGGAGGACAGTTGACTTAAGGCCTTTCAACAAGCTCTTCATTTCAGAGACCTTTTACCGAGATTTTTCGGAATCTTGTTCAAACACGTGCCCACCTGATCCATCTTGCGTTTGCGTTTCGAAGCAATGCTTACGATATTCACGCGCTCACCGGACACGATTTAATTCTCTCACGGTGGCTTTTACTTCCTTCCACACTCCTCCTTGTTCTCCATCTCCTTCCTGTACACCGGGTATTGAGAACACGATGTTTCAGTTACCTAATGGAGATAGATCGAGTCGCGGCATCAAACTACCTCCCCACAGAACAGGACATTCTTCGTGTGAGAGTGCCCACCACCGGTATAATTGAATATCCCTTTGACTTGGAAGAGATCCGATTTAGGTATGTGTGTCTCTCGGGTCGGCCGACGAAGATGATGAGAGAAGGAGCGAGCTGCCTGCCTGCGCCTGCAAAACCACCCTGCATCGGGCCATTTCTGCATTTTTTTTCTTCGTTTTCTGTGATTTGCACCTGGGATTCGCTGTTCGATTAAGTGTTCACCTATCTCCCCCCCCCCGTTCTACGTGATGCTATTTAAGTCCTGTGACTACGCTCCATTAAATGTAAACAAAGCTAATTGGCGATAAGCCTATACTCATTGAATTGACTTGATTCCATAGATAAAAATGAAAAATTTTAATTGGTTTCTGTTTTATGAAGGTCTGAAATTCACTAGCAAACTATTAACTCTTTTTTTATATCTAATGTTGATAAAAATTGAAATTTGTGGATGTATGTGATTATTACACATATGATATCTCTACTTTATCTGAGATCTAAATATACGAACACAACTGACTTTGCTTTTGTATTTTAAAGAAATCTGTGTGATGTATATACAAATTATGTATTTCGAAAACAAAAATATGTCGTAAAACGTACCAAAGTAAGTCTCAGGACTCGGCATCAGCGTCAAAAAATTCTTTCAGGCTAAACCACTGGACAAGCATGTATGAGAATTGTTTCATACGAAACGTTTCATATTCCCTTGTTTTTTGATTACATATATATATTTTTTTAAGTTACCACGCATGGCATGCACTTCCAGACAGCAGCTTTTTGTTTCGTTTTGCAGTTATCTTAGTGACCTAGAGCGTATCGAAAAGCCCGATTTCCTTCCGACCGAGCAAGACATCCTCCGGGCACGAGCTCCCACCACCGGAATTATAGAATATCCATTTGATCTGGACTCCATCATATTTAGGTACTAATAGTCTTTCAATCCAATTCTAAACCTTCGAACATGCACTTGCATTTTTTAGCATCGCAAGATATATCCATACTTAGGAAGCAATGTGAACCAATTAAATCTTTTTCTTTTTCTCATTGAAATAATTTTGAATGATTTTTTTTTATAAATTTAAAATAAATCGTTTTCTTAATGAATAATTGAGAGTCTAGAACAATAGAAAATCTAGGGAATATAGAAATACATTTTAAGGAATTAAACTTCTGAAATGCAAATAAGATGTACCTAATATAGAATTTATTTTTAAGTCGACCGCTTCAATAACATTTTAATTTAACTGTTAATAAAACTACTACTAATTACACAAACATATTTAAAATTAGTTGTTACAAAAATTGGAACAAAATTCAACATCCAATTAAATAATTTTATAATGGATATCCTTTTCTCTTTCATTTTCCCGAGAAAGGAGAAGGATAAACAGGAGTTACATTGTATATAATTATATATATATAATTTTATATATATATATAATTAAGAAGCTTCGACGTTTGCATGTCTTTTTATGTGTTTTATATTTTTTTAACATTAGATTATTTAGCTAAAATGGGTGGCATAAGCGGACGGACAGCAAATGCAAAGATAAATTTATTTGAAATTAATATTTATTTCTTTAATGTGTCTCATGAATGAATTAAATTAAATTAAACATTAACGAACGTACCGCGTTTGCATTTATTATGGCATAAATAATTTATTATCAAACTTTAACAACTTAAATTTACATTCGCTATTCGTTCGCTATTTGTTTGTTCGTTCAGTGTATCGTTACAATAATGCTACTGTGCATGCGGTAAATTTTTATAATAATATCATTTGTAATTACGTAGTTACGATTGGGAATAATAAATACGTACCCTTTTTTATAAATGTACAATTAGATGTTTTGCGGATTTTGTAGAGTAAATCAAAATTGGGTCAAAAAAGAAAACATGTACTGGCTTGTTTTATAATAGATTATTAATAAAATTGAGAGCTTAAGTATTTTTTTTTAATTTTTATGATACAATACATAATAGTCTATTTTTTTAAATAAAATGTAATTTACAAGCGCACATTATTAATGAAAGAGATATAAAGAGAGTTTCTATATATATATATTATTTTACTTGTATTTTTTTTACTGCAAACTACAAAAGATTCTGAAAATGTATAAAGAATGAAGAACACAGCATAGTAAACGCGTAGGTCACAATAGCGACGCATTGCATGTGATTCGTTGAATTTGTCGAGATTTAAGGGCCATCTTACTCATCTTATGACCCGATTCGTCCTATGCGTTTCTTGACTTTGACATTAAACATTGAAAAGCGTGTAGAAATTATATTCGATAGACTACACTTTTCAGTAGTCGGGAAGATTATATAGCTGAATCTTCATAGTTCTCTTTATTATCTCTAGAATAGTTCTCTAGAATCTTTTTCTTTAAAAGACTATTTTAAAATATTTCTCTTAAAAATATTTTAAAATAGTCTTTTAAAATACAATTTTTTCCGTAGATTTCTACATTAATTCTTAATAGCAATAAATCTAAATTTTCAGAAATCTGAAACTTAAACTGCATTAGGGAAGAGATGTTCAACAGATCATTACAAATTAAAAATACGAAGATTCGACTATATTTCATTTATATGCTATTAACAGTACTCGGTTTAACAGAATATTATTTGCAGGATGGTAGACGTCGGTGGACAGAGGTCGGAAAGAAGAAAGTGGATTCATTGTTTCGAAAACGTTACTTCAATTATATTTTTAGTAGCTCTAAGTGAATATGATCAAATTCTATTTGAATCGGAGAACGAGGTAATTACAATACATTCATGGATGGAATTGTCGATGAATTTCAACGCTGTTGTAACTTACCTGTGTCTGATTTCTTTTTAGAATCGAATGGAAGAAAGTAAAGCACTGTTCAAAACGATTATAACATATCCCTGGTTTCAACACTCCTCTGTTATCCTGTTTCTCAACAAGAAAGATCTGCTAGAAGAAAAGATTATGTACTCTCATCTTGTCGACTACTTTCCGGAATATGATGGTAAGTTATGATATCAAAAGCATCCTCTTTTTACAAATACAAATAGAATCCGCAAACGGATTATCATTAACCATTTAACGTAAAATGCTAAATATTTATTCTGATTGTTAATTAGTCAGAGATTAGATCTTATCTCATATTTAAAAATGGAAATAACTCCCCACGCAAGATGTTTAACAAAAGACAAAAATATATTTGAAGTTCTTGCATTATTGCACCATTGCAGTGCTCTCACAAAAATTAAAACAAAACACATTGCTCTTTAGTAAAATTGTTAATTTACCTCGAGGTACAGGCTGAATAAAGTGATGAGATTGTTAATTGTGATATTGGTAAATAAATAAGTTCTATGGTGTAGGCCCGAAACAACAAGATGTGCCGGCCAGGGAGTTCATCTTAAAGGTGTATCTCAATTCTAATCCCGATCCTGATCGAATGTGCTACTCTCACTTTACGTGTGCGACAGGTCTGTCCGAATACTTGAGTGTGTCCCGAGCAGAAAATGTAGATTCTCTAGTTATTTGTCGAACAGTTTAGTAATGATATTTCGTGCGGCTCTCATGCTCTTTATTGTAACTTTGCCATTCCGATATTTCTGAATTCACGTGGTTATTTACTATTAGTAATAATCTATTTGCAAGGCTATTTTAATGCCAAACCTATATATATTTTTGCGCATAATCAGTAGCACGTAATCTTGATAAATTAAAATTAACTTGTATGTAGATTCAAGCTAGTTAATCTAATAGCAATAATTAGAACGTTCGTCGCATCCTGTATTGTAATTTACAACTTTGTAAAATATTATGTAATTATTGAATGTCCAACAAAAGTTACATCAACACATTGAAATTCTAAGTATCCAGCGAAAGTTATATTAAATTGAAATTCTTAGTTCGCGACGACAGATTTTCAGACTTTATTACGAACTACAACGTGTAAGTAACTGGTTCGAATTTGCAAAATTATACTCGATGTTCTTACATAAGCTTTCTAGCTTATTAATGAGGCTTTCGAAAGGCTTCTTTGATGTTCACTACGACTAATTTAATAAGCTGTCCTTGGAGAGAGCGTATATTGGATTTGAGTGGAGTACAACATTATTCCATTAAAATAGATCGATATCCGTCTGCATTTCGCGTTATGCTGTGCACATGAGCAAAACCGATGTCGCGCGGCGACATTTTCCAGATGCAGATTTATTCCTGTCTTGTAAAACACTTAGAAATCCTGTAACACGAAAAAGTTTTCTCTCTTGGCCAGATTCCAACTTATCTTTTGTTGTATTTACACCTAGTAAAAAACCTCAATAATACGTATCAATTAATCGTCTTGTTATTGAGCGACCGCTAAAAAATATTGACTATGCATTATGTACTCGCTTCGTAGATGAACGTAAGTAATGCCATGCCCCTTCCTTGCTTGTATATTCCGCAGGTCGGCCAAGAGAGGCTATACAAGCTAGAGAATTCATCCTGAAGATGTTCGTTGAATTGAATCCAGACAGCGAGAAGATTATTTATTCCCACTTTACGTGTGCCACAGGTAGGCTAGCCTCTTGATAAACTCCTGTGTACAAAAATACCGTATTTCTCTCGCTTTATAACAGTTCTTCGATGTGTTGTGTCTTGTACCAGAGCTTGTATGTTGCCTGTCTCCCGTATAATCAGGTGTGTAATCAAATGTTATAAATGCACCGTGGAAAAATCAACCTATATACATGTATGAAAGACATCTTTTTTCGATGAAGAGGACGAAAGAAGAGATATATTTATGTCTCATGTAAAAGATTGCATAAAAACAAAAAGACAAGATAAACTAATTTAAGTAGTTTTATATATATACTTATTAAAAAGAGAAATGAATGCAAAGAAGTGAGATAAATTACAAATAATATATTGATCGTCTTTAGCACAATTCTAATTTTTCAAATTTATTTAGTGCAATTTACATTTAATATAAATTACGTAGTATGTATAGTTTTATAAATATTGTGTGTATATTTCTCAGTGTTTACTGAATTATAGATTATTATACGATATTAGAAAAAAATATACAAATATCGCGCGATAAATTTGGTACCAGGTTGATTTTTCAAAGGCGTAAAATGGTGCAGGCCAATCTCAATGATGCTCGATTTATATTTTGCATGCTGCGTTCATGGAATTAACCATCAGATACGGAAAACATCAAGCTTGTATTCTGCGCAGTTAAGGATACGATCATGCAAACCGCGCTTAAGGAGTTTAATCTTGCTTAACGCGACTGTACAGATATTATCGAGTATACGCAGATTCTTGACGATGTTATTGAATATTTTGACGCCGAGAATGACGTAGATGTACGACAGATTTGTATGACAAAGCTGCCTTAGAATAATTCAATCAACGAGGAGTAACCAAATGGTATAGCGATTGCTTGACAGATATTATTGCAAAAATGAATTGTTGATTATTTGTTAAATGTTATCATATGTTGCTCTTTAAAATTGATTCCGTAGCATTAGTATCATTCTTGGCGATCGATCGTCGACTGCGAATACAACAACTTTACTCTCGAAAATTTCGAAAATAACTGCCAGCTTTATCGTTGACAACAATATATTACAATATACATTTAGTGAAAATATATTATCAAACCCTTGTAAACTCTAAATAAAAGGGATATAACAATTGATGTTTACTCTAATAATTGCTATTAATAATTGCTAAATTAATCCATTTCTTGCAACATTGCGTTACTAATATGCCTTTGTAATAAACAAAGGCTCCTTGCGGTATTTTTATGTCTATTATAGGTATTATCATAGAGTCTGGCAAAAATAGAATATTCCACTTGTGGTTAAGGTTCCAATCGTTTTACAAACGCTCCTTATATGAAGATAATACAATATTTTTATAACGATTGTAAAATTACTATTTATGTATATGTATTCTAATACTTTGAACTTAATGAAATAATGAAATTAATGAAACAAATCTTTAATACCTATTTATATATTTGTTCGCGCTTTAATATGCATTATACTTTAATATTTTAAATATTTAAATGGATACTAACATAATTACTACAACCTCTTCAATTTTTTTGCATTATTAATCTTTGACTACTTAAGCTTATTTAAAACAAGTATCGAAAAAGGGAATTATATTGTGTTTATGGTTTCTCTTTCGTAATGCTACAAAAAGTATCTTGAAGGGAATTGCATGCTGCATGTGTGTCATGACTGTCCCAGGGTTTGAAGCTTCTTGTATAGGGGGTAAGTGCCGATCTTTGTTTTGCGCTTTTTTGTTAATTCTTTCAAGACAGATCTTTAACAATATCCTGAAGTTATTAAAGATTAATAAATAATTTATATTATATAGCACTAACTAGCATAGTATAGTATGATATACTTACAAACAAGTATAATGCTCACCGTCATTAGTCTTAAGTTTCAATATCAATTTTCTACGAATATATTTAGTGGCGTATGTGTATTAGAAGTCTCTCGCAAAGTTTAAATGTTATTACAAATCACAACGACAAGTTGAAAATTTCATTTGAGAAGAAAGAAAATCATTCATGGCATGATACCGAACGGTGCTTTATGCAATCAGTTAAGCGTTTCTCTTGAGCAAGTCTAAAAGGTATATTCTGGTATTTGAATACATATCTTTTTTATTCCACAGATACGGAGAACATCAGATTCGTGTTCGCGGCGGTGAAAGACACCATTCTACAGTCCAATCTGAAGGAGTACAATCTGGTTTAGACGGCGAAGCGCGCTACAAATCCGAGCGGACTCGACCAGTTTCTCTCGCACCCTGACCAATGTATCAGTGCGAGACTACTCTACTCCGTTGACTCGCGAGCGTGATCCGTGGAACGACGTGAGGAACGACGAAGAGGCATCGCGAGACAAAAACGAGACAAAAACTCGTGGTGCCATCGTATACGCATGCATACGCAACGCATATATCGACAACGTGCGGCGCGCCGCGTTAAGCTTCGTTGCGCCGAGAGTGTTGTACCAGCACAAGTAGTTAAGACGCGTAATATACACGTAATTGTGAAGGACATAAAAGCGGAGCGAGATAAGAAAGCGAACAAGGACCTAAAAACGTCACGAGCGTTACGCGTTCTTTTTTCTCGGCGGAGGAAAGGGGAATATGAGAAGAAAGCGAAATCTCTTCACTGTCGATACCAACTCACGCGAGTCGATTCGGTTCTCTCGTACATCGGTTCCCGTTTTGGGATTTGTTACCTTTCTTTTGTAGATTAGTTCTTAGTCGATATCGCGGGCGAATGCGCTCCACTCCCGGGCCAAGGATGCGTCAATACCTGACGGTCCCGGGCATCGTTGTCTGACTTATATATATATATATATATACTTATGTATTTATATTTATATATATATATGAATGAACGAACGATGGCGAATCACGTGTCTCACGTGCGTGAGCGTGGCGCACGGCGCGGCTGTGCCGCGTGGATTTTTAATGGCGCGTCCGTCTGTGTTCGTCTCGAGTCCAAGAGATCTCAACAGAGAAGAAGAAACTGAAGAGGCGAAACGGCGAGGCGAGCGAACGAAAAAACATAAAATAAAATAAAAAAACAAGCTTTTTAATCGCGAATTAGATTCAATGACACAAGTGAGAGCAATTCTAGTGCCATTTACTAGTGTGGTGTTGTTGTTTTTCTTTTCTTCTTTTCTTTCTGTTTTCTTCTTCTTTTTTTTTCTCAAGTGTACTAAACGCTAAATTATGAGAACATCCTACGTTTAGAGTTTTCGCGAAAGCCAAAGTGTTTTTGTTTCTTCCTTTTTATCCGTGCCAGAAATGACTCAAAGTTCTTTCTGCATGTGACTCGAACCATTAAAAATTCATCATATAAATATTGTTATATATAATATATAAAAAGAATGAGAAACATAGATTAGAGCGCGAGAGAGGGAGAGAGAGAGAAAGAGAGAGAAAGCGAGAAAGAGAAAGAGTGAAAGATTACCAGCAGCGGTGGCGGAGAGGGAGAGAGGAGAAAGAAAGAAAGAAAGTAAAAACGTGTGCGAGAGAGAAAGAAAGAGAGGGAGAGAGTGTGCGTGCGTGTGTGTGTGTGTGTGTGTGTGTGTGTGTGTGTGTGAGACTTGAGGGAAACTTCGCGTTTGCGGAAGCGAAAGATAATGCAGGGAATAGCGTCTGTTCGATGTGACTTAGGTAATTAAGGCGTGCGGGAGGAGCCCGCAGATATCTCTCTCTGCCGTCTCCTCTCTCTGCCGGCTGTGCGTGCGGGTTGCGCGAGGAAAACGTTCCTCGAGCCGCGAGCGAATTCCTCCGGAGTATGGAGTCCTGATTTGCGAGGACAAGGACCTCCTCGGGAACGAGGAGTTCCGTTCTTGCAGAGATGAATTCCCAAAGAATGCGAGACTCCGACGATATTCTCGGGAACGAGGAAATCTCGTCTCGATTTGCGAGGACGATTTCTTTAAGAACGGCGAATTTCTTATAAATGAGCATCGCCCCGCGCTTTTTCGAGGGTGAATTTCTTAAAACGCGATGAGAGGAAGGAGGGGTTCGTCGCGGTTCTCCCTTCATCGGGTATCCTCGCCTATCCACGCAACGGCACAGCCACCGCGCGCAGCCAAGATCATGGGTCCCCTCTCCTTTGGAAGAGGGGGGCTTCATGCCTCTCGCTCGCTCCGTATCCACGTTATACAGTATATGTACGTATGAACTGCTCACTGCCTGCGCTTGGTCATATGCTGGCTAGCGCGCTGCCCGTTGCTCTCGTACTCTCCGACGGTTCGATATCTTTTCGAAGCCGCGATTTTCGCCACTTTCCCTCCTTCCCCGATGACGCATGGGTGGAAGCGGACGAATGAGGAACGAAAGAGGTGATTAACGAAATAAATTAACGTTGAATTTGAAGAAATTAGAAAAAAGTTCTGCAAATTAGTATAATAAATTAGCAAGGAAAGCGCGGAAGAAAGAGGCAAGAGATTAGCTGTGTAAACGTTTCTTTCTCTATTGAAAGATACGATGAAAGGAACGGAATACCTAATGATACAAGGAAGGAACGAAATTTTATAAATACACTGTCGGTGGATGAGAACGAAAGATTCTTCTTCTCGTCTCGCTCGATTTCAAAATCGAGATCTTTCAAGCATATCGCGAAAAGAATTACGACGAAGCGCGGAAACCACGAGGAGAAATGACAAGCCGGAACTTGCCAGGTTTTTTTTTCGAGGGTGGAAACGCGAGGGGTGAAAGATCAACTCTGCTCACAGTAATGCGAGGTGTTACGAGACGATTTCCCCGAGTCGAGAGCGGTCTCACTAGGCGTAATCGCGAGGGATAGCGGGAGCCGCGCGCGAACCCGGAGAGTACGTCGCGCCGATAGAGAGGATCCTCCTCTCTACGTGACATCGGCCGAGTCTGGGAGGTTTCCTGTTCGGGCACGATGCCGTGCCATACGGCCCGAACATCACCGGACTCCGCCGGCGTTGCGCACGCACATACACCGGGCAGTATGTGTCATATACCTTAGTTGTGTCACACCCACCTTGGTTGGAACACTGAGTTTATATGAAAGAAAAAAAAAGTATATATATAAATACATTGGATAATATATTATATATTAAGCGGATACCAACAAATAATATTGAATAATAACATTAATAATTATAATAATAATGATTATAATAATTATAATGATAAAATAATAATAATAGTAATAATAATTAATAATAGTAATACTGCTTGGTTTTCATTGAGAGCGCGTGACTAAAAACGGATGATGGCAGAGAGGGAGGGAGAGATAACGCGTGTGCAGGACACGAAGTGCAAAACGATGCTAGTGAGGAATACGAATAAGTGAATGAGAGAAAAAGTATGTGTGTATATGCGTATGTGCATTATTGTGGGTGCGTCTCTGTGCATGTGTATGCGTATTTGTGCAATTGCGTGAGCATACGTTCGCGTGTAAGAAAAAAAAAGGAGAGAGGGGTTGGCAAGAGAAAAGAGAGAGGAGGCAAGGCGGAAAGAAGGCGAGGGAGTAATTTTCATTGTGCGTGCGTGAGAGACAATTTATCGAGAAATAAACACAAAAAAAGGAGATCGGTTGCAACACTACTAGGCTTTGTACAACCCTAATCGAGAAACCGGCGAGTAAACGACGTGTAAAAGTCTCCAAGGGGCTGTTAGGTTCATTTGTAAATCATCTCTCCTTCGTCAGGAGGCGTACACCACCCTTCTGAGAGCGTAAAATATGTTGGGTATTCTTTCTCTGTGTATAAAATTGTAAACACCTATCAAGCCCAAAATCAATGTTTCTAACTTATTTATAATAAATAATATACATTAATGATAAAAATAAACACAGTTTGTGACAGTAGTATTGACGAGTGTGATGAGAGAATTCATCCCTCAATCGCAACAGCGATCCCTTCTCCATCCCGCATATTTACAACGCCAATACCCATGCGTTGTCTCATACCGTTCATTTATATTTCTTGCAAAAATATATTGTGACAATATTTTCGTAAAAAAAAAAAATGAAAAAGAAACTAAAAGTTTTCAAAATCACGAACTTCCTAGAATTTTTGGGAAAAATTTTTGGAATTTTGAATAGGCAACCTCCTTGCCGACTATATTCCCCTGATATTTTATTGATTTTTTTTATTTTCGCAATTTAAAATTCCGAATTTTTGGAATCGCAATTTTTGGAAATTGAGAAAATTCTTAATTTTAGAAAATTCGTGGAAATTAAAATAATTTTTGGAAATTTAGAAAATTTGTGGAAATTAAAAAAATTCTATCTTAAAATTTTAAATAGCACAATTTCCTTACCGATTATATTCTTCTGATACTTTGTCGATTTTCTTAAATGTTGTGATTTGAAATCCCGAATTCTTGGAATTTTTGAAATGTAGATTCCAAGAGTAATTGTTGGAAATGTAGGAAATTCGTAGAAATTGAGAAAATTTTTGGAATTTTTAATAGTACAATCTTCTTGCTAATTAAATTCTCTTGGTATTTTGTCGATTTTCTTAATTTTTATTATTTGAAATTCTTGGAAATGTAAAGAATTCGGAAATATTTGAAAAATGCTTAGAATTTTAGGTAGTGCAACTTCGTTGGCAATTATATTCTTCTAGTACCTTTGACTATTCGATTTTCTTTTCGCATTGAAATCTCTAAACTTCAAAGTCTAGAAATTGCCGTTCTTAAAATTTTTATTAATATTATTAATACAATTGGAAATAAATATAGAGGAATGTGTTTATTTATAGGACAAGTTTTTCATATTAATAATTTAATTTTATTGCATTTCTCAAAATTACAATTAAAATATATGTTATTATTGATCGTATTTACATATATATTTTATTAATAAAATTTATTTTTTTAATTGATTTAAGCACAACAAGAAATGGAATACGATGACTTCCGACCTTTTCACAATATATCTATAAAATGCGCATTGCTAAGAAAGAAGACGTAATAGAAATATGACAGCAGCAAATTTCTTACATGGAACATATCGCATGAATTCTTTCCTACATCATATAAGAACATTCCACAATCAAATGACGTAATCAGCTAGATAACGTATCTGTTGGCGAATTTGTATACGAATTTATCTCACTTTCCAAAAATCAGAAATATTATTAGTGTTCTTCGATCATTTTCAAAGGTGTAACTTTAAATTTTCATCGGACATTCTCATATGATATTGAAAAGAACGGTGACGTAATAATTACAAATATTTAAATACAAATACAAATCGATTCTTATATCTGAATAATATTGAATATAATACTTCTTGTGTGTAAACGTAATACAAAATATCCCTTCATTCAATTATGATTTACCTCACGTTTCGATGAATTTATACGACGATAAGTCATTTTGAAAATTTATAAAATTACAGTGCGAATTATCCCGTCACAATCGAACGTCCCTTTATCGTCGTATTCGTCGAACATACCGAAGTAGAAAATTATAAAATAACATCTCTATATTTCAACTTTGTACAAATAAATAAATTGTCAATTGTCAAGTTTATTGACAGATTTGTTTAATTGGCTAGCCTGTGGCGATCTTTGCGAAATAGGCCACACGGAGATCTTTACCGCGTGCGTCGAACAGCTGAGGGTAGGGAATTAAAAGAAGGGAGCAGCTGTACGTGAAGTGCGCATGCACCAAGAGAGGGTGAGTATGCCACCACCTGGCCGTGGTGGTACCTTTGATCTATGTGCCAGAGAAGGATAACACGAGTCGAAGAGGAAGGCAGACACTGTGTGAGCGAGAGAAGAATGCACAGTCGGAGGGAAAGAGATGGACATAGGAAAGGGGGACGGTGAGAGAAAGGAGGAAACTGTGCGAGCTAAGGAAGAGCAATTTGCGATGGAGAAAAAGAAAGAGCGAAACGCAAGAAAGAATGAGAAGGCAAGCCAGAGAAAGAGAAAGATAGGCTCAATTATGCGTGGGAGAGAAGGACAAGAAACAGGCAGAAGGAAGGAGTGACAACGTGAATCGGAGAAGGGCCGAACACGACGGCATAGGGGCGGGGAAGGAGGAAACCGCGAGATAATAAGAGGGGGACAGAGCGAAGCGGAAGGAGAGAGACCGAGAACGGAGGACGAGAGCGGGAGAGGGAGAGAGAGTGAGGAAGGAGGAGCGGGGGAAACGCGCCAGTGGAGTAACGGCGCGTTTCCGCGGCTATAGTCCTGCGGAAGATCATCGAGAGGACTACACCCTTGCCGCAGTGTGACGAGAGAATCAACCCTCCCCGATAACGTATCCCGCACACATCGCACGACGCGCGCTGCTCCGAAGCGAAGAGGATGAGTCTTCTGCTGGACGAGGAGGAGCTCGACGAGTGAGTTGACAGTTCGTGTTCGATAAGGAATTTCAGGAGGAATCTGATAAAATCGCTGCCGCCGCCGCTCAGGCTCAATGACTCACTCCGAGGGTAGTCTCGCACACACGCGTTCCTCGAGGGCGCGCGAAAAAGGGCTGGGCTGGCCGTCCGAGTCGATCGCGCGGCCGCCCTTCGCTCGAGTGCCCGAGCGAAAACCGCCGCCACCGCGTTAATTCGCGCTGACCCTGAGCGGATCTTGGAGCGAATCGCGAATCTGTGTATTAGATTGATCGAACGGTTTTAAGGATTCGAGGATAATTGACGCGATTCCACACAACACACCTGATTCGCAGTGTTTTATGTCACATTTTATTTCGATGCGTTTATTCAATGTAAAAGTCTCGCAGTGGTAACAGTCTCTTCTTATTTTATTTCGATATATAAAAGACGTGTATTCTCCCTTCGTTTCTGCAAAATTCGAAGAATATAGTGCTTTTAACGTCCTGCCGGACATCTTTTGAGGAATTTGATTTTGTGTGACAGTCGCAGTCGCGTAATGTGTCTCGTTGTGTGTCGCAACATTTAATACTTTGAGGGATGACGTGTATTTTGCGAGCATGCAAAGTATACATACTCATCGGACTAAAAGAAGAGAGAGAAATGTTGGACAACGATAAAAACTCTTGCCTGAATTTAGTACATAATTTATTTAGGTTAATTGACAGACCAAAGATATTATCATTAATAAGAAATTAATATATTCGTAAAAATGAACAATTACCTGTAATATAATCTCTTCCATGCAATATCTCTGGTATAATACTAAGATATTAATATGTCTTGATTTAAACGTTTTCTCTCTTCCGCTTTGTGTACCTATATTAGACTCTTTGTCACTCCAGTATTAATTAAAACTGAGAAACGGATGTATTTACAGGACGCGTTTTCAATGGAAAAGATTTATCGAGGAAATAAGCGTATATAAAATAACGCTGGTAGAAACAAATTCTATGGGTTTTTTTTTTTATAAATAACCAATCAAAGGCAAATAAGAGCTAGTTCGCAACGATGGTCGGGCGACAGTAATAAAACTAAAATTACAATAATAAATAAATTAATATAATACAGTATATACTGTATTATATTAATTAATTTATTATTGTAATACTGTATTATATTAATTAATTTATTATTGTAATTTTAGTTTTATTACTGTCGCCCGACCATCGTTGCGAACTAGCTCTTATTTGCCTTTGTTGGTTTATTTATTGTTATTGAGAGCTTCATCCTTGATGTTTCTTTTGAACTTCTACAAATAATAATCTGAATAGTGGTTTTTCAAATATAGAAAATCGATCAGACTTTATTTATTTCTCTTAAAGTTAATGTTTAAATAAAAAAGATCGCGATTAAAAGATTAAACGCAAGAGACAAAAGAAGTGACCTAAAAAAGATAATTGCGATATAAAAGTTACGGATAAAAATAGCACAGATTAACGAATTCTTTTTCAATGCCAGCAACACAATTTTTTTAAATACTAATTTTTAATGGAGAAAGGGTTCCGCGTTTTTAATTAGTATTTTACAACAATTATATTTTTAGATTATCAACTTTTTTAATTATGTCTGCAAAGTGCAATCATGCTAAGTAGTCGACCACATTCACGGTGCAAAAATGAATAAGTCGCTAAATTTAGAAAACTGAAATTAGGATGAGACATTGAGGTAGACCGCAACGTAATATTCTTCTTTTCGGATACACCTTATTATATACGGCATATATGCCGTACGTGCCATCGGAATCGAGTTTCAACGATCAGACCGGCGGCCTTCGTCAGAATCAGTCAAGTACGTTTTATGTCGCTAAACGATTTATAGTTATGCGCGGTTTCTCTTTCTCTCTCTTTCTCTCCCTATTTCAAAGCAGGTGTCATTCACAGGCACGTCTAATTAGGGCAACTGCAACTGTGTCATACGCAGTGTCCATTGAAAAGCTTTCCGCTAAATCAACCGGAGTTATCGAGTTATGCAAGAGGAAATCAGCCGCAACAATACAAAGGCTGTGTCCTAAAAATTAACACGGCAGTTTATAATTATATAAATTATGTTATATTATATATCGACATATTACTTTTTAACGGCAGATTTCGAGACAATTTTTAGAGATATGCTCAGTGAAAGTTTTTAATTTTTAGTATCATGCTTTATTGTAGCTCTCAGACTGAAATAAAAATGTTGTTTAAATATATAATTTTAGAGATATGCTCAGTAAAAGTTTTTAATTTTTAGTATCATGCTTCATTGTAGCTCAGACTGAAATAAAAATGTTGTTAAAATATAATTTTAAAATTAACTAAAAAACACATTTTTCCTTCTTAGTTCCCCTAAACAATTAGATTAAATTTCCTTATAAAATTCAAATTATATAAATTAAATGAAAGTTTTTATAACAATTAAATTATTATTTTGTTTTTAATCATAACGAAAACGTTTGTTTTAATAAATTAAATAAGCGATAAACATATTGACGAATTTCTATCGTGCATCGTGCCTCGCAGTTTAGGTTATTTGAGAAGTGGGGTCGCTCAGAGAAAAGCAAGGTTGTCAGGAAACACTTCCGCGGACGACGATGAGCGAAAGAAACGCCGAATGAAACGCATGAATACGTGTACGTTGACTTGCATGCTTTCCGTTGGTAACCAAGTGGACGATCGATGCGACTCTATTAATAAGAACATAGAAGATCGTGCCCCTTTCTATATTCTACGTACCAGTCGCGTCCCCTTGCGCGTCAACCCTTGTGCTAGGGTACAACAGACCCCAGAATCGTTCCAGAATTGTTCTTATCGCGATACGTCTCACGAAGCATTGTTATTTTACGCAGTAGTATCAAGTCGTTTTTCCAAAGGGCTGAAGGCAAACCTTCCTCCGCTTTTATTTGCTACCCACTTAACCTTCTCTCACGTAAATCACAAATAAAGTTACTCTCTAACAATAAAATAGTTATACGATACATTACACACATAAATATAAAATATTTCTAAATAGTAATTTGTAAATATATATAAAACGTTTTATAAATATAAAACGTGAAAATTTTTATATATATCGTATAACCGAGAGACATTTAAAATTCTTTTTATCACATCTTTAATAAATCTTGCTAACAAGATTTTGAAAAAATCCTTCTCTCTTCTATCCTTGAAGAAGTATATATTTTTATTTTTTTTTAACTTTATTGGAGAAAGTAAACATCCTCTGACAGATGTAATATATCTACCTTGCAATATTTTTCAAAACATCGTAGTAAGTAAAGTACTCGGTCTCAATAATTGGTACAAGACGGAATCGGAAGTCACAATTCCCCCCATTTCAACAGTTGGAGCGTATTATTGCGCGCTTTCCCGCAACTCAATAATTCCACATCGTGTAGACACGATGTTCGTTTTATTCATGGGTGTTTTTCGATGCTCGCCATTCCAGAGTGCTTCTTATCGCTACTTTCATGTTTGCCGTGTCCAATAATATAATAGATAGCGAGGTAAATCGGACGAAGCGAGCTGAAGTAATAAATAATAAATCAGATATATAGTCAAGAACGAGTCATCGACGGACACGAATGCGAGAAACGTGACGGGATGTCGCACGACGAGAAGCCTTTTAGCAGTGTGTGCGTATTTGAATGCAAATGAAATTGCTCGAGCATCCTCAACAAAAATGGACAATATTTTACGAAGATTCTGTAAAACTAGGTCGTACCTTTTTGCATACACTCCAATATTCCCTCGGGGAATGTGTAAAGTTGTTGCAGTGTTCTCCCCCCTTTTTTCTTTTATCTACGCGGATTATGCACAGTATATTGTGACACGATATTCATTTCACAACATTATACGCTACACAATGAGCTTTCCGGCAATGAGGGTTTAATTTTTTTAATTTAGTTAGTTATTTGAATATGCAACAAGATATGTGTTTCCTCTTTATTAATTTTCTATTTTTCTTATTTTATTAATGTGTAGATATATATATTATTTATGTTATAATTTTGAAAGGGAGAGACTGGATATTAAATATTCAGAATTCTAATTATTAAAAAGTATCATCTAAAAATAAAATTATAAATGGCGTTCTGTCGTTTTATTTCTTATTTTGATCATACGCTTTTTTTAATGCATTAATAACGAGAAAATATTTTATTTCTCATATTTTGAAGTTTACTCCCATGATTTACAATAGAATAGATTTCTTATTAATTTTGATATTAATGTTAATTTATAATTTTTCCTTGTTTAATATTTTTTAATTATAATTTGGCTTAAATCTTTACGATATCTTACCTTCGTGCTTTTTCACCTGCATAGGAGATTATCCACGTCTCATCGTCAGAAATCCATTGGAGTCGCACAATATCTGGTTGATCTTCCGGACAATTTCCTTTTCAAATCAAAAGAAAAAAGTCGGATTCTGCTATAACAGAAATAACTTAATAATTTTATTACTAATTCGAACAATATTTCAATATCTTTCCCCAAAAAATCCAGATTTTGCGACGTTACCTTCATTCAGAATTTCTTCATAATTTTTTATAATCTTGTTTAAGATAAATGTACCAATACCGCGACATTTAAGACCTATGTCTGGACACCTTTATCATTTTAGTTTTTAAATAAGTATAACGCGAATTAAAATCAAAGATAAAAATATAATACAAGAAAAATATGTTTATCTTTGATTCTTTGATTTTAATTCGCGTTATAACTTATTTAAGGACTAAAATGATAAAAATGTCCAGACATATAGGTACGTGTCCAGGCATTGGTATAACATTTACCTTTTTAATTTTAATACTTTTTAATTTATATCTAAATTTGAAGTTAAAAGTCCTGTACTTGTAAACGTTGGCTTTCATTGTACTCGTATTTGATTCAGAACGCAATGTAGAACGTGAACCAAAATCGCCGGAAGCTCGTATACTCGGTCCACGTGTATGACCGCTGCTAGCTCAAATGTTCTGCCTTTTGCGGTAATCCTTTTCCGACATAAATATAATTTTCTCCCTTGAGCATACCATACCCTATCCGGATGTTTTGGTCGCCATAGTTACAGGAAGTGGCACGTGATAATGATCTTCTGTATCTGGATAGTGACAGAGATTTCTCGGAATTACATTACCGTCTTTCGATCGCGTAAAAACCGCAGAATCAATCTGAAGCTGGAACATATGTGATCGCACTGCAAAAATCGTACACACAAAACTTGCTAATGAATTTTTTAGCGCTCACGCGTTCGTTTTTCATAAACAAAATCGTAAAATTATATTCGCAAGAAGAAATAGAAACCTAATTATAATATTATAGAATATATATTGTAAAATATAATTGTCATATATAATTCAATAATTTATACAATTTAATAATAATTAATCTCTCTTTTAGTAATAGCTATTGTTACCCATAATTATTATTAACATAATAAAAAAAGTACTGAAATAAGTACGGGATTCGCGGATGCAGCAAAATCATGGAAACATTTGCAATCGTGCAGTCACTCGTAATCTGCGTTATTCGGGCGATCGATAAATTGTTAATTATTAATCTCGCCGTTCGTGTTAAATTACGTAATGTAAAATAAGCCTGTTCACACTGGAACTTTAATTACGCCGTTAACAGGATCAATAATTTCTGAAGCTTTTCAACGGTACCGCCAGCAGGAGCTCGTTCGTTCGTCGGACATTAATTATGTAATCAAACATATATTTACGTAGGAACGATATTCGCTTGATGCATCATATAATTTCCAAGCGCGGGGACAAATTTAGAATGGCCTTGATATAAAATAGCAAGTAAATCTTTCTCGCGCACATTATTTTACTTCCCAAGTTTTTTCGTGCTCTATCGAAATGTATACAGAATCACTACGTAGAGCACGAGAATGGACTCGATTGAGATCGGAGAGATCGGAGACACGTATCGACACGTATACATTTTCCGATTGAGACCGACGAGATTTTAACTGGTTTCATTGACATGTAGAGGAAACACATATCATGTATTATATTGGGATACAAAATGAATCCGTTAAGCCCGTATCAGACTACGGATTGAAATTGAGATTGGATTGAAATTTGACCGATCAGAGCGAAGTTCAGTAAATTTGAGATCAGTTTTCTTTATTCTGATTGATTAAATTTCAATCCAATCTCAATCCCAATCCGTAGTCTGATACGGGCTTTAGCAAGTGCGAGTCTATTGTTCGAATTTGAACGTAATATCGTTTATATACACGTTTTCTCAAATTATAACATTGTTTTTTATTTGCATGATTAAAGAGCTGCTCGTTAAAAAGTTACAATGCAAAGATGCGGTACGTGCCCGCGATGGTTTTAATTTACATTTTTCATTTAATTGGATTTTTGTGAGCAGTAATTTAAAAAATATAATTCTAGTATTGATTAGATTTTGAACTGAATTTTAGTATCTACGTTTTTGATTCCTTGTCGATTTCGTCTTGTTAGCAGAGAAAGAAGGGAAAGCATTTTTATCATTCCGCGAGGAATTACAAGAAATTTTGCATATCTTCAAATTCGAGGAAATATACGCGATCTTATATTTTAACGCATATGACCGGTGCCACTTTAAGCTCGTATACGAAAATGAGGTCAGAGGTCAGGAGCAACGTGATAACGCGTTCCCTGCATAATGCCGACACATTGATCACCTAAAAGCGATAGAATTAGAGTACTCGAATGTTCTATGTACAACAGTCAAACACATTCCCGCTTGTTAGGTGACTCTGTTCATAGATACTTTCGCACTATTCATGTACTCCTCTCTTCTCTGATATGTGCATTTCTATCTCTTTGTTCCAACTATGCGAGTGAAACTCGAGAAAGCTGCTTTTTATATAAATTTAGATTATAATAAACATAAATAGATAATAAATTATAATAAATACAGAATATAATAATGCAATTATAATATAATGTTACATGGAAGTGGTATAAAGATATATTAATATGTATAGAGATATTAATATGTATTAATATTAGTAGTATATGTGGGTTAAATTCATTATTTACATATTAAAAAATTATTTGCATTCTACAGCTCCATAATTTCCATGATATAAATTATATATCCCGCACTGTATTAAATTTAAGAAAAATTACGAAGAAGCTAAGATGATAAGTATTTTATTCTAGAAATAAAATTTTGTTTAGGGTTTAAAATAGAATTTATTTTTATATTAGATTCATAATCTTATTATATTTAATAAAAATAACCGCATTTTAAGAGATACATTAAAATTATTATTATTATGTACACATTAAACGTGGATTTTAAATTAATTTTTAATAATTTGATGATTACGACAATAATATTTAATATTTTAAGCGCAATATAATTTTATTCTGATAATATAGAATCTCGAGAATAGAAAAATTATACCTTAAAACCTCTTACCGTAATTAGTATTCAATAAGTTCAACGTGTGGGGTGTGTATGCGTTTGCCACGCTGATGGTACTTCGCATCCTGACACCGTGTGAGTAAATGATTGTTCAGTTAGTCATTAGTGGTTTAGGAGCTAATGACACGTCTCATTATGCTATATTGACATTCATAATGCGGATCACGCTCGTTCTTGCACATTGCACTATACGTTTCGTGTTCGACACCAATTATGCAATCGTAATTGTCGATTAGGCCCCCGATTTTACGAATGCGAGAGGCTGCGTTCGCGTGCGCACGTGACTGATAACGCAGATCGCATACACATAATAAATACACGTAATAAATAAGTTTGACGCGGCGGGATATCGACGGCTCCTATCAGTCCCGGGGTGCCATTGCCTGGCGCGGAACGATACGGCTTATTCAATTCATACGCCATCGATTAAATCCAAAATCGATGGAGGCCGTAAAAGCGTCCGCGATTGTGCGTCACGCGTGCGATAGGAAGCGAAATTGATAGGTTGGGCAAGAGAACGACAAGGGACGTGATCGGTTCGCTTGTACGAGGCGCCGCTTCTATCGCGAGGAAGAACTGCAAGCTTGAAATAAATAGAACAGGAGCGGACGGAAAGTCAACACAGCGGGAAGAAGTTTACACGCGTTTGTAATTAAATTGGAAGTCATTGGACGTGTTAATTGAATTAATTAATTTGGCGGAGCGGAATAAATGTTTTTTTTTGTTTCGACAAGCCATAGAATTTAAGAAACAAATGCTAATGACAAATAATTATTAATAATTTGAGTGGTTCCAAACTTTTATAAATTAAAATATTGACGATACATTCCATTTTGTCATGATCCTATGTCTATTAGTTTTATTAGGCAGTTAATTAAAGACATTGCGATATCTCGAAATTATCAGCGTCCTTTCTTAATAAAATGATTAAACCTAACTATATTTCTTGGATTAATCTTGATCAATGATTACTACTGATCATAATCTATAATTCATTCGAACCTATAATTGACCTGCTATAAAAAAAGTATTTGGTTATATAAATAATCAATAATTGCATAAGATGGATATCTATTCGGCGTATACTATTTTATCAAAAGTGCAATAAATGCGCGTTCTATATAATATCGTGTGACAGATCTCTCAGAAGAATCAGCTTCAGTCAAGAACCTTTTCTGAAGAAATCTTTTTATTCACATAGATTTTCATTACTTATAAATCGATATAATTAAGCGATATAGTTAAGCATTAAATCTATGTAAATTTCACTATACGAATGCATTTTTATTATTAGTTGATTATTTTTAATAAGAAATGAAAGATATTTTCTATTGCATTTAATATATTTAACATAAAACAGGATTAAAAGATTTTATTAAAGTAATATAGAATTAAACAAAATCATTATTTATTAAGATATATACAAAACTTATGATTATATAATGAAATAAAATATCAATTTGAAATCATGAGTTAAAAATTCTGATTTTGTTATATTTATATTTTTTCTGGAGTCTTAGCTCGCTCGAGAAATCCCTTTCTTTTCAATTGTTAATTATAAATATCGTTAATCGTCAACATTATACGCTATTGATATTTCATTAAACCATACATACCTATTTTTATTGATCTATACCAGAGATGTATAGGTATTGATATGTATTGATATTAAATATGTGGATATTTCTAAGTTCGTGCATCTATTTCCGTTTGCCAAAAGACGATTCAAATGCATTTGACGCAGCAAGTAAAGCATTGGTCGGCATCGTCGGTCTAAAAGTAGCCACGATCCAACACCGTCTCGCGGTGCAAAGATTGTCGAGCGACCGACACTCCTGTCTGTTGCTCCGGACCATCTCGTGAGAGTGAGAGACTCGCTTATAAAATATGAATAATGACTTGTGACTTGTGAATATATGACAATGTTTTTCCTCGGCATAAAGTGATCGACAAAATGAACAGCGACCAAGCTTAAGAAATACGGAAGATATAGGTGTTTGAACGTCATCGCGACGTGAGGTCATTGTTAATTCTATTACCATCAATGCCAGGAATATGAAGAACGAAGAAGTGTCCTGTGCCTCGATACAGACATAACTTAAAGCCAGAAATAAAAGTGGTCCGTTATTGGGAATATAATTAAATAACCAAGAGAGATCTATCTCTCGGATACATCGTGAGACACTGATTTTATATTAAGAGAAAGTCGAAATTTAGCGAAGAATCTATCATCAAAAATTAATATAATATTCTAGTTTAATTTTAGTATTTAGAAAAAGTATGGTAGTTTCTCTGACGAAAAAAAAAAACAGTTTTTTCATTGTAAGTATAGTAGAAGCGTATTTTATCTCGGCAATATAAAATTTCGCGCTCTATCGGTTCGAAACGCATAGCGGAAATAAAAGTGGTTCGCCAGAGCGTTTATTAAGAAAGCTTGCAGCCGGCCCGTCGAGATGACACTTATTTATCGGTATCCCGCGGGAAGCTTCGGAACAATTTATAAACGAATTGCTCGGGGAAGCCCTGCGGATGGAACTCTCACCCTTCGTGAGAGATTCCCCGCGGAGAAACACGCCCCCCACGTGCCACGAAAGAAATGGTCATACAAACGGAAATAAAAGAAAGAACCTCGAACTATGTTTCCTCGGAGCGGGCAGGTGCAATGTGTGTGCAATCCGTGGATCGGGGAGTTTAGTTACGTAACGTCTCCGACGACCCTTGTAGTCGCGCGAGAATAACTCCAATTTCTCGGTCTCTGGCTGGAAAGGGAAACGGTGAATTTCATTCCTGTTATTTGCGGTTCTGTAGCTCGTGAAACGCGAAAAATCCGATGAACGCAATTCCGCCCGAGATCGACTTAAAATGACGGGCGTTTATATAGGGTGTATAGAGTTCAAGGTTGTTCTCCTCGAGGTTTTGATTTACGTACCATTTTTCAATAAGGAGACACGGATTATTAATTTCTACATCAAAACATCTCGAACTTTAGTTATTTCGAGAATTTATTGCAAAAAGTTTATATAATATAAATATATAAAGTAATTTTTAGGTAACGCGCGCGCACTGCAGAGGGGATAAATTTAGACCTCGAGGAAATTATGACGGCACAACTTTTCCAGCCATTACTCCGAGTTACAACAAATCGAATATCTATTGTCCATTTCTATCACTGCAGATTAACTTTAATCTCGATTTAATTTATTTTTATCTTATTCTAATTCTTAGAACTAGAAAAAGATAAAAAGTAAGTTAAACCGAGATTAAAGTTAATCTACAGGTAAAAATAAACATATGTCAATCTCGACCTGATGTTTGCTAATATTAAAGTATTGTTTTATTATTGGCTGGAAGAAACTAATGAATTCATATGAATTGCTAATGAGACGAACTATTAAAAACTGGTTATTGTCAATTATGAAATGAAGAAATGGCTAGCAATATAGACAAAATATTGCCTTGATTAAGTCTAATCTAATTTGAAGTGTAAATAAAATGTAGCTGTATCTTTGTATTGCGCAAAAAATACTTTATACCGTCCAATCGAAACTTCGACATTCGCAGTGATAGAAGCACGCCGAGAAACAAAGTTCTGCGTACATTTTTATCACATGCGTGATAAGAATGTTTCACCTTTACCACAGATTCGCTCGTTTGGATAAGATTCGAAAGCAGAAAAAAATTCCACGCGCAAACCGTCCTTGTCCCCTCGATTTGGTCTTTGAAACTGCCTTTAAATCATAGCCACCCCGATCCGCCAGACACCCCTAATATGCCATCGTATTCGCCGTTACCGGTAACAGCGCGTGAGCCGCACGTTTGCAATCAAAGGTCCACGATTTGCACTTGCACCGGCCAGTTATTGCGACCGGTTACGCATGTGTCAGCGTCCGAGGAAAACGTGTCCGGCGATTGGCAGCTGCGACTGGCAGCGATGTGGTGGGAACGAGGCACGATGCCTGCCGGAGCAACGTATAAAGATCCTCGTCGCGACCGCCGCCAACTATTCTCGAACATCGCCGACCGGCACCGTTTCGGTCACGAAACGTGCGACTTACGTCGTGCTATCTTATATCGTCTACGTCAACGAACCGCGAAGTGATCCTCGAAATTCTCCGACGCGTACGTCGCGGGCGAAGATCGAGACCGATCAGTTTCGCGAGACCCTGCAAGACCGGAAACCGCGTGGCGATTCGCCGATTTTCGAGGTGGTGAAACCTGTGCTTCGAAAAAGAATCGGGATGCCGACGTGTGACTGTCAGAACGGGACTCTGGACGAGTCGGAGGAACATGTTTGCTCGCTGAAGCCACCGGTGGAGAAGGACAAGGTCAAGGAGCCCAAAGAGTCGCCCAATCCGGTTAGGTAGGGCGCTTTTTTTATTTATAGGTAATGAAAACTGGAGCCTATCCGGCTCGTTTCGAGTATCGGTTTAGGATCAGGTAGACAGAGAAGCCGCAGATCTATTTCGCCTCCTGTTTTTCGATTGTTTGCGAACTGGAATGAGTAAAAAATAAGTTACATCACCGAATACTAATTTGGAATAAATTTAATTTATAAAATACAGAATTTTACACTAACCCGACTACATATGTAATTTATTTTTTTCGAGTTGATGGATTAATTTCTTTTTGCATAATATTATTCAATTGCAGATTGTCTAAAATACTCTAAAATTTCAAACAAAACGTATTTGAAAAGAGAGTGAAAAATTCTTTACATGAGAATTAATTAAAAAAGTGCTATAACATTTTTTTATATCTAGTGTAGCGTTATTGTCGGAAGATTAAATTTGAAAATTATACAATAGATGTGTGTGCGATTGTTACTTTGATCTTTACGTCATTTCACTGATTAATTAAAATCTATAAAAACGAGAACATTTATTGACGTATCGCAATTTTACTTTTTGTTGTCGAAATACAGAATCTATAGAAAATACACGCAACAAAATAGGAAAATAGAGAGATTGATGTTTGAAAGGTCGCTCTTTCCATTTCATTCCATTAAGTCGAACTCCATTTCACGATACGGAGTTGGATCATTGTGTTTTCTCTGCGTGAAGTTGGCAGACAGGAATACACGACAGGAAGATCAGGTAGTACGGCAGTTCGGTTAGAGGTGCTTTCTTCCTACTGGCGGCCGGATCTCAACAAACAAACTCGACTGACCGCAAGAATCGATTTTCCTTCTAATATAATATGGGATTGCTCGTGGATGCCATAAAGCGACTCGTGACTTGACGAAAAAATACGCGAACCTTATTTTTCGTTTGCCACTAAGTTCACCATTCATTTCAGTCATAATTCTATATTTTATTTAAGAAAAAAAATAGACTGTAAATGTCGAGCAAAACACAAATTCTGCTTATGTTTTGAAAGTGACGTAAAATAAATTGGAAATTGTGTTCAAACAAGTCTCTCTCGCAGCTTTTGTAGATTTTATTATTAATGCGAATCTGAAATTTTTTACATGAGAAAATGGAATATTTGCGCTTTTGAATTTCATATTGACAGGCATTAATTCACCACGTTTTGGCGATAAAGGATTATACGCGCGAACGCTAGTGTATTTCTATATGTATGCCAGGTACATTTCTATATGTATATCTTTTGTACATATACATTATTTGTTGAAAATGTTATAATCTCTCTTGTACCATTTATGTACATTCATCTCTCTTGTATCATGTATGTACCATTTATATGTATCATTTATGTGCCATATTAATCCTATGATGGATAGAGTCTATGACAGATTAATCCTTTAATAGAATATCCCAATATTAATACGTAATAGATCATAACAACGACATTAACATTTTACGTAATTACAAATAAATTATTATTTAATTGATTTATTAATATTATACGTATGCAAATAGTGTATTACATACGTTAATGAGATTATTACTTCGATAGCAATAGTTTATTTACAGTTACATTATCTATTAATTTCCATATCCAATGCATCGCAAGAAAAAAGCAGAAATATACGATAATCATCCCTTAATCCGAAAACGACCGCCTAATTTTTTTTTTTTTTTTTTAATATAAATGGTCACCTGGGATGATTATTACACCCCAATTAAAAGTCATTGTTATTAATTACATATTATTGCATATTTTTCATTGGTTCATAATTTATTTGAGAACAATATGTATATAGATTTACTCAACATTTTCTGAAAAGAGTAAAGAGAAACCAAAAAAATATTTGAAAAACAAAATAAGCGCGCATAAAAATTACTGTGGCGTGAGCTTTATTTTTTTAAGGCGTAAAGTTCATCTTAGGCGGCCATTTGCGGGTTAATAAGCTAAAAAGATGCATTCGTTTTCATAACATTTATCATATATGCTACATAAGATGTGAAAACCCGGCTATTTTCTTCTTTAATATATGCAACATGAGAAGTTATTGCGAAATGCGCGAAGAAGAGAACATCGAACGATAATGCTATTCTGAAACGAAGATGCACGGCTGTGTCTTGCTTGATGGTAATGACGGAAATATGGCGAACGCAACTCCGCGACATAGACAACAGACTGTGTACCTTCACATTCCCTATATTATTCGAGCGTGAGAGCATAGTTTCTGTCGAGCTCGCGTGAAGAGAATAATGGAAAGCCTGTCGCGAAGTACAAAAGATAGATAACGCAAAACGGGAGACCTTGGGTAGTTCCTCGAGCGAAGATATCTCAGGATGGCAGAAAACGTCAAGAATTTTCTTTTAAGATATATATCAAATTGATAATAATAGGCAACGGATAATTAAAGCTGCGATTAATATAAAAAAAAAAGACAAATTAGAAACTTGCGTAAGTTCATCTTCTTCGATTTTCGCTCGATAATTGTAATAAAGAAGATGGAGGATTTGAAGAAATCTCTTCATCTGCTGAATATACATAATAAAATGGAGAACCAGTCGTAGCTGCATGCGATTAAAAAGACTCGACTGATCAGATATATCAGATTATATAACTGGTTTTCTTCTCCGATTTTTATTTAATAACGGATAGAGGGAAGACGATTCGAAGAAATTTCTTGCTTCTATTTGGATGACAGAAAGCGATGAGAATTTTTTCAAAGATTTAAATATATCAAGTTGACAATGATCATAGGCAATCGGCGGTTGGAGCTATGATCAGTGAAAGAATGACGGATTTCGGAGCTTATCTGGATTTCCCTTCTTCGATAATCGATAAAGGAAATAAAGAATTCGAAGAAATCTTTTGATCTGCTAATATAATAAGGTGGAGAAAAGAACCAGTCGCAGCTGTGTCTAAGAGATAAAAAGATGCGACCGGTCAGATATTAGATTACACCGGGTTTCTCTTCTCCGATTTTTATCTAATAACGGAAAGGGAAGACGATTCGAAGAAATTTCTTGCTCGGATTATTTATATTTGAAGATATACGGAAGAGCATATTTATTCGTCATTATAATTTTCTAATTATCGACATTAAAACAAACCTTGGTATCTTGAAGTTTTCAATTAAATTCCATAATCTAAGATTAATCGGAAAAGGAAGCTTTGATGCACCTGCAATATTAAAGTTTAATCAGTTTTAAGAGTCTTTTATTTACTTTGTTAAGTAACTCGATCTAGATATCGAAACTTATTTCTCAGTTAATTTCAGCTGAACTTTACGTCGTCAGAAACGTAATCCGAAGCTGGATTAGTAGAATTAGGTAAATGCCACATCGTTGAGAATATATATTAAAACGTGGCCGAGAGAACTTTTTAAATCTCCATTAAAGGCATAAATTTACTTTATAATTATTTCATATTTATCAATTTATATCTGAAGGAACGCAAATGGTAACCCCTGAATATTTTACATACATAGTGAGACATTTAGATGCAAATTGACGAGCATCTTCGCTGATTATGCATGCAAAATTTCGCAGGAGACCGTTACAGCGTGTACAGTGTTACACGTCACACAGACAACGAGATGAATGTACTGACGAGAAGACTAAGTACTGTAGCACAAATTTTCCTATGTTTATGTTTGTCTCTCATCGAATACTAAACTTATCTCAATACAATGAATCTTTCTCGAGACACATTTCTTTGTTCATCCATGAACAAGAAAGATTCGCTCTCATTTAAATGCCTCGTGTAACCGTGTGATAAAAGTTGGCGTATGATCGAAACCAATTTAAATAATAATCTCTGAGGAAAACTCCATTGTGGCGTTTTCCTTTACGGTTTCTCCGGACATAGATACGTGCAATAGATGTCAAAGTGTAATAAATATGACTTGTGAGTATTGTCCGTTAGCGTTCATCGCGACTAAACGGATTAATAGACGCGATTTCGCGTTCGTAAATCGAAACTAATATCGACAACAGTCTGTCAAGGATTAACAAGGGTGTACTGTATACATTTACATTACGGCGTCCAGGAACAATGGATGAACCTGAACCTGAAACTATCGACGCGCGACGAGTATTTTCTTCCACAAAAAACTTTTCGAGGTAGTCGGAAAGACAAACAATCCAGCGAATCTTAAAATGAGCAAACAGCCACAACTTTGCTGTTCCGCTCAGCTTTATTTTGACCCATTTCTGGGTTTGAAATGTGACATCTTTGTAGATATTGCTTCTGACATCTCTCTCTCTTTTTAAATTCCACAATTCCTTCATATTTTTATTCCTAGATTTGCGTGTCAAAGTGGCGTTGAGTCACATTTCATTGAATCTTTTCCCATAAATATCGAACTGTTGCACGTCGCGAGGGATTTCTTTTCTATATATCACGATTACGTTGCGAACATTTCGATCTCCGAGGCGTCAGAAGCGAAATACAATTATTCGGCCGTAGAACGCGCGGAGATGAATTAATTACGATGCGCGAATCCGTCGGCGGGCGGTGACGCTGATTAGGCTTACGAGTACATTAACGAAGTCAATTTTCGACGCTGATGCAATTGCTCGTCCCTTCGATCGCCGATAGAATCAAATTCGTGACGTCGCGATGTCAAAGGCCATCGCCGCAATTTAATCGGATCTCGCTCGTGCCTCGCGATAATCCAGAGGTTACGCAAACGCAGAGTTTTTACGGTATAAAGACACGGTTTCGGTAGTTTATTCGTTATCTTCAACTATATTATGAAAAAAAAAAAAAAATGGAGAACTATACACATATTACACAAATACGTTATATTTCTCGTTTACGCCAATTTTTCTATTAATCTAAAACGTTATGTGTCCTAAATGTAAATTTTCTTGCTTGCATACTAACAATAAGCACTAAATGTTTATACAGAAATACGATGATGATTTATACAGTATTATTCAAACATTACAGATCATAAACATTAACGATTCTGAGCGCTAATTATGCTTGTATAAACTCGGGTAATTGTCATTTCGTAAATGCAGGTAATTCGTCGTATTCGTAGCGCGTATTATATTACGGAAATGTTAATCAAATATTTTGATGCAGTTGCTATACATCATGATACATGTTATTCATCTTGGGGTGAAGTTATTTTTTTTTATTTCTTTATTGTATTAGTAACTATGCAAAAGCTCTTTGATAGAACGTAGGATTTAAAATGCCCTGCAATAAAATGTAAGTCAAACGTTTTGCATCTATCGCAGGTACAGCGATGGCTCCGTACGATTACGAAACCCCAATATCGAACTCATGGATCAGGACATATTGTACCATCTCGCACTCGGCAGCGGCTCCCACGATCTGGTTGAGATGTTCGGTGACATCAAGGTAAGTCAAATAAATTTCTATTATATTTGTACAAAGGGATGAAGTATATTTACATAAAGAATTTTGAGCGAAATACTTGAACAAACCTTATTGGCTCATTCTTTAATCTTGTGTCAACTTCCGCTTAACGGAAATTTAATTGGACGCCATCGTTTTTGCAATTTTTAAAAATTTTTTCGATACTTAGTGACATTCAATGTGTCTCGGTAACTAAGATCGGTATTAAAAATCTATTAAAGTGAAATCCGTAAAACATGCACAAAATTTATCTATTTCCACGCCTAAAGTTTAATATAGGAAAGATTCTTGTTTTAATCACTTTTATAATAATTTAATAGCTTTTATCTATATTAACTTAATAGCTTTTATCTATATTAATTTAATAGCTTTTAATTAATATTTTACGTCACATAATTGTTATAACTATCTACCAAGGTATCTGTAATTTGCAATATATTACAAAATCATGTCGTAATAGATAATATATTTTAATATAACAAATATGTTATTATTATTAGTATAAATTTGACAAATGTAGCTCTATTAAATTAAACGTTCATACATTTTCATATTAAATATTATGGAACTCGTATGACTCAAATGATTATCAGAAGCATATATCGCATATGTCGCGTATTACGTCGCATATGTCGTTATCACAGTTTATCATTATTTTTTTCTCCTTAACATTACGTATTTTCATCTGGCGTTATTCCTGCTTTCTCGTTATCTCACTTCAATGATATAATACGCGATAGTAAATATTAAATGCAGTTTTTTGATCAAAAGTAAGTAAGTCACGTAATAATTACACAAATAATAATTATCAACGGGAGAGATACTGCAGTATCTATATAGTATATTGCACATGTATTTTTTCTTACATTTCTCTGTTTTAATTATTGGAAAGATAATATATAAATAAACAATATAAAATTTTTTTAATAGAAATCTCTCTTTCTCTTTCTCTAATTTATACTTTTTGAAGATCTCTTTAACTCAAGCGTAATTTTGGCTATTAAAATTACTAATCTGTCTTCCTTTCGACATATACAGTTACGCTAAATTTATCGCACATAAACAACGAAACAATGTGACGTAAGTTGTTACATCACTTATTAATATTGCATGGGCCTCTGACTTCCCGCGATAAGAGTTCATACAACAATCCCGGTGGGTATTTATTACGTTTGTCAATAATCGATTGGTCAATGCATCCTTACGCCTTGCACTTGACGCTCGATCTGGATCAGAAACTGGAATACACACCACTCGTGACCACACGAAGTTAGTCGCGATGTCACGCGATGTGCTCGTGATGTCCGGCAACATCAATAAATCGCGAAATATACTTCAATGACGTGCGATTACACCATCGGCCGCCGCTCATTTATTTTTACTAACGTAACCGATGATCTTTGACATTTAAGATGAATCAGGGCGTCTCGAGATTCAGGTCACATCACCCTAACGATGAACTCGCCTTGCTCTCTCTTTGTCGGTCACATTATTTCAGCCACTTATTATTCCAATTATTACTTCAACAATTATTATTTGAACAATCGGCTTACGAGTCTTCACTTTTTTTTTCCATATCAAATCTCTGAGTACAATTGCGCTCTTCTCTCGTTCCAGTTTGTCTGCATGGGCGGAACGCCGAAAAGGATGGAACATTTCGCTAATTACATTATGCAGGAGATAGGTCACAAGCTGCCAGCCGGAACGACTCTTCTCGACATCACTAAAAATTCCTACCGCTATTCGATGTTCAAAGTCGGCCCGGTCCTCTCTATCAGCGTAAGTTTTTCACATTTCGAACGTTTCCTGCGAAACGCGTTCCCTTCCCTTCGACAATAATTTTATTTGTCGATTTAATTATCGAGGAAAGAGCGAAGTCATGTAGACGGCCAAATAGTTTGGTTCTTTAAAGCACTTCGTGCTGCGCTACTGTGATTGGAATGTGGAATGGATTATATACTGGAAACTTTGCGGCTAAGTTTCGAGCAAATTTACCTTTGCATAATTGAATGCTACCTGTTTAATCGCGGCGTTAATGACTGACGAACGTGTTCGCGATGCTTGAAAGTTGTTATCCTTTCATTCAAGCCGTGACTAATTTTCGCATAATTCGACCAGCTTGATGTCTCTTTTGAGTCCACGCCTCAAATAGAAATCGTAGTATATAATTAGTAAATAATTTTTATAGCATCGATACTTTTAAATATTGGATTATTATTAATTACAAAATTAATATTTTTATGAATTTAAAAAAATAGAAGAATAATAAAATAATTTTGACAGTATTGCTCGTGTGACTTCTTAACCAAATGTTTAAAGTGAAAATGTCAAAATTATTATGTCGAAATTGAAAATTGATTTTAAATAAGCAATAATAATGTCAAATTCGAAGAATAGAATAAGTGCCGTTTTTGCAGAGCGTGTATCGCAGCAATAAATGACGCTATCAAGAGAACATGATATATCTTTAAAAAGAAAAATATCGCAGTGTCCAATATCTTTAGTATCTCTAGATTCGATACCGAGGGTAGCGAGATATACAATCCGTTCCTGGCAGGCAATGGAACCCGCTAACATTCCACGCTAATCACGCTCGGCACCTGCCTTGCTCCGCTGTTATAATAGGCACTTTACTTACGCGGTTTACACGCCTGGACGATCAAACCGTTTTTCATCGTCTCGCTTCGCGCGAATTACGCACCCGGTTATGCCGAGCGAGCCGAGCGGAGTTCAGGATGCAATTGCGTTAGGCATGCTGATTGCTGGAAGCAATTATTTATGGCAGAAACGTCTTGGCGTTTTTACGAGCGAATGTATCTGACGCCCGCCGTGGAGTTTTAGTACGAAACATGCCGAAATAATAGAGCCGGTTTCTTCTTATTTTAGTTGTATTTACGGTAGATATTACTGAATTCTATAAAAGAGAAAAATTAGTAAAAGGCAACACGACCATTTAAAAAGAAAATGTCACACTTTAAGTGCCATATTTATCTGTTTAGCACGGAATGGGTATACCTTCGGTTAGCATTCTGCTCCACGAAGTTATCAAGCTGATGTACCACGCGAAAGTAAGGGATCCAATCTTCATCAGGATCGGCACCTGCGGTGGTGTCGGCTATGAAGGTGGCACGGTAATCATCTCAGAGGAAGCCCTCGATGAGACGATGAAACCTTATCTGGAATTGGTTAGTGATTTTATAAAATCCATACCCGATATAAGTTTCGCAAAGCTTTATATTGCTATGTTTCTATATTTTTCTAACTAATTAATTACATTTTGCCTGCGCGCAAACTGTTTTGTAATTATGATTTATAACGTAAGTCGTAAAAGAATCATAAAAGAATTAACATTAGAAATATCAAAGTAGTCAAAGTGACTAGTTTGTAATTTTTTATAAAAATTATTCAAATGTACAAAGGTATATTTTCCAAGATAAATAATTAAATTGATGAATTTATTTTTTCCCCTTTATTCCATTTTCTCAAAGATATATAGCATGCTTACATTTAAGTTAAATATATATTGTACGCTTGAATAGTAAAAATAAATCATCAACAGAAACTTAAATGAAAATGTCAAGAATGTTAAACGAGAGTGTCACGCGTTGCAGATGGTGCTCGGAAATCTAATACGTCGACCGGCCAAGCTCGACCGGCCGCTGGCCCGCGACCTGAAGGCCCTGGCCCACCGCGACGATCCCTACGACACCGTGATCGGCAAGACTATGTGCTCAAACGACTTCTACGAGGGCCAGGGTCGCCTGGACGGCGCGTTCTGCGAGTTCACGGAGGCCGACAAGATGGAGTACCTCACCAAGCTGCAGAAGGCCGGCGTGGTGAACATCGAGATGGAGAGCCTCTGCTTCGCCGCGCTGACACACCACGCCGGCATCCAATCCGCCGTCGTGTGTGTGACGCTGTTGGACCGGCTCAAAGGCGACCAGGTATATATATGTGACTCACGTATTTTCGATACCGAACTCTCGGTGCGCTCATCTAATATATATGCCGCACACGAGCTTTGCGTCACACGAACGTTGCGGGGCTTATCGCCGGGTATCATCTGTATTCTCATCTATACATGCACTTTGCGAAACTGTGATAATTTCGCGACGAGGCAAATGCGCCGGTATATATTGCGCGTCATGCATGAAATTATGAAAGGGCAAGATCTCATAAGCTTCAGCTCGCAGTTACGTAAAGCTGTGCCGATTTATTCAGGCTAATTCTGTTACGTATGAGGGACGTTCAATAAATAATGCAACACGTTTTTTTCTCATTCAAGGTTCGTTTGATTGCAGTTTTAATTACATCATATTTTTCCTCAATTCTTTGGCTACATAAAAACCTATTTTTCAAGATAATCTCCATTCAATTTTATGGCCTTATGGTACCACTCTGAATGAGGAACGACAGATCCCTACATCCCGGCTCTTGCACCTTCTGATCCACTTTCATCTCTTTGGTCGTCTGAAAGATACAATTCGCGGGAAGAGATATGGCAGTGACAAGAAGGTCATAGCCAAAGTAAAAAATGGCTGAGTAGACTGAAAGGCAGACCAGCTAAGTGGTCACAGGCTCTCTAAGTAACGTAAGGCCAGAAAAATCGGTTTTTGTAGCCAAAAAATTGGGGGAAAATACGATGTATTTAAAACTGCAATGAAACAAATCTTAAATAAGAAAAAAAAATGTGTTGCATTATAATTGAACGCTCCTCGTATATATAATTCAATACGTGACTGGTCAATATTATTGGTCGTTCGACTCTTTTGAATCGATCGAGATTCGCGTCTAACTGATCTTCGTGATTTGCAAAGGTTCTGGCGCCCAAGGAGGTGTTGGAAGAATGGCAGATGCGACCGCAGAAGCTGATCGCACGCTACATCACTACGTACCTTCAACGCAAGGGCCGCCTCTCTCTGGAGGGACAACACGGTTCCATGTACGTGAAGAGTCCGCGCCGGTTCAAACTGGTGCAACAGGAGTCGGAGAATTACGATTAAATAATTCTCGAACGAACCCGAAGATGCGGCCACGAAGATCTCCCCAGGGTGCGATCGGCTCGACTACGGGATCGGTTAACTTACGCCGCGCAAGCCGCTGCGTCCGTTTATTTTTGCTCGCGAAGAGAAAATCGCGTGAGAACGGCGTACAGGAGAGGACGAAGAAGAAAAGACGAAGGATTTGAGCATAGGAATGGATTTGAACAATTTACATATCGTGCACCACAATAGGATATTTTTGGCGTCTCTTTGAAGAATGTAACTGTCGCAAATGTTTTATTTTTATGCACAATATTCGAATTGTTCAAATCTGCTTCTCCGTTAATTAAATCTTCCCTGTTAGTTACTAGATTTCCATTCGGAATATTTAAGACAACATTTTTTATTTTGGATGAGGACACTTCCGAGCACAGTTGACTTGTAACAGTTAAATTGCGCAATCTTGCTTTACATTTTATTGTGCGTGTGTCAATTTTGTTGAATATTCAAATTAAACTTGTTTCACTGACAAGAGCTCCCCTGCGTTCTGTAGATAATTGATAATAATAATGTAATTGTAATTAAGAGTTAAACACAGTTTCTCGCATCGCGAGAAAGCACGCCGCCGTTGCGCACACCACGTTGAGAATGCGTTGAGACCTCCGTGAAAATTAATCAATACCGAAGCGAGACCGCCAAAGCTTCACCGCTCGTTTCGCGCGCGGTGACCCAAGTACAAAATGTGCAGAATGCAACTTAACGAACTGCGCTCGAAAACGATGCACATTTTTCCACTCGACCACATATCTTTCAAGGCCGGGTTGCATCATCCTCGATCAGCGCGATCTTTGATCGTATAACTAAAAAAGATATATCTTTTAATCTGCAATATTAAATTCTACACAATTGAATCGTTAACTTAAATTCTCTCGTTGTTCAGAGAGATCGGCAAAAAGTACTTGATATATCCAAGATGTGCAGAATTATAATCGCTGCTGTGTGAAACAAGGAAATTGTAAAGGCGCTGATCAAAATGGTGCAACCGGTCTCGCGTAGTTCTGTAGTGATTTAATTTTAGGATTCGCTGGCAAAAACGTACACGCGTTCGCGCATTCGCCGATTAAACGCACGACTTTTGGACAATTTTCTTTTCCTTTTCTCGTTATTACGAGCGACGATGAGATTCTCTCGTAAATCTTCAGGGATTTGTATTGAGAAATTAGAGACGAAATCCGCTAACGGACCTATTTCGCGGTTTATTATGAGGTATTTGCGTGTTGCGTCGAGAGCAGTTTCGAGAGAACCTGTAAATTTAGCGCTACGTGCGTATGCCGGCACGTGACATACACACCCGGCGACGTGAAGAATCTATGTATTAGCGCACTCTTAGCGGTTTGGTAGAAGCACACATTCCATATATAAAAAATATATATACTTAAATATAGTCGAATCTAGCGCGTTTTTCGTTCGATTGTTATCCGTAACGTGGACGGAGGCTATATGCATTACATATGTACACACATACGCGCGACAGATGGATGTTGAGAACACATTCGTAGTCATGCCCTAAATTGCATGGGAATTGGATTAGAAACTACAATAAAAAAAAAAGTTTTAACACATCGTCTCTCTCTCGTCTAACAAATTATATTTTCCTCGTATGTGTTCCGGATTAATGAAACTCAGATGTTTAAGAAGAAAGAAAACCTGCTGTGACCAATATACGCTGTAGCAATGAGCTAAAATGAGGCTGACCGATTTATCACGAGTAATGTAATTGTCAATTGCAATAACGTATCTACGTATATGTCGCCACGCTGACACTTCTCTGTAAGTATTGATCAAGATTGACCAGCAAATGCAATATTCAAGTGATTTCAAATGTTCAATGTTACAATTTTGCTTAACAAACATTTAAATAAAAAAAAGCAAGACGATGAAGAGTTTTAACTTTTCACATCAAGAAAAAGAGGCTACTAGCCATTAAATATTTGTGGTACTTTCATGAAATACAGCATAAAATTATAATAAATATTTTCGAATGAATTTGATATTCGTGTGCATTCATGCATTATTTAAATTGCAGAAGGCATAAATAATCGCGAAGCGAATATTATAAATGCAAGACGAGATGATTTAATAAAGAAATTATTAAATTATTATAAATTATAAAATATATAGCGAGAACTCTTTTGCGAGGCAGTACGCGAAGATAATTTTAACGACAGCAATAATTTTGTCCACAGGGTTGGGCAAAATGCTATTAAGATGTTTTTCAGGTACAAAATCAAGATACGAATTTTTAATTGCTTCGTAACGTTTTATATTTTACAACGAAGAATATTAAGATTTTATTCATAATGCAAAATATAAAGAATATTTTGCATTTCACTCATAATTTCGTGTCAATCATAACGCGAAACTGCGTATTAATTTGAAATACTGCCCAGTCCTGAGCGCCCACGTTACGTCGTGTTCGTTATCATTATTAATATCCTATTATTGTAGAGAGCGAAGCTGTATAGTTGTGCGATACGTCTTCATTAAGATTGTTGCTGGCCGGTGCGTACAATTTGCCTTCGTCGTTCACATCACGGCATGAGGACTTACGGATACATAGTATCAATAGCGATTTATTGCAAAATAGTGCCGTTTTCCTATTTTATGTTTTCCGGCACGTTATTGATGTTAAACAAACAGCAATATTTTTTATTTTCACTTACCGTATTTTTTTTCCCCTCGCGGACCGTTCTGTCGGGAACACTCGTTTTACAATTGTAACATGCGCCGAGATGTCAACGGTTATGCTTTGGATTATTTTTACGTGCCCGCAATAAAATATACAAGATGTTCCACGAAAGTTGAGGCACACCGAACGACAGGATACTACTCACTTATTATCCTCACGTAGATCTCGTTCAAGTTTCTGCTGTACGAATTCTTAGAATTGAAGAGTTCAGAATAACAATAGTTAAGTTTATTTTTTTGACAAAAATTAATCTTTTAATTAAGAAAAAATAAATTTCTCATGTTCTTTAGAAAACAAGTTGATCATCAGTCAATCTTTTACTTTAATTATTAGAGCCGGGTAATTACGAATTTATAGTAAAAGACTGTCTCAAAATATGCTTTGAGAAAGCATCAAATTCTTTGAAAATAAAGTCTTGCTATTTTTCTCGCGTTCATTACAAACCAGATTGATCACCGTTCAATTTTTTAATTATTGTATCAAAACACGTTTTTTAAAAAAGAATTGATCCTTTGGGAGTGAAGTCTTGCTATTAAATTTCTCGTGTGTTCTTTAAAAAGCAGATTAATCACCGTTCAATTCGTTTACTTTAATTATTAAAAACCGATAATTATAAATTTATAGCAGAAGACTGTTTCAAAGCATGTTTTTTTTTTTACAGAAAAATCGAATCTTTTGAAAATACAATTCTGCTGCTGGTGCATATCATTTTCAGGACACCGTGCTCTCGCCGATCTTTGTTGTCGCCATTCGTGCTTCTTTTCGTTCCACGAACAACGACATATCTGTGATGCGTACTTATAACGTGTACGAGAAATATTAAACAAAATGTACCTAACGTTGATACGTAAAATATATATATATGTATATTCGCGTGGCGATCTTATCTATTTTCCTCGCGAGCGCGTAATTGCTATTTCTGTACTTACAATGTTACAAATTACCCTGTGAAACCTTCGTTGTTACCCCTCCCTCCCTCGCATATAACAATTACACTATTGATCTATTATGTCTCGTCGAGGTATATCGGCCGGACGTTCTATAGTGTAAGGTTTGTTAATACTATACTCAGCTATCTAATTGTATTCTCACTGTAAACCGTTATTTATATAATAACCCACGAGACGTCTAACGTGTCCTTTTGAGAAGTAATTGCTGGCACACGGGTTACATGAAAAAAGAAAAAAAAATGAAAGAAAAAATACCGTTGTTGATTGTATGTACGTTATAAAAGGACAATAAAAAGGAAATATTATATATTTGACGGCTCTAATATCTTTTTTCTCCAAATCTCGCCTCTGAAAGAGACAATCGGATTGAATGAAAAGTTGCTTATTATCTAGCTGAAAGTGCGGTAAGGACGTGACGCGGGCTGAGGATGCAAAAAACATGTATATATTTATTCCGTGAAATAATGTACAAATAAATAGATGCGTCCGGGGAACAAATACATTATATTTCATGAGTCACTGTAAATGCTAGGGTAGCGGGGATGATGCTCTTACACAAGAGCTTTGCGAGAAGTTTTCCAGTTTTCTGTGACGGCCCGATCGCTCGTTTATGACAAATTTATAGTGAACGTTCGAATATAGATCAGCTTTCGTCGTCAGTGTCGATCGATAGGCCAATCCGCCTCCATCTCTCGTAGAAAATACCCATACGAAATTGCATATGTCGCGATATTTCAAGAGATGTTACGTTTCATTCTTAATATTTAATATTTCTTCTTAATATTTAAATAAGAACCGCGAGAACGATTTAGCGAGAATTCAATATATTCAATATATTGAAGAATTCAATATATGTTTAATAAGACATTGGATTTGACTGATTTGTATCCTTTGTAAAAGAATAGAGAAAAACATCTTTAAGCAGAAAGGAAAATATAATTTCTTAAGAAAAATTATCTTAAACCTGCTTTTCTTTATTCCTATTTATAAGAAATGGAACGTTCTAATTTTCTTCGAGAGAGAGTGATCGAGAGTTAAAATATTCAATTTAGTAATAAAATTAGACTACATTAGAATGCATTCGGTGATCGAAAAATAATGATATCGACTTTCTTTTTATTCCTAAGAATATAAAGATATTACAGAGATGTATCGTAGAATTGTCGTAGATGACGTAGATAATTCGCCCTCGCACGGTGATCAGGAGCATCGTCGAGAGTAGAAGGACTAAAGTATGAAGAGCGATTTTATTATACTGGAATTTCAACTCCTTACACAATGATCATTGTTAATATACAGTTAGGTGTAGGTATCGACACAGAATATCGTATATAGAGCCGCACTACCTCGTCACCGCGTCGTCGCGGCGGATGACGATAATAGATAGCGCGATGATAATAATCATATAGCGACAATGATGACATCAATGTTCAGACGTAACGATCTCACTATGCTAATTGGGTCTCTCTTGAAACGTTCTTAAAATGCCTGTGGGGGGGGGGGGGAGATTCATGCATCCGCCTCGTTCGCGATCGCGACGCCTTCGATCGTTCGCCGCTGCGTTACTCTCCCAGAGCACTTCCGATTTCGCGGCAGAAAAAAAACGATTCGATCGTTCATCAAATAGATACTAATTAAACGCATCCGGAAGCGAAGCGCGTCAAGCGACATCGAGACCGATCGACAGTTCGGTATAAAAAAATTTGCTATCCTTAAAGAAGGTTTCTTCTCTTCGAGCGGATTCGCTCGAGTGACAAATGTCGCTCGGTCCCACGTCTCCTAACGCGCTTTAACGGAAATTATATGCCCGCGCGAGCTCGCGGTACGACTCATGCGCGACATACAGTTGGGTGTTATGTTCGGTTCCTCGTGTCTCTACACGCGCGTATAGGCCATAACTGCTTCTTCCTTTTATTGCCGTCGCCGATCGCTACGAGCGTAAGTATAAAATCGCACCGGCTGTGCCGATCCGCGACCGACTGTATATAAGCGGAATTCCGTCGCAATGAGCTCCGCAGGCTCGCGCGTCCTGTTTTGTGCTAAAATAAATTCTCGCTGTATCCAATGTGACCTACATATCGATTTATGCAGAGAGAGTTATAAAATTTTCTTATTAGCTTCATTGTTTCGCCGATGGTTTCTTGTATTACATAGTCATCCGTCAATCATTTATTATACAACAAGCAATGGAGTTGATGATATTCATATTATGACAATGACACTATTATCGAATTTTAATCGTAATAGATAAGATGAAGCGTTCTATTCTAAAGATACTCCGTTTATTCTCTATTCGTCGTGGCGTCAGCGTCGCGTCGAACGCGGCTAAGAAAGAGGACAAAATTGTCGGGTATTTATCTTAAGGTAGGTATAACTACGGTGGTAATGATGATAATAATAATAACGCGTATCTACCATACGAATATCTTTAACTGCATTATATCAAATGTATCGAGTACACTGGAACGATATCTAAACTTAATCAGCCTCTTTATAATAATCAACAGCTATAAAACTCATCCTGATGTGTCGTAAAATTTTATATATCTTGGCTATATGTATACTTATATTGTATATCGTAAAAGTACCGTGAATGCGAGTCACACGAGTCCCGCCGGATGGACTCGATTCGACATGACGATACGTCTTTAAATCGTACGTTTACATCTATGTCACGTGGAAGCCTTTAGGCAAGCAAGAGTCGAACGAGTGCGGTCCGCCTGTTTGTCAGTTTGTTTTCACGGATATGCCATCGGACTAGCATCCATTTCTACCAATGCAGAGTTATTACTTTTTATCTTTTTCTAGTTCTAAGAATTAGAAAAAGATAAAAAGTAATTTAAACCAAGATTAAAGTTAATCCGCATTGGCGGAAATGGACGTAAATCGCTTAATCTTCTGTGAAGGAGGATCATTTACCTTTCAAGGTAATTATACTGTTATTATTAATTAATGTAATTAGGAACGACTTCATCAGCATAGATTAATTATCTCCTTTTAAGAGATAAAATATTATCTTTTTTAACAATTAACTTTGTAAGTTTGCAACGAATGTACTCTTTATAAAAACTTTAATTGCAAATTGATTTTTAAAGCAGATTTCATCCACTTTCGCGTTGCAGCGTCGCAAGCTTTGAAATTACAAAAGCGAGAGGAAGTTATTTTCAACTCGTCTATCAGATCGCGGAGAAATTAATTCTATTTACAGCACGGTAGGCGCTTACCGCGCGAATCGCTCGCGGCAAATTGCACTCGGCAAACTTGCTCGCTTATCGGCTTCATATAAGTAAGAATTAAAATCGTAATTATAGTATAGTCATTTGAATCAATCTTATGGCTTACGTGCCTACGCGTTCTATCACAATTCGCCTAAAGAAGAGAAAAAAAAACGTATCACCCTTATCTACGTAACTTATCTAAGTTCTGCCATCATCGACTGCAACGTGAGAATGCACTCTCCGCCATCCGGGGAAGGATGTGTCCGACGAAGAGCGACGAGAGTCGCGTTAATTTCTGACCTTGAGCCTCGCCGACGTTGAAGCAATTCATTCGAATCACCCCGCTCGGAAATTAACATCGCGAAAATAAAAACAAAATCGACCGATTGGAGGAGAACGGAGCGAGAGAATGCGGGATCGAGTCTCTCTATTGAAACTTGAGCATAATGACTCGACCTGACCTGTATCGCTGAAGTAAAGTCGAACGCTTTAGCGAAAACACATGGCCAAACGCATTGCTTTGAGAATCTGAGGAAATTAATCTCAATTCTGTCGAATTAAAAATCCCAGGTTAAAATTAAGAGACGTATATCTGTAAGATTTACTTCCTCCAATTCCGAAAAGAGTTCGCCCACTGCTGCACTGAATCTCTTCAACAGTAAAAGCATCGCTCTCGGCAAATTTCTCACGTAAGTGTCTCTCATAAGCTCTTTACGAGCTTACCCCACCCCGATCCCACTGTTCCATCTTGTTGAAGACATTGGGCCAGCATTGATGAGAATTCTCGCGGGGAAACGTCCTGGAATCCATCCAATTGTGGATTTCATTTTCAGCGATACTATACGTTACATTCCAGATGCCGTATCTAGGCTCTGCCAAAAGTGGAACAGTGGGACGAAATGGAGCAAAACAGAAGAAGATACACGAAACATCCGTTTCGTCCCGCGCAAAGAGAAATTTGTCCTACTTTTTGGCACACGCTTCCCTTGTCTCTCATATCGTGACTTAGGGCCGCTTATTACGACGATGGCACAAATCAAATCCATGGAAATCTTATCGAAGTGATTTAGAGTGAATACCGTGAACACACCGGATTAAATTACGCCGATACAAGGCGACTCTGCATTTCCAGACGTTCCGACCTGAAAATCAGGGATTAAAATGCGATAGCCGAGTACGGATTATATAATCTTTTTTTTTTTAAATCGAATTCGACTTGCGCCATCCTCAAAATAAACGGCGTCCAGTCGAAATCACCGACTCTACTCGTGGATCAAATGATTTCGATGAACCGCCTGCGCGATTACTCGCCCACACGCAACATCTTTTTTCACCTCCGATCATTATCCTATACGACAGCACGAACAAATGCTATTGAGTGAGCTACATACACGTGTATGCGTTACTAGACCGTTACGATTAATGTAAATATATTGTCGAATATATCCAGAAACTCAAGCGCGTCCGCTTCGAGTTCTCGGGCGAAACAGTTCGTGACAGTTTCGGCCGACACAGTCACTCAATTCCGGGGGTGTGGGAGGTCCTCGATCAAATCCGTGGAATAACTAGCACGTCGTTGACACAGGAGCACGTAGGCGGATCTCCGGATTATGCACCGTATACTTTTTTAAAGCCCCGAAACAGAATCGAAATTGTGAAACGGGCGAAAGTTCACGAGTTCATCCGCCGGCGTTACGATGATCGATATACCGAGATCGCCCGTCTCAGCTGTAGCGTCGTTAATCTTCGTTATTCATATCAAGGGACACACAAGGGCGCGTTTATAATTAAATTCTGGCGTTGGTCTGAGTATCCGGATCCGCGATATCGATATACCTCGCCTCGTGCGATTTTCGCGATTCACAGGTTCGATTCTTTTAGATGGACAGAAGCGCATATACATCCATTTGTTAACTCTTCGAGCGGATTTTGCGTTTGTTAAAAAATAAATAACACTACGTAGTATATATATCTAAAATAAAAAGTACAAAAGACCGATTTTTAAGATTCTTTCCTCTTAATCTTTTTATACAAAATAACGATTAAATGGTAAATTCCTGTAAAGGGATAATATATATTCTTCTACGGCAACGTATCCCCAAAGAGTTAACAATATCCTTTTTCTCTCGATACAACCGTAAGCTCATAAAGCGCGTACATCTGCGATATCTCTTCCTCGTCGATACAATCATAAGCGTGAAATGAGTTCGAAGATGCTTTAAACTCGTCGCACGCTTCTCGACTGATATCTTCGTTTATATACGTATATTTACAGGACTAGAGTCTTACTTAAAATCTCGGCTGCCTGCTCGAGGAGGGTCTCGAATCCGCGAGGGGGGGTGATCGAGAATCGATCGTAGCATCGTCGAGCAAGCAGAAAATTATGAGCATAAACGCGTGTGTTACCTTAAAGACTATACGCTTACTTTAAATATACTATGCAATTAGTACCCATCGTTTTCTCTTACGAGTAAGAGTCATCAACGCAAATTGCCTGATATTCCGGCTAGCACCATTCTACGGAGTGCCATCGGGACGCCTCTTAACAGATATCGCTCAACTGACATAGTGTTTTGCCTCTAAACTTAGCATTGATTAAGATACGTTTCCATCTTAAATAATAATTAAATCTTTTGCTATATATAATTGAACATTTACGTCGCGATAATTATACAATATTCTTTATCTTAATAATCCTTTAATAAAGTTATTGAAAAAGTATTAATATATATACATATATTTCTTCTTATTTTTATCATATTCTTTCTATATTATTTCGATTCCTTTATGTTTTATAACATAATCTTAATCGTAATCTTTATTTTCCTTAAATTTCCCAAATTTAGAATTAATGATGAAAAATGCGTTAATCGTGATATTCACTGTGGGATAATATTTTTTCTCTCTCGTAATAAAGCTCACATTTTCAGTTGTCACCCATCTGTCCGTTTATATCTTCCGCGAATGTTCGGAACGATACGTGTTAATTAGCGTCACAAAAAACCCCATATCCAGTTTCGGTCAATTCCATCAAAAGCACTTAATCCGATTGCCGTGGGCCAGTGTCATGTTAAGGATCGTGTTACTCGTTAAAACCTGCTCTCATCTTGCTTCTCATCGCGAAGCGCCAACAGCGCCGCAAGAATTTCGCTTTTCGCCTTATTATCGAGATAACAAAGCGTGTCTCTTTGACATCGACCATCTACGAAACGTAACGCGTGTCCTTTCATGCTCGATCCAAACGTGAGTTCCGAGAGAAAAGTCGACATTTGAGAATGACAGGGATTGGTGGTAATGTGCAAAATTCAAAACCTCGATGACTTTAACGAGTTCGCGATCTTATACTGAAATAGAAATGTTTCGCGATTCATTGATTGTCGTGTTCGAATTCGTGATGTGGAACAGGGAGATCTGTGTGTGTACATATTGCAGCAAACAGTAACGGAGAGTAGAATTTAACGAACTTTATAAAAAAACAGATCATAGTAAATTGTTATCTTTACTCGAACAAAACGTACTGGCATTGAGATATCTTAACTGAAAACAACTTCAATTTCATATTTATTTGACATACTGCCCGATAACGAGCCGAAAGTGATATATTATTTAAAATTCTAAATTTTTAAACATTACAAATCCAAGCAGTATGTCGTTCAAACTATAAATATATATTTCATTTCTACGTAAGTCAAAAAAATAAAATAAAGATTAATTAGTTTAATTAATTATTCTCTCATAAAATGTACCCTTGAAGCGTTTGCTTTAACACGTACAAAGATCACTGCTACAAAATGTTAGGTGTTCGAGATTTCCGCTCTCTTGAGATTTCCTCCATCACTTTAATTTTTCAAGTCCCGATTCCAGCCGTTTGCGTTCTATTAAATTTTGATCTCTTAATTTACTCAAGTATCCCCGAAATCTTCCTCTCGCCTCTTTCCACGATTTATAGCAACACGAATATCTTCTATATAGATTGTCAATAGTTATACAGTCATTTTGCTAGTCGTTTCATCCTGACTTTTTCAACTAATCAATACTCCAAACAATCTTTCCCGGGGATGCCGATATTCATGCAGAATTGTTAACTTTTCAGTCTCTAGACATGCGCTTCTCATGTCAGAAATCACGCAAGTTATTTATGATCGCGAAATAGAAACAAATGTTCGTCAGTGACGTTTCAAACGTGATAAATGATCCTATATAAATTCAATAGTGACATTCAACCGCGACAAATGATTCACGTCGTTTTTCAAACTCGTAAATGTGAAATATGACACAAAAATTTCTCTAAATTATAATTCCCATCATATTTTACTAAACGAATTTTCAAAAAGTGTCAAGTTATTACGAAAGCCAATTTATTTCAAGCTAATGCAAATGCCGAGGAAAAAAGGCTGAACTTACGTGCTGGATCGCACCGGGGAAATCTGTCGTACTACCTAGCGTAAATGCCGGTTAGGTGTTTTTCGTTGAATCAGATGAACCAGGTCGGGGATAATCCGTCTGGATTAAAAAGAAGAGCGTCATCTCAATCCTGCGCGAATTGGACCGAAAATCTCATCGACCCGTCTGGGCAAGCTTTGAACATCTGCCAGCGTCATCCGTATCATCCGCACCGGTTTATCTATTTAGTTAACGTATTTACCTATCTGAATCAATCGAGAATTTTCACCGCTCTCGCGATATCGATTCTCGTGACCGATATCGGAGATTTGGTCGCGAGAGAGAAAGAGAGAAAGAGAGAGGGAAAGTTGTCCCCTTCAGCCTGCCTCCAATACTAAAGACGTTCTTGGAAGTTGAGTCAGCAAAAGATGCTGTGAATATATAGCGCCTACGCTGATAAATGCGGTTTAGGATACTTGTCTTACAACTTGTTAGTCAATGTCGCTATTTTTCAGAATTTTACTTTACGTTGCTGTTAAAAAATTTTGATAAATTAAGCTCTCAGAGTGCGGAATAAAAAATGTAATAATAAACAACGTACAAACGTATTTATTCGCTGATCCTAAATCGCTGCTGTGACAAAAATCTAATAATCCGCGAGACCGCGTTTCAGTACTGCAGGGCTAAAGAGGTGTGAAAGGGCAAGAGCAAGACAAGGAGAGGAGGGGACTCGGATTAATCTCGACCTCTCTCACTTCGATGGATCGTGTGTTTGATGTCTCGAGGGGATGTGGTAAATCGCGCGCGAGAATACCTTAAGGACTACTTTTGGCCAGAAACGCGCTCCGTTGCGACGAATATCTACCGGGATGTAAATGTTCGAGACGGTGGAGCTTGGCGGTAGTGTAAATAGGAAGGCGTATCGCTCGATTGCGAGTCGAGAATAACTGAGACTTAATTAATGCGCTGATAGTGCAAAACCGTGCTGGGTGTCTCCCTCCCCAGACATTAGCCCTTTCGATGCGCGAGAAAGGGACGCCCTGCTGAGAATAGTACGTCCTTAATGCGTAAAGAGGCAAATGATGTTCGCGTATGGTATTAATTCGCGAACATGCATTCGCAAAATTACGGTCTCGCGATAAAAAGTAAACCAAAAATTAACATATTACAATTCCATATTTATATAATGTAGAATAATCTGTCTAACATAAATAAATTATTGTTTCTTTTTATTAGAAAAATTATCCAATATCCAAAATAACAGCTCAGCTTCATTTCTTTTCGCTTTCAGATCGAAAGAGATATAACGATGTTTGTAAAATTCATTTTTATTATAACCGCTAATATTTTATTTTATTATAATTGCTAAAAAGGAAAGAGAAAGCGTATCGATAATAACAATCGAAGCTTGTAAATGTTTATCAAAATTATTTTATCGACGGGCCGTACAAAAGTACCGTGAGTCAAGTCTAATTTGCGAAATAGTTTTTGTTATTGTAGAGTAGAACATGCAAATTTCGTTACGTATAAAATAAACACCAACGTGTTTTTAATTAAATAACAAACGAACGTGGTACGAACGTATAAATTTTATACGTTTTCTCGGTGAAAATTCATTTATTTTGCTTTCCAGGCAAAAGATGAATTCTTAAACCACAGTTCTATATTTTTATCTAGCTGGTAGATTTCCACACAGCATATCATTGTGTTTGCACTATGATGCTTGTTAATAATATGTAATTTTCGAAGGTTAAGATGCGTGTCAAATAGCATTTCTGATTAGTAGCTGTGTATATTTTTAGATTATTAACAGTGCACAATAACGCTCTAATAATGCGACAGAGTAAGTAAATAGAAGCGCGATCGATTCTGCCACAGCTTGAAAACGCAAAATTTTTCAATGTCGTTGTTATTTTTCAAATATTATTATTGTATAGTGCTGGAAAATTCCCAGCAATCGTATTTTTTTTTTCAATTACGTAATAAACCTGTGCGATGTAATTTGACGATTTGCCATCGAGTATCAGACTATGGAGACACCGAGCACGGTTTCTAGTCGAGATATCATCAGACAATGTCTCCGTATAAGCAATGATAATTCACGATAGTTTAAAATATTGGTTCGCGTAGAGTATCGTTAATCAAGCGGTAAAAAGTGATGAAGGATTTTCATCACGAGGTCCCTCGTTTCCTAATGTCGACGATAGTTCAAGCCCTCTCGGGGGTTTTGCGGGTCGATCGCGATCTAAAACGGTCAGACTTAAAACGGAGTTTTGGCCGGTCGAGCCGCGGTTGACCATTAACCGACGTTAACCAGTCATCAATCACTCACCTCCGTCGTTCGTCAGACAGTTTTACTCATGCATCGTATATGCGGAGACCGTGCCCAAGATCGGGGCGGACGAGAAACGTGACGAGATCAATTAATTCTCAGTTACCCGAATCGGATCGGCGTGTAACGCGAGACGCGTCGTTTTCATCGTCGCAGCCGCATCGGCGTCCTCTTCTCGTCTCGACGAACGAGAAGATTCTCCTAGATCGAGAGCGGCTGCTCGTCGCAACGGTGCACGAAGCCGTGCTGCTGTTGCTTATGTTGTTGCTGATGCAGCAACTGCTGCTGCTGTCGCTGCTGTTGCTGCTGTCATCCGCTCTGCTCGGGTAGCAGTATGCTGACGGATTTTCGGTTCGCCGTGGAGACGACCTGGTTCGTTGCGGCCAGGGCGGACGTCGGTAGTGGCCGATGGGACGGCGCGACCACGCGCACCTCCGGCCTGGGTGAAGCCTCCCTCAGGGGGCTACCGACGCCCACCAGTTCCTCGGGGTTCGTCGCCAATACCGCCGACGGTCTGCAACGACGACCGCCGTTCGTCTCGTGAGTGTCGCGTACGTTCGCCTCGGCCGCGTCAACCCGTCAGTCCGTAAGACAGATGTATTTCGTGCATTTTCAGATAAACTCGGTCTGGGTAAATTAATCTTTTCTTTTGTATTTATTCGTTTTTAGGATTTTTTAATTCGTTATAGATCCGTTAAGATATATATATTTATTGATTTAGTTTAGTTTTTTCTAATAATTGCAAATTCAGTCTTTTCGAAATATGAAACGATAGGCTTCGATCTTATGGACTGGGGGTTAAAGGACAATGGCAGAAAATTCATGCATTTTATTGACTAAATTAATGACTACGTTTACACAGCGGCTTATAATCCGATTTAATAAGTACCGTATACTATCCGATTCAAAATTTTTCTTTTTTGGTCATAAATATGATCATTTAGATATGAGCCTTTTTGATACTTGAACTACAACTTTTTTAGTATATAAATATCGAAAATTAATTCAAATGCTTAGAATATCAAAATAGGTTCATATTTAAATGATCGTTATAATCAAAAGAAGAAAAATTATGGATCAGATAGTATACAGTAGTTATTAAACCGGATTACAAGCAGCCGCGTAAACGTAGTCAATAATGCTACTTTTAACATTTATTGACTAAATTAATAATGCTTCAACATTTACCGACTTTAATAGTGCTATCTTTAGCATAAATAAATGAACAAGTGGAACTATTAGAATCTCGTCGGAATTCGTATTTATTTATTGAACTATTACGTGACTCACATGAATAATTTTCACATTACCACATTCAATTTGTGCTAAAATTAGAGACTGCTTCATTTGCGGAGGCGCTGAATTTATTTCACGAAGTGCGTTGCCCGCACTATCGGTATTCGTATTTGAATATACACATCGGAATCAAGTATTAGTAAAATAAACGGCATTCACCTACCTGTGCTGCGGGGGCGGCGTGGGCGTCCGCGATAGAGGGAAACTGGCGACTTCCCTCGTCACCGAAAGCGACCGGATCGATCCGAATGTTTCGGCCGGCGATAAATTGGCCCCGACGCTTTGCACCATGCCGCTACTGGAACACGGACATCGGTTAATTGCCAATTAGGCTGCCCACAGAAGCATGCACGCGGCTCGTCTGTCTTAACCCTTAAGTTCTTTCCGAACGTGTCGCCAAGGGTGGACTCAACGTGTGACTTTGTTCTTACGTTTCGCGGAATACAAGTGAATCACTTAGCCGAGGGGTTTCGGACCAACAAGAGACGGTTTCGGAGACTAACAAGAGAAGTTTGGCGACCCGTAAACTCAAACAGATTTGAAACTTCGCGCGGATATAGATTTTAGGGGATGGAGCGACCCTATAGAGAGATAAACCAATTCTCTCGAGTTTCTCCGATAGCTTTGAAATCGTCCAAAATTGTCACGGAAAAGTTAAATAAGAAATATTTGTTGCAGCTTTTTTTTGAGAGATGTAAAACTGTGTAACAGTCTTTGGAAAAAATTAATTGGGTTTTAGTCTTGTTCTAAGCGCCTAACTTGAGAAAAAACATTGGTATATGGAAATAAATTTTGAGAGAAACCTCGGAAAAAAATGACATTGTCAAATTCCATAAAGATAAGTTAGAGCGAATGAGAAAGAAACTCTCGGAATATTCGTGCACAGTTTCAGTACGCTGCAACTTGCTCGAGTACGTCAGTCCTCGATTAAATATGCCTAATGACCGCGAGATGACGCATAGAATCTATTCTTTTTTTCATAGCAGTTCTTAAGAACTTTACACTTCGTTGCCCCGGAGCAAGGTTCTACCGGATCGTTACGAAGACGTGATTAATGCTGCACGCAAGACGTTAATCACTCTCACATTCGTACACGCCAAAACGCGCTATTAAATCCAACTTCGATCATGCCTCTAAAAAAAACTGTTATAAATACTCCAATTTACGAGGAGAACTGACTCTTCTTTATATCGAAAAACGCGATTAGCTTCCCGTCATCAATATAAAAACCCAGACAGCACGTATGTCTAAAAGACGCCGTAAAGACCTCTTTTAGACATCTTTTAGACATCTTTTAGACATGCGTGCTATCTGGGAAGGAGCTGAAGATATTTTTTATCAATATGAGGAATGCGAAATGCATGCGATTCTGCGCTCTAGACGAGAGATTCCAAAGAGAGCGCGGAAAAATCTGCAGGCCGACATATGAAAACTCGCGCACGTATCACGGCTTACATAACAGATATATGGATTTCACACACTCTCGCCCTCTTTCCGCCTCTGCCTCGTTCGCGCCGTTAACATTTGTCAAGTTGACGAAAAGCCTCCTGAATTTGAGAGCGGAGCAAAAGAGCCAATCGATAGCTTCGATAAGTACGGGCGCTGTAGATACACCTACGCATTCAATTTGCCTCTACACGCGAGGCATTTTTGCCCTTCGCTGACGCGAAAAGAACGTCTCGTTCTTGTCCCACGTTCTACTAAGAGCCGCGACTATTTTAAGGCTTTAAACGCGACCACGAGCGTAACGGCATAAGCGATTTCTTCATAGAATTTCTCCAAACACGATTAAAACGCAAGGCATGCGGAACGGTATATTATCCGTTAGAAATATCGCGACAAAAATAAGCGGATATCCTAAAAAAATATCTTGTTCTTTTACAAAGAAATACGTGTCACATTATTGACTACATCGAATCAAGTTTGACTAATCTGTTCTTTGTAGTTTTCGCTTCGCAAAAAAGATTTCGCTTTTTTTCCGTTTCCAATGTTAAACATTTCGATAATTAAATTCTAAAATTAAAATTTTACTAAATTAAAATCTATTTATACAGAACTAAATAAAGAATATTATTTTCTGCTATATGTGTATTTTCAGAATCGCAAAAAGCTATTATAGGCCATTGAAAATTAATAATACGTTTGAATATTTTAACAGAAAAATTTTAAAGTGATAAAAATTGTTAAATCGGTTTTAAATCAATTTATGAATTTTTTATATAAATGCACAAAGGTAAAAAATATAATGTATAAAGTACATAAAAACATTTATCAGCGTATAACGCTGACTAACGACAAGCCTGCTTATCTGCAATAGATTCCAATGTATCTCGCATTCGTGCCGCGGGAATTCGCGAAACGATTATCGGACGACGGGACGGGAAATAGTTGATCAAAGTGGATGGTTATCGATATTGCAGCGGGGGCCCTGAATGCTTTGAGAGATGCCATGAATTATTCATTCAGACCCGAGCGGGCATGTCAGGATGTCGAAGTTATATATCCGACAAACTCGCTACTCCGCTCACATCCGCTGAATTTGCGCGAACTTTTCGGAAGGATCGGTTCCCTCGCGAAGGGACATCCCTTAGGTCTTCTGGAAAAATTTTCGTCGGAAATGGAACAGGATAGATTGATAAATAAAACAAATTCAGCTTTAACAGAAGCTTTTAACAGATTTACAGATTTTGGCAAAAATTGAGATCCATTTGTTTATATATATATATATATATATATATATAGATTGATTTAATACGTTTTAAGATTAAAAGTACACAATTTTTGGAGAGAATATTCCAAACTTGGCGTAAGCTGAACGGCAAGTTTTGTGCAAGTTCATAACTCTAAGTAAAATAGCTTCATCCCTTAAACTATGCGCGATTAACGGCCGCGCTCATATATCGCGGAAAAGAAGGGCTTTTTCTTGTTCTTATTCCATTTATCTACGGTAATATGTTTGTTCCAATTTATGAGTCGGCACCAACGCATCATAAAATTATAGCGCATTTATCTCGCCTGCTTCGCGTTACTTTTACGGCTTACCTTAAGTAGCGTAGAATATTTTACTCGCATAAAAAAAGATGAGAGATGAAACTCAGAAACTTTGTGTATATTATGATAATTTAATACTTTATATATCACTGGAATAGTTGAAAGCTACCGCTTCAAAATTTATCTTTGTGCATTTATATAAAAAATTTGCAAGTATAAAAACATAATATTAGTTCTTATAAAATTCTCACAACAAGTGATATTAAAAAGTTGCTGATGACTCTTGCACTCACATTATATTAACGAAAATCATTATAGTCGGAAATAACTGTAATCGTTATAGCGAGTGTAGAAGATCGCAATTAAACGTTAACAACTCGTTAATGCTTCTAGTACAAGTGTTTCTAGTAATTTAGCGTAGATATCGTAGAATAGCACGGGTATTATTAGTTGAAATAAATATAGTATTACATATATATAACATTATTTATGTAACATAATATTGCAAACGCGTTTCCGGGTTTTTCCAGTTCCCACAACATCAATTGTTATCACATTATGCCAGACGATAAAAAATGATTGCATAAATAAAAGAGGAAGCGTTAGCCATCGTACCTTCATCAATCGTGCAACGTTACTTTAATATCAAATGCAGCGATATTGCTGTCGTCATTTTTTTTATTTCAGGAAAGAGCAGTTGAATAAATAAATTCAATATCACTGATGAAAAGCAATTTGTTATAAATTTAATTGCTCTAAGAACAAGTATAAATTCCTTTTGAATGCTTGGATGTAATGTATAATCATGGATTTATTAAATTATTATTAATGGACTGATTGTCAAGCGTAATAACACTAAACAAGAAATGTTTTATCGAAATGATCTCTTCCCTGAAGTCATGATTAAGTCATAGAAAAGTCATTTGTCTCATCAGTCACGCGCCTCTGGCGATGAAAATCAAGGAATCAATATGACGATTGACGTACGTGGCAGGAAATTATAATGGATCAGCAATGAATTAAAACGTACATTGACTACCGCCCGGATGAACTTTGTGCGACTTACACTGCCGAGCTATGTTTGTCTCATGGCTGGATATAACGTCTGATAAAATATGTATAAAACCTATTTTGAGTGGACGTGGCCTTTACGCGGACGACAGCGATGTCGCTGTTATGTCGAAAACGGAACTCTGCAATGTTCTGCGAATTTACATAATTGCGGAAGGCCTTATCGCTAAGTATTGCTTCTCGCAATGTTTCTTCGATGAGAAATTCAAGTCAGGCTTACAAGGGAAGGGTCAACCCTTGGGGTCACCGATTTTGTCGAAATTTTACTAAAATGTAGTATTGATATAGAAGTGACAAATGCTGTACGGAGACGATGCGCTTCTCAACCGTTGCCGAGAAATCGCGATGTACTTATATTACAGTATATACATCATATACAATATATTTATTATTATTATTATTACTTTTAGACAAAAAAATGTTTTAAATTATAATTTTAAAACTGTGCATAAAATGTTCGTAAAATATTAGCGATTTTGAAAGTAAATAAAAAAATATATATATATTGGCGGGGATATTTACATAATATTAAAAAAATTGTATGTATATTTATTGGTTTATTTATTAGTTTTGTATAGGTATAAAAAAAGGTTACAATAAAAAAAGGGAACGTTCCTATATTACTACAAGAAAAAAGAGAAATAGCATCTCGTGAAGATGTTATAAAAATTCACTCTTTAATATTGCATCAGTTAAATGCTCCGGTATTTTCACTTATGATTAAATACGCATGGTTTGCATCAAAACTGACGAGCAAATAACGGCCGAGCTTTTTGAATGTTAATGACGTGTGTTTTCCTGTCTCATTATTAAAAACAAAATGTGCTTGCGAAAAAATTGGATTTATAAAGTGTGCTTGGTGTAAGTCAGTTCTATGTTTCACTTGTTTTTTTTATTTCAATCACTCTAAAGTTTGTAAAGTTACAGAGCAAGACGACAAATAATCGCAATCATTTTATTATAATATTCTCTTTTTGTACGCCTTTTTTTATTGTAACCTTTTTTTTATACCTATACAAAACTAATAAATAAACCAATAAATATACATACAATTTTTTTAATATTATGTAAATATCCCCGCCAATATATATATTTTTTTTTATTTACTTTCAAAATCGCTAATATTTTACGAACATTTTATGCACAGTTTTAAAATTATAATCATAAACATTTTTTTGTCTAAAAGTAATAATAATAATAATAAATATATTGTATATGATGTATACTGTAATATAAGTACATCGCGATTTCTCGGCAACGGTTGAGAAGCGCATCGTCTCCGTACAGCATTTGTCACTTCTATATCAATACTACATTTTAGTAAAATTTCGACAAAATCGGTGACCCCGAGGGTTGACCCTTCCCTTGTTAGCTTTATTCCACGCAGACAACCACGCGGGAAATAAATAGCTCCGAGTTCGGTAAAAGAAAGAAAGCAAACTTGCAATTGTTTGATAAAGAAAAACATGAAAGAAATATTACGACGCCGGAATCGGCAAGAAAGCCGTTTCTAAAACCCAATATCAAACTTCAGGAACGCGTCCTATTTTTACACTCCGCGGTGTGACATTTACAGTGATATATATTTTCTATTATAACGCAGTTTGAAATCCGTCGGTTTTGCCAAGCTTGGCGCTAATAAATCGAATCTCGGTATTAGGCGTGTCACCGGGGGTAATTTATATATGATGTATATATATATATATTGGAAGATGTTAGCTGTACTCACCTGACGGAGCCCGAGGTCACCAGGAAGGGCATGGGCGTCGGGCACGGGCTCAAAGGCGAGCTGCTCACGGAGCTGCGGGTGCTGCTCAAAACGGAGTGCGGACATTGCGGCGGGCCTACGTGCGGTCCTCCTGCACCGCTTCCGCCTTTGCTAGACGTGCGGCCTCTCAGACACGGGATCTTCGGCCATGCGCTCACGTCCTTGCCAGATACCCCTGAAACAACACACATCTCACTGGTTATTTTAGGAACGAGCGCCGAAAACCGATGCACTGATGAAACATGCAGATACATCAGCGGCAAATTGTTTAACTAATTAGTCTCGAGGGTAGAGTTTTTGAGAAATTGAAATAACTTTTTGTTAATAGAAATACAATTATGGAGCTTTTGATAATTCGAATTTCGAAGAAGTGAGATTATATAACACACTGTATTTGGTCTGAAATAGTTTATTTCAACAAAAATTTCATTTGAGATTTACTTTAAAAGATATTAAACTCGAATGTCAGATAGTTACAAACGTAATAGTTAATTAAACTGATATTACACTATGATATTGATAAAGAATCTATCTCTAGATTGTCATTCGGTGCTTTGAAACGCATTGTATAATAGGTATGTATAAATATAATAGACAGATTATAATAGATTATGCCTCGCAACAAAATATATTCCGAGTCTATAAGCGTATCGTGGTAAAAAAGTTGTTGGTATTTTTAACTACCTCAACATCATTATAAACAGGGACTTTTATCTCTTTTTTAACAAGCTTTATTTAACGATTTTGAAAATATAAACTGTTTCGCTTAACTTTAAGCAACATGTGAATAAGAGCTGGGAATAAAATGATAAACGTATACGAACGTGAAAATACTATTCGTTGAAAATTTCCCGGTGTTTAAAAGCAAATTAGATGTAGAATATAAAATGCCTCATTATTTTCTAATATATATCACCTTTAATAAATTTTTATTTACAAAAGAACGCCAACTTGGAAAATTCTAAGTTAGTAAATTTTTGCACGTAGGAAAGAAAAGTCCATCGGTAAATCAAGGGAATTCCTACGAAAGTTATTACGAAAGTTTCAGGGAAGAAACGTAAGGAAGTCCTTTGGCCCTTGTACGACTTTTCTTCGATATTCATCTCAGGAACCATTATGAGATAGCCGTGCTGGTATGTGTGCTGCACGCCTATCACGCGTACCGTGCCCGGAGTATCGTTATGCGCTCCTCCCGTATTGGTAACGTTATTGCAGCGTCGGGATAATGCGGCGTTTAGTATGCAAAGGGGAGCTTTCGCGACCTCTTTTGAATCCACCGGCCATTTAAATATACGCGGCATTGTTGGTGATTTGACGAAACGATACGCGTAGAACGTCTCTCTCGGTCGTTTAGATTTCCGTTAAGAGATAGGAGCCCCATACATTAGCAGACGGAACGATCGCATCTTCACTACAGACGGCAACTGGATTCGCTCTTCGTTTGACACTAGTTGCTATAGCGGACTGTAAATAACGCGTGTCATCGTTCGATAAGGGAGATATAAATTGCGATCACGTTTCGTACTGATGTCGGGGGCACGATTATTTAAAATGTCGTTACGAGCGAAATATATTCTGACTCTTTTTTTCCGTAACTGTTTGAAGGTTAAATGGAAGGATCTTTAAACACCGATTAAACGTCATATACAAAAAGATATATAGATAAAAAAGATGTAAAAAATTCGAGAATGCATTTCTGAGATATATACCTAGACTTAATTGACATCCCGACGTTTGTTTATTATAGCATCGTTAACGGAAACTCGACTCGGTGCCGATAAAGGAAAGAATGTGTTTAGAATAAAGAACGTGAATGCATTCTCGGAATTTTGAACCCTTTGTTTTAACTGGGTGTATAATTTTGCGAAATTTATTACGTCCGAAATTCAGGAATGCTCGTTGGACATCCCCGGGATCACGGTCGCTCGCCAATTAAATGCTGGCATTGCTATTTGCTAGCTACCTTCCAACATCAACGTTGGATAATTCAGAGACAGGAAGGAAGCCGCTCAAGCCGTCGTGGTGCAATGCGGTGGGGCGGTGAGCAAGTACAAGCATGAAATTTGTAACGCGGTCGGACTCTCAACTCGAGGAGGATCTGCACACAGCGCGGAATACTCGCGGTTCTGCAATTCTCGGTCTCCCCAACAATGGAGATCAGCGCGCGTCGACAAAGCCGGTGGGGGCCCACGTTTTCGTTCCCAGCTATGTACGCTTCACGGGTATGTACACGTACGAACGCGAAAAAAAATTATGGCTGTTGCCAAATGCATGACTGCACGGTGATGTCGTAACACCCCCCGCGAGGCGAGAAGATGTAGGTGAATAGATGTGCATGTGATGCTGTGTATTCTTCGTCGATAGCACGAAGAGTCATTTTATTGCGACAAAAATATTTTATATAGCAAACATCGATAAATGTTTGTGTAAATATATTCCTTCAGATGAAAAACGTATTATATTAATAAAATGATTTATGATAATATATTTCTTAATAAATATTACTTGACAATGAGATATTTGAAAAAACCTGCTTATTTCTTTTGTATATTTTTATATTCGCAAAAAAACAATATGATATACCGTCTACCGTCTACGTAAACGAAATTCTACCCTCCCAGGACTCTCTAAATACAAGCATTCAATAAGGTGAAAGGTTACGGCGATTAGTGGGGAGATTAATTTTTCCTTCCAGGAAATTACAAAATCTTTTAGGTAACGACTGGTAAAGACTGCGCTGACGTAGGCTTTAAAAGGTTTAAAGAGAATTTTCAACATACGAGGTAGTATCGTGAAGTTTTAATAACGAAATTAGTAATCAGTTCTTTCATGATAATTAATTATTAAATAATCATCCAATATATTATTTAATGATTACGATAACAACTGTTAATTCCACAGTATTATCCAGTTATTATCCAATCCCACGCACAACTTAACAATTTCAATTATCCTCCCTCGGCCATTCATTATTTTTATAGCGTCTGGACAAAAGCTCTCGAGCTAAATTCGATTTATCGGCGGACGTGTGAGTGTACGAGCATGAATGTTTATGTCGTGCCTGGCCGTCGTATAGCCGTCACGCAAGGATCGCTTAATCTCAAAGTCAATAGCCGTCATTTCACGTCCGTCAGAATTTCTCGGGCTTCGTAAAGCCGACAATGGCAGAAAAGAGTGAACGCGGCGGTGGAATACTGGGTATTGCGCTGTCGTCGGTACAAATCGCGCGGACAATAAGAGGAGAGGAAGAAGTCACAATCCGGAGGCCGAAAGTATCGGAAAACCGTTCGATATTCGTCCCGAGATGAGGTCTTCGAGTAGACTGGTAGAGAGTTTCGTCGTGGGAGGACGATAAAGAAGAAAGAAGGATGAGACGGCGAGGCCTGGAAACGACAATCCACCGGGATTTGTTCCTGACCAACGTCCAGGATCTCAATAAACTCGCGGCGAACCGCCGATCGATTACCAGCGTTCACGTATCCGTGGATATATCTGACAATCGGCCTTTACCGTCTTTTCTTTTAATTGAGCGAAGAGAAACGACGGTTATTTCGATCTTAGAGAACGTTAGAAGCGATTAAAAAATTGAAATTGACAAATGGAACTCTTCAACTACTTGTAATATCGAGATCTATTTTATAAAGTATTGGAAAGAACAAGAAAAGAATAGAAAAAGAGTCTCTATATGGTACTTTATCTACCGCGCGTTACAAATGTCTCACACACTTTGCAGTTTTCATATAGGGCAACTTTTTTGTTAATAAATTTAAAGCTGACCTTTTTCTTTCCTAACGAGAATTTGATCGAGTATCTTCTTGGCAATTTTTAAACGCTAATATATCATGTATGCATAACAGATATGTAAGTATGCATAACAGATTTAGAACAGGAATCGTTGAAAATAAACTGTAACGCGTATACGTATAGATATGCAGTACCGAAATAACACCGTTTTAATTGCTTAACCGACTGACATAGTTGATTGGAATAGGTCGAAGGAAGGTAGCCGAAGGTAGCGTTTTAATTGGTTGACCGGGCATCGCCGAAAAGTGGGCGACCCACTTTTGGTAAAGGCCAAGACTAAATCTACTGGCTAGCCCGCGTCGCTACGTTATGCCGTATTAATCACCGTCTCCCTCGCCCGTTATCTCTGACCGCCGCGCTAGGGTTGGCGTGTGCCCCTGCAGCATACGATAAACCTGACCTTTCAGCAAAATAAAATATCCCATCAGATCCGACTATTGCACGGTTGTGAGCGATGCGGCGAAACGCGTCCTCATGGAAGATCAATCGGCGTTCAAATGACGATCTGACGAATCGCGAACTATTAGCGAAATATCCTCGATCGTCGGCGGAATTAATGCAGCCCCTCGGAGGTATAGGACGAACGGGATAATGCCGACCGCCAATTCTGTCCCTTGTGGAACAGCTGCGCATTTACGGGAAATAGAATCGACGGCTCAGAATCCTGATGGAATAATTGAGAACATAGCATAGAGAAAGTTGAAGGTAATAATTTCGAAAGGACTATTCGTAGACCCAACTTGTGGAGATATTTACGAAATTTAAAAAAATATTTATATATAAAATAGAAAGTGTTTTTCTTTTTCCACAGGTAAATATAGAGTATTTTTTCAAAAGTTTACTCTAAATGTTATCACTACTTGAAAACGGTTATTTTGTTATCATCATCGTATATGTATTAAAAGAGTCGATAAGCTTCCTCATGCGCCGATTATCCGACCTTTGCATTTATGGATAAAATTCGCTGATGCATTATTATGGCTTATCGTCTAGCACAATAGCCTTATCATGCAGGTAGCATCGTGTAATCTGACGCAGGTATTACTAAAGTAATAACGCGAGATGTGTGTGCACTGTATATGCAGCAATTTAATTACAACGCTACAATTAATATTCTAATTAACAAAATGTCAGAGCGGCTTAATTAATGAAATGCGATTATTGGAAAAGACGTTAAAAACAAAGTAAAATTGTGATGCATAATGAACGTAAAGTTGCATTTTCACGTGTGTCTAATTAGTTTAGTTTATTTAATTTAACAAGACCTCTCTTCACATTGTTGAGTTCTGTAAAATTTTTAAACTCAGCCCACTATACCGCCGAGAAAATACGTCATACTAAATCTTGAAACAAATTGAAAAAATTTATCAAATAATCTAGTCCTAATTAAAGAAAAAGTTTCTCTATTATCTTTAGCTTTTAAAATTTCGCTCTTTTCTGCGAAAGGTTTTCAATCCTCTTTATCCAGAGGCAACTTTCCATATTTTTACCGAAAAAATATCATCTCTATATTATCCGAAAAATTCGCAGTTGAAAAGAGTGACGTCCAACGCAAATTATATAACTGACCAGGAAGCCTACGTCGATGAAACGACGTTATATTCATCCGCGGCAGTTTACCTCGCACTCTAGCACTTTGTCGTCATAAACCGCCGTTTTCTCTCTCTCTCTCTCTCTTTCTCTTTCACATCGTCTACTCGCCCACGGAAAACCTTTCAATACTTGAAGAACCGGAGAAAGTCAGACGGTAAGTCGCGTAGTTGGGTGGCGGGTATGCAGATAGAGGTATAGGAGAAAAAATTTTATCGACGCAACGTTTATACACGCGCGGCCCTGAGAACGCGGCTGCAACATCTGTCGTCTAAATTGTAAGGCACCGTCCGTCGTCCGTGCCGCAAATCTACATTATTATTTTGAATATTGAAATGACGGAATGGCATTTTTCCACGCGCCAGTCGGTTACGAAACAGTTCGTGCAAGCCAATGTATCATTCTTGAAAAACAGATAGTTTCTTTGTACGGTTTTTTTTTCGTGGTTTCTTGTTAGTATCATATTACTGCACACTTGAAGTTCGTATATATAAATCTACTAGGTCAATCTACTCAATCTACTGAGAATTAATGGATAGCGTGAGTTTATTAAATTCGTCGTTTCAATGAAATTCAAACAAGCAATCCGAAGCACAAACTTTTCGATAATTAATATTGGATAAAGCAAATTGAAAAGGCTTGACGATCCCAATAGGGACAGAAAGGCTAATTACAGCCTAAAAGCTTTTGGTCTTTGATTGACCCTTCTATTTCTACTTGATTTAGGGCCGGTTGTTCCAACCTGTTGGTAAACTAATTATAGTTAAATCATATGTCTGTCTTTGTCTAATTTGAAAGAAAAACGAAGACGTATACATGATTTAACTATTAGTTAGTTTACTAACAGATTGGAACAATCAGACCTTAATTTACTGGTCTGTCCATGACAGTCTAAAATTACTTGTCTGCGTGATACATATTTATTAAAGTCTTGCTAAAACAGATTTAATTCGATTGCCATTTACGAGATTAAACTTGAACATCTCTGTTTTCAAAAATTTAATTTCTAGATTTGTGTTATTTCCTTTATACGACTGATTCATGCATACTATTAGAAAATGGAATACGAGTAACTAAGAGCTAATGGAATCACAAATCAGTCGTTTTTATGAGCGGAACGCCCTCGCGAGGGTCTAAGAGCGCGCTTACCGTCGAATCTTCCTCGATAATAATAAACGTCGCGTTTATCATCAGTGACGTTCACGAACGCCGGTAAAATGCGAAATGCGATTAGGTGGAGAGCGAAGCGCGGTAACGACATTATCCGACATCGTCATAGTGTATTCGTTAAGAGGGACGAGCAGAAAGGAGTTAAAACGGAGAAGACCCACATCCCCAGGAACGGGAGAGGGAGGGCGAGGCACGGGGAGAAAGAGGAGCAGGAGCGAGGGCAGCAGATGTCATGGACCCTGCGCGACCCAGTTTGCCGTGTCCTGCACAAACTAGCTCGCTAATGCTATTGCTAAACTACCATCGACGACATTCAGCGATGCCCGCCGTCATTGGTTCCCGATTAGCAGTCAGCAATCCGTGTCGATGGCCTTAACGTTATCACTACTGCATTGTCTAATGCAGCCTCACCTATTCCGACGATCGTTTGCATCTTTTATTGACGGGCTATAGTCACCTTTGCTCAATCGTTTTTATTTCGTAAGATGTATAGAGTAACATGGCGCAAATAAATATATATCTACAAAAGAATTAATTCGAAATTTACTTTTGAAAAAAATTTCCGGACTAAAAAGAAAATAGTCTACATCCTTTTTAAAAGTATAGCGAAGCTGTTGTTCTTGCGAACAGTTTTACGGGTCGGTTATATTGAAAGCGACAGAAGTCTAACAATCTCGGTGAATCCTAACAATCTCGGAAAACCTTGGAAAAATGTTCGAAAATAAATGATTGGTACAAAGTACGTTGTATATGTGGGAAACTTTATCCGTTCCCTCGCTTCGATACTTCGCAGTAAGCGTGTCGCACAATTGAATCCTGTCGCATGAAAAATGCACTCGATTGCGTCACGGAAACGACCTGTGGATGTCGATTAAATTTCACCTTGCGGTCACTTCTTCGTCTTCTCGCCCCACGTCAACGTCTACACGTCGCGATTATGCGATTTGCATTCGTGCCGTGGCCGATGCACCAAGACTACACTTCCCGCAGACGAGCCCGCTGCGCTGCCGATGGCGAATTTACATTTAGATCGAGACACGATCGGTCCTGTCGCCGAGCGAAGTCGATTCGGCGACAACGGATGAGCACCGGTTTTCCGCTTCATTTCCGACGACGACGTCAAGGAGAGATCGCTACGGACGCGCGATATAGGTAGACTCTCTTCCTTTCCTCCTGCTTCTCGAGGCAGGGCTTAACGCATCGCCCCGCGAACGCTCTCGCAGGAAAATTGCGTACGAACTTATCGCCGAGTCATACTTCGCTTGCGCTACGCGAAGATCGAATTTACGGAGAGTTTCCGACAACGACGAGATGAATTTATCGAAGCGTGAACGCTTCACGAGATATCCGTGTTAGCGCGGAAGATAGCAAACTTGCCAACAATCTGTGAAAATATACATCAGAGTGTAGAGCAGAACCTCGCCGATAACTTCCAACGGATGTTCCGCTCGAGCAATCTGGAGCCGATTTTTCCTTAATTAAAACATGAAAGGCTCGAGCTTGTATAAAAAATATTAATAAAAATTATTATTTATTATTCTTTGATATTCATACTGTTAAAATTTATTTCATAATTTCATTCTGAGTATGTTTTAAATAATGATTGGTTAAGGAATTTTGAAAAAATATTAACAAATTTCTTTTTTATTAATTTGACCCTTTGCCTACCCTTTTTGTCCTATCGGACACCCGATGAAGTACATGCAGAAAAGGCCCTTTACTTAAACGTACAATTTCGCGTTTTTAGTTTGAACTTCATAAGGGAGAGTACACGGAGCATCGAAAAGTCGCTTTGCACGTGCTTGCAAAGCTGCGCACTTAGGGATTAAAATTTGCTCTTCGCAGCTTACAAGGGAAGGGTTAACCCTCGGGGTCACCGATTTTGTCGAAATTTTACTAAAATGTAGTATTGATATAGAAGTGACAAATGCTGTACGGAGACGATGCGCTTCTCAACCGTTGCCGAGAAATCGCGATGTACTTATATTACAGTATACATCATATACAATATATTTATTATTATTATTATTACTTTTAGACAAAAAAATGTTTATGATTATAATTTTAAAACTGTGCATAAAATGTTCGTAAAATATTAGCGATTTTGAAAGTAAATAAAAATATATATATATATTGGCGGGGATATTTACATAATATTAAAAAAATTGTATGTATATTTATTGGTTTATTTATTAGTTTTGTATAGGTATAAAAAAAGGTTACAATAAAAAAAGGCTCCTATATTACTACAAGAAAAAAGAGAAATAGCATCTCGTGAAGATGTTATAAAAATTCACTCTTTAATATTGCATCAGTTAAATGCTCCGGTATTTTCACTTATGATTAAATACGCATAGTTTGCATCAAAACTGACGAGCGAACGGCCGAGCTTTTTGAATGTTAATGACGTGTGTTTTCCTGTCTCATTATTAAAAACAAAATGTGCTTGCGAAAAAATTGGATTTATAAAGTGTGCTTGGTGTAAGTCAGTTCTATGTTTCACTTGTTTTTTTTATTTAAATCACTCTAAAGTTTGTAAAGTTACAGAGCAAGACGACGAATAATCGCAATCATTTTATTATAATATTCTCTTTTTGTACGCCTTTTTTTATTGTAACCTTTTTTTTATACCTATACAAAACTAATAAATAAACCAATAAATATACATACAATTTTTTTAATATTATGTAAATATCCCCGCCAATATATATTTTTTTATTTACTTTCAAAATCGCTAATATTTTACAATCATTTTATGCACATTTTTAAAATTATAATCATAAACATTTTTTTGTCTAAAAGTAATAATAATAATAATAAATATATTGTATATGATGTATACTGTAATATAAGTACATCGCGATTTCTCGGCAACGGTTGAGAAGCGCATCGTCTCCGTACAGCATTTGTCACTTCTACATATATCAATACTACATTTTAGTAAAATTTCGACAAAATCGGTGACCCCGAGGGTTGACCCCTCCCTTGTTAGATTAGTGTCATCGTCGACTATACTCGAGTTCACTTTTGTTTTTTCATTTTCCTTTTTAATTTCCGGTTGCGTTCGAATTAGCGTTACTCGCAGACGAAAATTTTAAAAGCGCGTCGCCGGTCACGCTTTCCATGCCATCCATCGCTCTGATTGTCTATCCCCGAGTAAGATTCTTGCCCGCGTTTTTTTTTGTACGGCCTCTTCCGCGAGACAAGCTGTGTTTAGCCACGCTCCGCGGAGTCAGACGTAATTTCGTCGTCTCGTCATAAAGCGGGAGCTTCGGTGTGGCGGTTGTTATTACCCGACGCCGCCATGGAGAACGAGATTTCTGTTTTCGCACGACGAGTGCTCGTCGCGCTTGAAATTACGACGATGGTTCTAAAAGCATATCATGTTACTCTTCATACAAAGCATGTGTAAGTGCTTGTTTGAAAAATGTTATCGCATAGTTCACGTCAGAAAACTCCAGCTAGGGTAGGATTGATAAAGAAAATAGTTGATCAAAAATCATAGCTATTTAAATGTTATTGAAAAATCGATCAAAAAGTAGATAGTTATACTTTTCGAAGAGTTATCATGTATAAACCAACATCTTTTCTCGCAAATTTTAATTTTTATAAGCATGGATGTTTTAGTATCTAAGTCTTCAATAAATATATTCATCTCGTTCCTCCTTTTTCGTCCGTTTTCGACATGATAAAAAACTCAGTCATTAATTTTTATAAAATAACTTAATATCCAAATTCAAATGTCTAAATAAGAATATCAAAGATATCAAATAATTTTAAAACTTTTCAGCAGTATATATTTGTCATCATTAATTATCTTTCTTTAGTTAAAAGTTACAATCGTTTTCGCAAAACTACATGTTAATAGATTATTTTGGAATGTCTACGCGCCTGCTTCGAATACTTCGAAGTGAGAATATCGCGTTCATTGTCGGTGTGAGGTTTCTAGAAAATGATCAAACTCACGAGGACCGTACAAAGGATATATCCAAGCGCTACCATAAAGAAAATGGGAGACGAGAATCCGTCCTCTTGATAGAATACACTAAGCTCCTTTGGCGTACGCGATGAGACGTCTGCGGCATATAGCGCGACGCTCCGGATGTGCCGAGAATGCGAGACGCGTGAAAAGGAACGCAATTGAATCGACGAACGTACAAAGAGGGAAGGAAAAGAGTAACGATTCACTCGGGCTGAAAATTAAATGGAAACGGAATTGAAAGTGATGCACAAGCGTCGCACTGCATACGTTCCACGGTTCTGGATGCAAAGAGCTCTTTTCCTCGGGAAATCGTCGACTTCTGCGCGACGAAAAATGATCGAGACGATCGACCCTCGGCAGCGTGAAATCAATCTTTCTCTGAACTTTCCCTTACATGCGCGACGCTTCTACAGCTGGAATTCTTTTCCGAATACATTTTCACTGATGCATCAATATGTAATTATCTCTTTCACGTATAAGCAATTACGCGCGTGTTCAGATTAAAAAAAAAAGAAAGCGAAATATTGAAGAGAGAGAGAGAGAGAAAAGAAGATTCGGGTAGCTCTTCGTGGAAAATCTAAAATTTCCGAAGGACAGCGAAATCGTAATTTTAAGGTCACAAGTGATCGATATCTTCGATTCAGGAAAGAAGAAAATAAATAAATAGAATCTCGTAATAAAAAACATCGGCATCGAAAGAATTGTATGGCTGCATGCTGCGTAAAGCGCGCGAAGGTCGATGCCTGTAATTTCATCAACGACAACTTTATTTCCTTAACGTAATCAGTCTCCTCACCCGCGAACGCCGACGCACTATTCGCGAAATCTGGGGTATCATCAGCAGCAGGCATTGCATTTCCCGCTGCATTCGAGTGTGCATATTCGATTATGCAAGATTCCAACATTTTGCGCCACGTCGACGATATTTCATCAATCTACAACTAACGGTATTTCGTTCATTTAGCGATTCTACGATTTGCATGTACGACGCGAAAAGAAGGCGGTCAAAATCGAGATGATTGTCATGTTTGCTTCGTCTTATATTTTCTATTTTCTTATTTTCAGTCGTTCACATTTTATCATGTTAAACGACACATTGTGGAATAAAGAATCCCTGTGAAACAGGCTACCGGCTTGTTTTGTGGGATAATGCTTCCTAGGTCTCGCATCACATCGATGAAGCTTAATAATTGTAGCCATCCGCGGTATGAATCACGTTACTGTGGAACATTTCGCACAAGGGGGTACGCAAAAGTGACCTTCGGCTCTAACAAGATTTTATTGCGTGCTACGCCGCGAAAGAAATTGCGACTGGGCAATCAGTCCAGTTCTGAGCTTTGCGACCCGAATAAATCATTGTGCAGAAACGCATGGGAAAACTACCTTGAAGTTAAAGTAAGAACGTACGTATACGCGGAAAGATTGATGAAAAATCAAGAACTAATCAAATCGGAACCACATTTCCTTGCACTGTTAACATATATTTACTCATTACCGAAATATTTATCAAAATTGACTTTTATTTAATAAAAATCAAATCAGAGATACCTATATATTATATATTTATATATTTATATATAATTATAATTTTAATAATTTAAATAAATATGTGTATCTTGCTCTCATTACCTTTTCATTATAACTTTATAAAAATAAGATCCTTCTAAATAGAAATACGCAACAATTCTACTTTAAAGTGCGAAACATTATGTTGCTTCGTGTCTAGCCAGAGATACGTATGCGAAGAGACTGGCTGTCTTGCAATTTTTATTTGCCGTTGCACCGCGCGAGTTCCTACCTGCAGCAGCAACTGTCACATGCGAGCGTTGCAGCAACAATTCTCTCAGAAGTTCGTGTTTCCCGTCGAGATGCGACTGGTGCGAGCTCTAAATTTCCAGAGCTTCATGAATTTTTGATGCCGCGCTGCTTTCGAGACTTGAAAAATTTAGGCCTTCGAATCAGCCGTGTCCGATGGCAAAATAACCGTTACAAAACTTGTTCGACAGTGATCTAACATATCCTGACATCTCACACTAAATTACATTGTTAATCCGTCTATCTCTCGTAGTCGAGCAATCGATAATTCTCATTACTTTCACGACATATCTATATATATAGCTTCTCACGATTCTCCCAAGTCTAAGGTCTGAAAATAAAGAATCTATTCTCCGTGCTAAAGATTTGTTATCAGACGATTTAAAGTGACTTCTCGATCTCTCGGCGAATGCGGAAACTTGTAGCATTCGCGACGTGCGCGATCGACCCACGCAATAATCTGATAGAGTCGTATTAGCCTGAATTCCGACAATCCAGTTAGCTACCCTACTCCTCGCCCTGGCTGATCCAGCCTCGTCCTGAATTCGAGGCAATTGGCACGAACTGGCACGTTCGCGACGATAAAATAACATAGGCCGATAGATTTCCTAAGACGGTATTGTCAGGTACTGTACAATGAACTCGCAAAATAGGCGAGGTATCCCATACATTCGCTATTACGATCAGCTGAATCAGTTATCGATATATCAAGCATTTAATATACATAATTGACATATCACTTGTGTTACAGAAGATTTAAGTAAAATATAAAATAAAGTTAGAATAAATAATCGTCAAAAATAGTGAAAACAACATTGAATAAGGCAAACGGCAGTAAGTCATTCGCCAACCTCACACATTCTAACATTGATTATTGCAGATGTAATTTAACTGGCGACGCGTATTTCTCGCAAAAAGTGGATCGTACCACTTAGCTGTAATTTTGACAGAACATCTATAAAAAAGTGTAATGGCATCGCGTGACACGACAATAATGACTGGCGATGTTGGAAAGAAGCATAGAGCATCTTTTCTCTCTCGGGAAGCATTTTAGCGGCTATTCCGCTCTTCGAGGCTCATCGAAATTGCCGGCGCATTTATCGTCGCGCGGACGAAGGGATAAGTGCACACAAGAAACGATCACGAGACACTGCGAGGACTTTGGAAACATGTGAAACGAGTTTCGGTGATCACGCGACAGTATTTACGTTTACACAGAATAGTTTACTTTGTCTTCAGAAGCGCGTCGATGTATTTGCGATAACAATGAAGTAAACAATGGGAAAAGTTATTTTCATTGTTATTCTTCAAAAGATTGAATTCTGAAGTAAACTCTGATGTAAAGACTATTACAAGAATTATATTAAAGGAAACAATAGGCATTTTAATACACTTAGCAAACTAATAAGAATATATAAACGCAGGTAAATTAAAAATTAAATCTTTAAATTAAAATTTTTAATTAAAAAATAATTTTAAATTAAAATTTTTAATTTAAAGATTAATTTTAAATAAATAATAATTCAAGGCAATTAATTAAGCAGAATAAAAAAGTAACTTGAACCAATTTATAATCAATTTTTTCTTAAATCAATTCAGATTAATCGATTAATGATAGAAATTTATGATATATAATCGCAGACTTTTTCTTATCTCAATTAATTTGAGAAACGTTTATCTACACAAAATGTCCTTTAACAGACGAACAACGTCGAAATCGACTCACCGAGCATCTTGATACCTTGGACCGGACTCAGAGGGTAGAAATCCCCATGGAGCGGGCAGTGGAAGCCCACCCTGCGCTCCCTCCGCCTCGCCCGTCTCGTGAGCATGCAGAGTAGCACGCCAAGCGCGAGCATAAGGGCGCCCACGACTATGCAGATCGGCCCCAAGATACGGGAATTGCCGGTAAAGGCGATTCGTGCGGCGTACGAGTTCTTGTCCTCGTCCTCGCCGGGGCCGCGATAAGAAGCAGCTGTAACGGAGAAACGGGCGAATCGAAAATTAATCGTGAAAGTTAATTAAATAACGACTGTTAAGTTGATTACGTTTAAAACTGTCTCCTTTTAATATTTTCTCACATTTTTCATCGTTTATTTTTCATTCTTCAACTAGACGAGAATCGTATTTTATATTAAAAAAAATAATAATAATAAGATAAGCTCTCACATGTATATTAGTTCCATTAATTGTACAATAAAGTATAATCTATTTTTGTTTCTCTATAATGTTGAATAAGCTGTTAAGAGATGATAATTCTTAACTGCGAGAGTGATTAAACGATCTAATTTATTCAGATGCGATCTCGTTGTGCTCAACTTTCGCGGAAGCGCTGCATTCGAATTTGAACCAAGACTTTATGCTTTCTTCGCGTGTTTCGTGTACAATATACCGCAAAGCCGCTTCGCACTTTGCGAAGCTCCGTAATCGCGTTGGCTCGAGAACGTTCGAACCGCTCCGAATTACCGGCATTGTGACTACGACGCGAATGAGAAAACTTTTCTAGCACGAAGTTTTATGTACTTAAAGAAAAGAAACTCGGTGTACGTTATAATAACGCTCGTCTTATCCCCGCCAATTGCGAAGCGAAAATGTCAGCGGCATATCTGGGAGAGAAAATGTGCATCTGCAAAGTAGCGGAAATCATGAACATAAATACGTTCGCCGCAGAGAGCTCGCCTTCGAGCATATTTTAATCGATAACGCTGGTGAAACGCTCCATAGGCGGTCAGCAGCAGCATGCGCAGATCCGACGAACTTCTCTTTGCATTTGTCTTATTTCGCAAATAAGATAAGTAAGCGAGCTACTAAAATGCAGTAACGCATTCAGATTAAAATGAACGAATAAATAAAATAACGCAAATACGTGTTTATCTACGATCTACTTTATGTTATTTCTAATACATCTAGAATGAAAGTTCTTAAATTATTCTGACTCTAAATTATTATTCATAATATTTAATACAAAATTTAATTTTCAATATCAATTCAAATTCAATATCGACACACTAATTTCAATTTTTTATAATAAAAAATATTTGAAATTTTAAGTACTTTGAATATAGCAATGTCGATAAATTCCAAAAAATATACATTTTTTAATATTATATATACCTAATAAATATGTTACATAAATACTATGCCTCCTACTATACGAAATTAATTTATTTTTTCCTTCCTTTAGTGTTTATTATCGTTGTAAAAATAGAAGTATTTTATTCTGCAACAAGGTTTGTAGTAACACGAAACCGTAAAACGTAAAATGTATAAATAAAAGTGATATAGGTATAAAATAGAGTTAAAAAATATAAAAGACTATAAAAAATATAAAAACTTATAAATCTCAAATAAATTATAAACTTAAAAATGTTAAGAAAATGCGAATAGTAAATAAATTAATAATAACGTTCACAAAAAAATTCAGTGTTTTATATTCAAAATAATGTATCTATTAAACCCGTTTCATCTGTATATTAAAAACAAAATCCTCGTTTCACTTGACTCTATCAAAGGGGACTTGACTCGGCGCAATAAACGTAACAAAGACATTAACGCGAGGCACGAATAACCGGTAAAGACGGAGCGATATCTGGAGCGTTCAAGAGGAAGAGAGAAATATAGAAACAACGAAAGGGAAATGGGCTATTGGACCGGTCTTGGCACGGCGACGGCAAGAAAAAAGGAAGACGAGAAGAGAGGACAGACCGGTTCTGATAAATCGGTTGGTAACAACTCTCGGCACCTCGTATGTGAAGAAACGTGGCCACGAGAAGTGACGGCGGGAGATGTGACGGGCCAGCTGTTGCTTGGTGGAACAGTCTGGGCCCTCTTCTACTTTTCTTTTTCTTTTTCTGCCTCTTCTTCCTCGCGATACGAAAGCCGTATCTATCTCCGCGGGGTCAGCGCCCCGGCGAACAAACTATAGCGCCTCGCAAATTAATTCAACACGAGAAAGAACGAGAAATTAGTTTCTCGCACCTTTAGAGAAGTCGCGAAAGTCTTCCGCGTATTAATACATTAATATTGATTAATGTTAAAATTCACTTTTTAAATTCCGCTACGTCTGATGAGATCAATCGGCAAGGCATTTCTGAATAATACCTACGTATTATCGAATGCTTTTATAAGATCAATATAATAATATAAAATATAAAATTAATATTAAGATTAAAATTTGAAATGTACAAAATACAGATGTATAAACTGAAAGCCATCCAGAGCCGCAAGGCAATGATTAAGAATGAAATAAATAATAAATAATAATATTAAGATTAAAATATTGTTATATTTGCGAGAGACTTTCAAGCTTAACGTAAACAATGACATTAATATTCACGAGCGTAATAAAATCAGAGCAAACTCAGTTGCGACGTAATTTACTTAAATGCATTGCATACTGCTCGCCAAATTTACAATATTTGCGCATTGCTTGCACGACTCTACTACTGCTTCAGCTTACTGAATATGGCTTCCTTCTCTATATAATTAATCCGCTTATAGAATGTCATTGGAGGCTTCAGTCCGATTAGTATGTAACGACGAATACTGACTTGAGACATATCTCTCTTCGTTACATCCACTGTCGACAACGTGTTAATGTTAATAATCGCGTATATCGCGTATATCGTTGTTCAAAATATATTTCTCTTTCATGTAATTTCAGTTTTATATTATTCGTTCTCATTATTATCATAAATAAATAAAAGATTTTCAGAGTCTTACGGAAAGATCTTTATTTTCGATTGTATAAGATTATTTAATTTTAAAAATATTTTAATAATCAAAATAAAATTAGTGCAAAGAAGTTTATTTTCTTCATGTAATTACAGGCATACATAATTTATCTTTGCTAAAAAAATTAAGATAAAATTTCTGTATAGAAAAAATATTGATAAATATTATTTAAAAATATGTAATCTCTATATATATATATATATATATATATATATATATATATATGAATGTATGTATGTTTGTCCGCTATGCACATTGCACATCTACAGTTTTCTAATTAGAACAACCAAATTTGGTATACTATCTCATGATACTCTAACTTAGACCGTAGACGTATTTTGAGAATCGCATTATTACCGATTTTTTGAGAAACCGGTTCTAAAATTTTTCTAATTTTTCGGGGATGGCGTCGATGAAGAATAAATTAATATGAAAAAATAAAAATAAAAATAAAAAATAAAAAAGGAGCCCTCATACAAAATTGTATAAAAAAGGTCCCTTTTTTCAAAAAAATTTTTTTTTGGGGTAAATATTACTATTCGGGGAAAAAACATCGTCTACTGTCTAATAAATTAGCCCGTACAGGGTTTTGGGAAGAGGTAGAAGCGAGGGGAAAAGGTCTGATGGGAAAGAATGTTTATTAGCATCAGTTGCGTTTAGAATTTGATGATCAATTTAATTTGTGATATTATTATTCTACTCTCACAGTTTTCAAATTAGAACAACCAAATTAGAACAACCAAAAAGCTAGTATATTAATAGTTTCTAATTAATTCCTCGTTTAATCTGTCCGTAATTAACAGGAAAGGCAAAATAACATTCTCTGTATGGATATTATAAAACAAATAATAAATATGGTCATTAACGCTGAAAAAAAAAACAATAAGGTCCAGAAAACACACTTTCTCGTTAAGCGATAATGAATAATCATGATATCTCATAACAAAATAAATACTAATTCTCCTTTCTAAGTGACCCACATGCGATTACGGAGTCTTATATGCTTTCTCCGAAATGGAAAGCTTGAGATTATTCTCATCCGCTAAATCACGCCGTGACGCGTGTTCCATATCTCTATAGATACGAACGCGCGGACAAATACAAGTCAAACTAGAAGAAAAAATCTGAAAATGATTGATCGTCTGTGCGCGGCGCCGACTGACATTGCGAAAAATTATGTATTATCGAAGTCATAAATTAGGTTAAAATCAAAACGATATATTCCGCGATATTCATTCGTTACAGTCGAAACTACTATCAATTCTCAGCTGGATTGTCAGAACTGCGCCGCCGCAAATTTTGCAGGTCGATCATGAGATGCAAATGCGAATGCAAACGACGCGTTACGAGATAAAGGGAAAAAACGAAAAATTAAGAGATCGATGAATATTCAACAATTCAAGAGTCGCGCCCTGCGCAACTATTGTCCGGCACACTGTGTGCTTTTGCAATATCGTAATTTATACGAGCGCACCTCTAATTGCACCGCAAAATTATGAGACGCAGTTAAAACGGGATTTCCCTGCAGCGGAAAATCTTGCAAAAATATTTGCGAGAATAATAAATCGTATTTATCATTTTGTTTGTCACTTTTATAACATCTCCTGACGAATTTGTGACATTTATATTGCATTTTTAATCGTCCGTATGTCCGTTTGATATGAAATTTTATTTATCTACAGTAAAACAAGTGTACCTCCAAGGGTGAGATAAAAGTTACATTTTCGCGTTGAATGTTGAATCAAGGATGCGGTCTGCAATTTTAGAAAAAACCTGTGTAACGGGATCCACAAAGGCATGTGATATGTTTTGTAGAGAAACGTTACGTTACGAGATACCCGAGGAGTCGCTTTGACACAGAATACAGCTTAAAAAAAAAACAATGTTCGTAACGATTCTGAAGATGCTCTTTGTAACGTCATCAGAATATCAGTTTCGCGATAAATCCAGCTTTTTTATCCGCACTCTTTACGTTTGTATATTTATAATGTAACGCATATTACTCTGCGACTAAAAAAGACAGACGTAATTTTAAATAAACAAAGCAGACAGACGTATATACGAACCAGTGAGTACGGCGCCGACGAGCATGAAGAGAGTACCAAACGCCGGAAGGGCGATCTGGCAGTTCGCCGCTATTACCACGCCGGCCACCATCAGGCCGCCCTCGATCTTCTCCACCCTCAACCGCGATATGGGGGTCGGGCATTTCAATTTCGCGCCCAAGCCACCACTCAGCATTCCCTCCTCGGCTGCCATGCTGCCGGTCCTGCAACAACGAGCGAGACTAATTACGACAGCTGTAATAAAGACTCCCCGGTGAAAATTGCGTGGATGAGTGATCACCCACTAAATGGGGTGGGACATTCATTCTTTATGAAATTTTAAGTGAGGTCGCATTCGGGTAACAATTATATAATAAAAGAGCTAATGATAACGACGCATTAGTAATATAATTTTATTGCGAGTAATGTGATTTATAATGTGAATCGGATTTATCGCGAAATTTCGACAGCAATGCTTTGCAAATCGAGAAAAAGCTGAGATAAGAGATAAAGAGTTGAACTCGGTCGAGAGGCATCTATCGCATTTAAAGCAAGGACATCTCTAAATCACCGAGCCTCTCCAAATGTTAATCATCGTAATGATTACTAAATGTAATTATCATTATAATGATATACTAAATAAAAAATTATTTTCTTCCAAAAATTAATGTTTAGTTTTTTCGTATGCAGTCTTAGTTTGTAAAAATTCACATTAAAAGAATAAAAAAAAATCGGGCTCAGCCGGGATTTGAACCCGGGACCTCTCGCACCCAAAGCGAGAATCATACCCCTAGACCACTGAGCCGTTCGTTCATTCCTTCTCATGCAAAACTCTTGAGTATATACTGCAATTATTAATTTCTACTAACAATTAAAATATGCCTCTAATAAATACAACTCTATTTATTAAAATCTAGACAAGAATGTAATTGCAATTAAAAAATATAATTTTTTATTAGTAATTTATAATATCAATGTTATAAATTAATAATTTTTTATTATAAATTTTACAATTTTATTATAAATTAATATTATAAATTAATAATTTAATTAATATAATTTTATAATATATTCTTTAATATTAATTATTTTATAATATTTTTATATACTATATTATAGATCTTTAAACTTAAAAGATTATTATCTAAATTTTTTTAAAATAAAAATTATATATAAAATGTTATAAATAAAACAAAATAAACTCCGTTTTAAATATGACTTTATACATGAAGTAGTTTTCATACGATAGATCTCTCGCTCTCTAAACGTCTCATACATCATTCTCCTGCCGACCGACGATCAAACTTAAACATCTTATTCACGCTTCAAAGCTCCATAAGGAAGACTAGCTTCCTCGTAGACACGTCCGACCTTTTCAACTATGATAAACGATTAGAGCATAAAATTGCACGAAAGTTCGTTCCTAGCAAATTGTAACGTTTACGCGACGGACTAATTGAATCAATCAGCCACCATCATGGGCAGTTATTAATTCGACATGGAAGCCGAGACTCGATAACGTATCTCCACAGGGACAGGGTAATTAACGCGAATGCCCTTTGCCGATCGCTGATCTGACAAATAGCATAGGTTCCGTCCGAGTGATGAAATGATCATTCTACTAGACCGCGCCACGACCGCAGTATCAATAATCTTAATTTATTGATCCACCTCTTGCGCGTGCTTAATGCATCATCAGTTAATATGCAAAACAACCGTCCAGAACCGAGAAACAATTTTGTTCATTTAGCTTCAATATGCCGAAAAAATTGCAGAGAAAATACAACTAACCGAGTCCGCGAGAGATTAATTAAAGGGACGTGAGATGAACGACAAAGGGAATTAGTTTGGAATATTGTAACAACACACGTGTGGCATTTACGTGGCCAGCCGCGGTACAGCATTGTCTTTATTATGCAACAGATGTATTCGCTGGGAATACATACATAGATACATACATACGTAAAAACGCGTAATATCCTATGGTCCTATAGTATTTTCGATGAATAACTTTCAACGATAAACAATGCGGAATAATGTACATCGGCGATAGCTCGTTACTGTGGCTGATAGATATAATCTCCTGTAGTTATAATAGACGCCAAACTGCGCCATTCGCAGTGAATAGCGCGGATAACGTACACAAAACTTTAATGATAAAAACTGCTTCGACAACGAGAGCAACGGTTAGTGATGCAATGCGTTAAACGTATGACATAATTTTCCATTCGTATAAATGTATTTCTTTGCACGTGCACTTTCTATTTACGCGCATTTATGTGCATCCTTTTAAAACGTATTTCCAATTAACAAGCGAGAGTTTTATCAAGTTTTCTCGAAAAGTGATGTTTATTTCTTTCTGTTTTCCTAATTGAAATTTTTTCATTTCAAGTGATTTTCAAATGGAGATTATAATTCATCTTTGCACAAACATTTATTCTTGAAATAGTCATTTTTCTCTGCTCTCTAGTTTCTACAGCTTCGTAAAATGGTAGATTAATTGGCGTTAATTCCATTAGTCTCGAATTGACGTCAATTAATCCGAATCATTTCGAGTTACGAAGAAAATTGTATAGCTTTTTGTTGTAAATTAACCATCGAACGATAAACTCAATCACTCACGATTAATTCTCTTTCTTAAAAAACAGCCAAAAACAGCACGACAAAACAGTCTCAATAATCTCTACGTATTGACATCAATTCTGAATAAATTGTACAACTCCAAACAAATTGTATCGACGTTCGCACAACGGACGCTTCAACCGCTAAAAAATTACTGGCACTGGCATGTCCGACGATTTTGCTGAATTTTTTTTGCAGTAACTTTGATGCGATAACAGCTGATAAAATGGCAAATTTTTATCATTTTTATTTCATATGAGAATATGCAAACAGCGTAAATTATATGTATACAGATATCATACGATAGAAGATACACTGCCTGCAGCACGATGTTTTCCTAATAAATTTATAAACATGCAATAAATAGCGTAAAAAAACACCGTATAAATGGCTTATTTACATGGTATTGTTTTGCGTTGCGATAGCAAAAACTCGAGCGAGTCAATTTCACTTGTGATATACGGCATTTTTGATAGAACCAAATAAAATCGTCATTAAAAAAAATCTAATTATTAATGGAACGTATATAAATTGAAATCAAAAGTGTTCTTAAAAGTTTTTATTAATAAAATAATTTTCCAGAAAAGCGATAGCGTCTCTCGTTCGGTGCGTTTCGATTCACTTTCCAGCAACGTCGCAGCTTATGCTAATAACACTCGTACTTCCGTCGATCAAAGTTTACGAGAATTACATGAGAAAATGCTTAGCGCCGCGCTATCTAATGTATAAAATTCAAGTTTTATCTCCCGACAGTCAAAGGTTTTTGCGTCTTTCGTTCCCGATAATAATAAATAATATATATATTGCATGGATAATACATGCATTTTATCGCATAATCGCCGAAGAATAGAAACACTAAAATATTTTTTCAGATTCTAAATTGTGTGAGACATATTTCTTGCTATTACAACACTACTCAAGACATATCCTGAGTAGTATATTATAATAAAAAATTTTATTTTATTCACATTTTTTAAGTTTTTACGTAACTTTCGCAAAAAATTATTTCAGCAGGAAATTAATTAAGTTTAATTAACTCTAATTGAATCGTGAAAGCAATAAATGTTTAAAAATAATTTCTAACATTTATTATAAATGACTTAAAAGTTATATATTTCGTTTGCCAAGCTCATAATTTTCTAGTTCAAGTACGATATTAGAAAACATGCTAGATATTTAGTCACGTTATTTTTAGATTTATGAGCCATGTAATTGTTACATAGTCATAATTCCTAATTGTATTCAAGCTAAGAAAATTTGGCACGTACGTGAGTCGTCCGAATAGAAATGACCGATAGACGTATTTACTGTGACTCTGATCGCTCAAATTACCTATTTTAGGTATTTGACGCTCTGTCTTGCACGCGGTGCACGTACACGATCACCACAATGATTTAGCGGATGGCACAGAGGACATGTAACGATCAACATGACCTTATTCCAAAGATGTCGGCGAGATAACCCGTATAGCCGGGCGAATCTTGACTCGCCTCGCCCTCTGCCCCATTTACCCGGATGTTTCAGGTCATCGAGATCGGAGGGGAACAGCAACGGAGGTGGGGATAACAATTGAAGCAACAAGAATGAGTGTGCCACTTATTCTCATTCAACTGATTATAAATAGGTGCCCACCACGCGTATGCTACGTAGCTTAATGCCACGTTCAAAATTAAAAAATCGATGTTCGGAAGGTTATAAATTAAGTGCCTATTTTACGAATGTGGAAACATTAGAACGGTTACTATTTCTTAATAGTCCTGCGTGTGTGTATGTGTGTGTGATAAGGACTATCTTTATTTTATCAAGATCATTAATAATAACACAATATTAATCTTAAAATAAATACTGACCGTACTTCAATGTGTTTACGATAACATGGCTTTAATTCATTTAAAAAAAAAACGCGATTTCCTAAAATTTATTTAGAAAATTTTGTATTGGTATATCGCATTTAAACTTGGAAAATATAATCGTATATTTCCTCAATTGGAATGGTAATACTTATTCTTTTTTATTTTTCTTATAATAATTTTTATATACTGCGCGTCATCATGATATAATCAGTTGTTAACAAAGTAACTACTTTCAGTAGGAAGATGAAGCATAGCATGAACGTTATAAGCCTTACGTAAGATGTACAATACGGTGCATTTTAATGATGATAAATCTCTCATATTTTCGCGTGAACAAAACTCGGCATTATTTACGAAAGACGGTAACGACATATGCACACATTTGCATGCTTGCCTTAACTTATCACAGATACGAACATCTCTTATGCAATTGCCATAAATCTCATTCATATATTTCGGCGATGCCGTCACTTCCTGAATTCTTCGTGCGAAACTCAGAAAACAAAAGATAATTATTCATTTCGACTAGTTTTTACTGAGCGTATTTTATACACTGAGAGGTAATGTAACGATATCGGTGCAAAAATATTACATTAAGCAACACACGACGCATAATCTAATTAATCTAATAATAAAATACATCCGGTTAAGTACATCACCTAATTACAAGTTGGAGATTACATCGTGTAATAAATTCGGGATGCTAACTTCCTCCAGATTATACAAGTTGTTCCAATATTGCTAGACTCTTCCTATTAACAGACTTTAACGGACTTTAATAAAGCTTCAACAAAATCATTCTCAGTGAAATATATGCGAATACCATTGTTCATAAGAATTACATTTTTATTAATTTGCAATGTTAGATTCAGTAATTAAAAATTGATTACTTAACGTGATATTTATAAATAAACTTCATATACTAAAGATATGCAATTAAATTAAAAAAAAATAAGAATAAATCTTAGTACTGAAAATTCACAGAAAACATTGTGAATTTTCAGTATTAATTGCAAGTGTTAAGGATAAAGTCAATGTAAAGAAACTGATTAAAAAATTTATAAGAAAAAAGACGTGGGAAACATGGTATTGTCTTGTTCCTCAAGAAATCTAAATTGATTTTTTCTCCTCATGAGAAACAGTATAGTAATCAAGAAATCAGAGACACTGGTTACTCGCGACGCGAATCACGCGGTGTGTCAAGTTCGAGGCCGCGATTGATCTCTGCCCGAGCGACGCGACGAGTTAATCGAGTCTACCTGCCGAGAGTCCGGTTCGCGTCGGTCGATCCGCGTCGCTAATGGCATAAGCGAAGCCTCCTCCACCTGACGTAATGAACGGCGGTTAAAACGACGACAGACCGCGAAACGGCAGAATAATTTACCGCCAGGACACAAAATATGACTTACCGCGTCTGCTCGAGATTCTGCCAGGAAGTCCGTTCATCTTCCACGCATCAACCATATGATTCTATCGCGATGGAAGATATATATTAGACACGCCAAGTTCATTATCTTGCCGGAGATGAACGAGCTGATAAAACGAGCGGAAAGGCAAGTGCTATGATGAGGGAGTTACGCTCGTACACTCTTAACGAACGCTGAAATCTGTACTTAATTATTTTTCATAGCACTACCGTAGGTTCCGTCAGTTTAGTAGCGCAATAGTACACCCAAAGTAACTGGTCCGTGCACGTACAGTTAACGCGCGATAATAGAATTATTACTACAGTCAATGGCGAGAGGATCTAACGGAATTGATCAATGCATGCGTTATTCATGAGCGGCAACGGAACATTATTATTGCAATCATTAGTCGAGCTTCAAGGTAATAGAATAATAAAAGTAATAAAAAATATTATGAAGTATGCTACGCTGCAAACGCTATATAACTGTAAGATAATACAAACCGTATCGCCATGTATAAGAGGGGCTTACGTAAAAGTAAACTTGGCAACGAAATTATGCGCTCTCAGCAACAACTCTACCGCCGGATCGATCGAGATAAAACAACGGAAGTGTAGAGAGAAATCGTTGCGTCAACGCGCGGAAATTTAACAACGCGAGAAACTCCTTTTTCTTGTGTTCGATCTTATTAACGTGCACTTCCCGAACCGCTTGCTATTTGAAAAGATAGCACGAAATACTGAGAAAAGAAATTCACGCCTTTATGGCAAACTAGATTTTCTTGACGAGCGAGATCGACGATAGAATACCATAAGGAATCGCACGCCGTGCATTGAAAACACCTATGTAATGATCTCGCGAAAGGAAGTTTGTTCCGGCTGCGCCCATTGTGCTTCCCCGCGCAAATTGGCGGAAAAATAATTAAGTAGCGATAATTAAATGCAATTTCGCCATAAAAACTACACAATAATTTATCGCTTGATTAAAAACAACCAAAAATTATCTATCCTTTTTATTTTTCTCAGTGCAATCGCAAATATTACCCTTTCAAAATAATTTAAAAAATGTTTATTTTATTGTACATAAATAACATAATTATGATAATTACGATTCCTAATAAATAGTATTCTTTCCTAACCATTTCTTTCCTATAATTCTCCAATTCTCCTCATATAATTCTCTATTAATCTATTTATTTCTTCCTATGTTATTTTGCCCTATGCTTTTTGTATTTTACATCGAAATGCCTTATGCCTCTGCTCTTTTATTTATCTCGGTCCTTTTAATTCACCAATCTTCTTAATTGAGCAAGTCTTATTATATACTCTACATTTTATAAACTATAATTAAGCCCAAAAGTCGTTCTTTTTAATGACGTCAAGACCTAGAGTCTTGATTAAAGACGTAGATTTAGTAGACGCGAAAGGAACGACCTTAAGAAAGAGTTCAATCGAAGAGAGCGGACTGTAAAGCCCGTGTCACACTACGTATCCGCATCCGCGATACGCTTAAGGAGCTGAGCTGGGAAAGTCGAATGTGGAGCAAGAAGAAACAATTAATGACGGCTCACCAATCAAGTAACGCATTAACCGTCTTCGAAGACTCTTCGTTTGCGACGAGCAAATTGATCGCTAATTCCGACGCGCCGCCTGCGAGAATATTTTGCCTCGCTCATCCTCTGAAAAACTCATTAGATAACCTCATAAACCCTAACAACCGAGATTTAAAGGCAGTAACGAGCAAACTTATCGGACTCTCGCAATAACGTTTATACACGCTACAACATCTCTCCCTTTCTAGACTGCTCGCTCGCACACCGACAGAAAATTAAACTTAAATTAACGCTACTTTAATTCCATAGAAATAGCTCTCTACGTTGACTTTATTTCATCTTCTTTCATGTAGCACTTATAAAGCCTATCCCGCATCTACCGCAGCGACGCTTAATGACATGCTCTTTAAGCAATTTAAAGTCCATTTTTCGTTAACGGAAGCGTCAAAGAATTAAGATTACTAATTACTGCGATCACCCAATGTTTAATATTATACTATATCCTCCTAACAAAGTCTCAGATTAATATTTTGCTTTGCATGTTTTTTATATAAGTTTTATATTTATTTCTTAGTAGCTTAATTTTTTTAAGTCATATTATAGATTATTATTCTAGAGTTATATTTTATCTCAGTATGTCATCGATTAATCAACGATCACGCTTCGGATCGAGTGATTAACCTCCTAATTAAACGATGCCTTATACGGCATGCGTCGATATACGTATAAGAAAACGTAAAGAAAAGTCGACAAATTACTCAAAGAAGATTGGCTGTCGAAGGATTACGCGAGATTCCTCTTATGTATGATTTATATCCCAAGCGCCTCTGGTCACCTACTCGATTCATCGCTCTAGCCGTAGGCGTGTTTAGTCGCGCGTCGACTTGGTCGACGACCAAGACGAACCTAAGTAAAACGACCTTGCGCAAACAGCGACGAACGCGCACGGGTTCGACGACCGCTCGGTATAGCTCGGTATAGCGAGATGCACAACCGGCAGTGCCTTTCTACAGCCTTGACTGCAACCTCCAGCAGCGGCTCCCGTCGTCGGCCGCTACCAGCCTCGTCACGTGCATCCTGTGACGTGGTCACTATCCCTCTCCGCCGCCGCGACGAGCGCGAACAATGCGCGACGCAACGCGCGAGTTGATAAAATAAGGCGAATTGGCGCTTTTTCGCAGAACGAAAACATGTGCCTATTGTGCGTGTGGCCGTGCGGCGTGCATGCGGTCATTATTGCTTTCCTGAACACGCACGGCGCCGGCTGGCAGTTTGACCCTTTAATTCTACGGGTGCGGTATGTGCGCGTCCTGCCACAATGGGAAACTTCGCAGCAACGGCAAACGTAATAACGCAGCGCAACAATACCGACCGCTTTTGCGCTAATTCGTAACGCACACATCCGTGCATATTAATCCTTATTTGTTATTTCGTATTATGTTATTTTCCCTGTGTATCCATCTTTATTTATTAAACTCATATATTCACGTGAAATATAGAACTGAGTCACTTTTATTGATTTATGCTTCATACGCATCAACGTGATTTGACCGCCCCGGCTTGATTATGCTTTATAACTCATGGCACGTTTCATTATCCCGATTGAACAACGTAATTTGCAACAATGACCTAATCATTAGGGAAGGATTTAACCTCTACGTTACGTATCACCCAATTAAATTTTCGTTTAATTAGGAGAAATAATTAGATGTAATTAAACACATACTACACGGAAGAGTATCAAATATACGTATCATTCACGTGACATAATCAGGAATCGCGCTTTGCGGAGCCGCGTCGAATAAATCTCAACTTTGTAAATAAAAGTCCGAACTTTCACGCATTAGATACTATTTATATAGATAATGGAAGAATTATATACGTTTACAGCGTCGCAATCGTGGCACTCTTCCAAACAAACTTACTTTTATATCCTTTTCGTATCCTATTTTATATACCCTTCTGCTGAACGAACGTATAACTTGACAATTCATATCATTCGTCTCCGTCAATCTTCGTGAATCGAATATCCCAGAAATTTTTACCGTCACGTCCGATATCGCGCGATGTCAATACCATCGGAGACAAAGACATCGAATAATATACCTTCGTACTTGGACAAATAAAAATGCTCGCGGTTGCCTATTGAATTTTAGCGTCCTTATATATATTTTTTTCAAGCTTCGACACTTGGGCACGATTCAAAAGGCGCTGCAAAACGCTTCAATTCGATATGACATGAACGACCTCTTTATCTCCGTAAAGCGGCACGAAAACGTGGCCCTAACGGGAGTATTTAGTCGCGAAGCGAAGTGCCTGTCCGCACATGCGAGCGCGTGACGTGGACGGATGTCGGGCTGAATTGGCGCAATGGCCATAACCGGGGCCCGACGCAACGAGTATGCGACCTTTTTCCCCCCGCTCTAAGACAACGGATCCGCGAAATTTACAAATCCTTATTATAAATTCATTTTAAAAAACTTTTTTTGCCGCACATGTTTCGTTACCTTACGACAACCAACTAAATTAAATCTGAAATTAAAAAATGCATGTACAAAACAGCGAGATTTTCTATAATACATTTATATACAATATTATATTCGAGTAAGTGGAAGAAATTTCTATAATCCGATCTTGAAAAGCTTCACACATGCACAATACAAAGTTATAAAAGAATTAAATATAGTTCACTAGATTTTATCCATGTCAGTTATAATTATCGTTTCATTTCTTTCGCATGAACAAATATCTGTCGGTTGGACTAATGACTGACAGATTTTCTGTTCCCAAGCGATTCTTTGTTACAAATTATCGATAACGAATTTCAAATACGCCTTCAAAGCATTCAAAGAGACATGTATTCATTAGAATTTATTTTACCAATCTCACATTTCACCTGATGTATAGGGATTTACTCATAAATATCTTATGTTTATCTTATGTCATTGAGAGTACGTCTCTAAAATTTGATACTATGATAACGAATGCTATGTAATGCGTTCGTAAATTGCGTCAGTTTTTATGATTCGAATGTATTTTCGTATCAGTGTATTTCTTCTGTGACTAACAATAAATAAAAAAGATTCGTACGCTGGGTATATCTGAATATTTCAATATTACGCTTCGAATATATACAAAACATCACGGTTCATAGTATCCCTGATTTGGATTGTACGGCTGTGTCGTAGATAATAAGATCACAACAATCAATCCCACTGTGCGACCTTGCCTCTTTTCCACTACCGCGGTATTGCCGGATTTTTCTAGTTCGCTGATCAGCCTCAATTCGATGGCATTACTGCGAATCTATCAGCGAGGATTATTTGATTTCGCGAATCTCGTAAACGAAATCATGTCGCAGAAAAATTGGGAAGACGCTTGCAGTAATTCCATCTAAAAAATATTTGCTAGCTATTTCTGTAGCGGATACATTATTTCAATTGATATCTAACATTGCAATGAGCAAGTTAGCGCATTGTAGAATTTTTTAAATTTACTCATATCAATTTTAATCTCTATATTATTTTCTACACCTAATATTAAAGTTCTGCACGCAAGTTGTAACGCAAACGTGAATGCGTATTAAAAGCGGTAGACATATCGATAAACATATTTCACAATCTCCATAAAAATATTCATTGTGCTCATATAGAAACAATGGGTTAAATATCTTCCAACGGAGTGCAGTTTTCGTGCAACTTTCGCGCGAGTAATAAATCGCTTAAGTGTTAACGGAAATATGGCCGAGGGGAACCGGGAAATTTATATGGTGGTCCGGTTAATCCTTTCTTTGTGAATAAACTTATCGTTCCCCCGGAGACCACCGGTAAGTTTTACGTAACCACGCGAAAAAGCAGAGCGGCGCAGCCGCGTTATATCGAGGCGCGCCAACAAAGAGCGTTTAATAATGTCGACGGGGAATTGAGCGTGTTTTCTCATTCGCATTCTTCCTCGTGCGTTCGCTTCTTTTCTTACTCACCGCTCGTAACATATACGTGCATCGCACGCTGATCTTTTCCTTCTCGCGTGAACTCGCACGTGAACACACACGACCACGTGCGCCGTTCACGCAGAAAGTATGATCGAGACACTAGTCACGTTCCGCGAAGGACGAATTCGCGACAAAGCGCATTTTTGCAATCGCTTTTCTTCAGATCGCTTGAAAAATTATATAAAGTGACGATAAAAATTACATCTACAGAATATACTGAGAGAAATAAAAAAGGGTATCAGCGTTTTCGACTAATAAATAAAAGCATTTAATAAAGGAATAAACAACTGTTGACGTACCATCGTTAATTATTCACGCTAATTGTTTGCGTTGCATAAATTTGCGATAAATTATATTATTCACGATAAATTGCTATACAGCTAAACAAATTATATTACCCATTAAAATTGTTCAAATTAATTGCAATATTCACGGGAATTTCACATGTGTTGTTTATCCTAAAATAGAGCTTCGTGTAAAATCAGAAGAAAATGACTTGGCAGTGCGTTCCTTTCAACGAGTAAACCTCATGCTGGCTAAAAGCAAATATAAACGTTTTCTTGTGCACGATATAGAAGCGAGAAAGCCTATAAGTTGCCTAAACATCAACAATCATCGTGCATTTGTCGTTCTTTGTGAGACATTGCTTGTTGTAACAATACTGTATGCAATTTTTATCGTGAGATAAAAATTCTACAAAAGTTTTAACAACTCCATCAAAAATCATATATTTACATACTTTCTATATTTGCCTACAATTTTTTATTCATAGTTGTTTAATATATAACGCGATATCGCGTAAAAGGTCGTAGTTCAAAAGATCAGAACTACAATAAAATAATGAGATATGATATTGAAAAATAGAAAAGAATGAAAGATGATAACAATGATTTACGACGTACATAAATTTATGTACGTCGTAAATCATTAACTTTCATTCTCTTCTATTGCCGTTCTTTTGTTAAATCTTTTATTCACTGATCGAAAATGTTAATACCCTTTTTAATTCTCTCAGTATATTCATGTAAGTATAACTTTCATCGTTACATTATAATTTTCCGAGCGATCTGAGGAAAAGCGATCGTAAAAGATACAAGTTATGATATTTCACGTCAATGCGATCGATCAAAAGCCAGATTTCGATTTTGATTCGAAGCTACCGGATCGAGATTCGCTTCAGGAATCAGGATCAAACGGCACGGGGACGTCGTCATGAATGCGAGGCATACATACCGAGCGGAATTCTCGCTGGCCAACTGCGATTTCTCGGTGTGGAACGGCGTGCCAAATGTCATGACAGAGCAAGTGGGCGGCGGGCGTCGCTGGGAATGCTCGTCCCGAGTATTATCCTTATCAGCGGTGCGGCCGCCGAACAGCTCGACTAGTCAGCTGATCGCGCGATGCTTCATCGCTTCGGTCAGCGTGCGCATAACGGCCGTAGGAATTTTCCCGTGTATCGCTCGACTGCCCTCCTCCCCACGCGATAATCGGCACTTTTTCACTCCGTTAGGGTTCGACTCCGGATGGTCTCTGAAGGGGAACTGAAATCGCCCGCTTCTTCCTGCTGTCACCGATATATTCGCTCGGCTTATCGCCTATCTTCTCTACGACGCGACGGGTTCGGGATTTGTCGCACTTGCCTTTTAGGATAATTCAATGCCGCTCCGCGCACGCGAACATTCGTATATCTTTGACGGCTAGCTGGAGGCGCTTAAAATCCTCCTAAATTCCGATTCACGATCTTCTACCAAAGGTAAACACACGCACGCTCGGCTCGGAGAGCGCGTCCTCGTTCGCCTCGGAGAGCGGAATTGGGTATCCGGTTCGCGCTGGTCGGCGTGAAGCGGGCCTCTCTTCACGCGCACGTATAACACGAGAGGCGGAGGCCTCGTCCGATCCGGTGTGTTGTGGTGATAACGGTATATCGCGAAGAGGCGTTCGTAGGAGATTTACCGGAGCGAGCAGACGAGGTGCAACGACCGGCTGATCGCGTCCACCGCCACACCGCGCCGAGACTTGTCTCGTTTCGTGTTGAATATGTATATGTTTCTATGAGGGCACGCGGTATAGCGATACGTTATTGAAAATTTCAGCCGCTTGATCCCGGCGCTCATTTATTTTTCATCTCGCGCTGAATGTGCGTTCCCCCGTTCGAGCGCGTCTCGACCCGCTCCAAAATTAAGCTAGTTGCCGATTGATCCCCCAGCTACGCGAGGGGTATATCCCAAGCTGCTTAAGCGCGTTATCCTATTCAGCTTGTGATCGTCACTTGAACTCAGCTATCCGCGCAACTAATCCGCTGCGCCAATTTGTCTTGTCTCGGGATGGATATCTATCAGATTGCCCGTTATCCGTCTCGATTCGTTTTGGAGATTAAACGTCTTAATCCAGCTACTTGTCCCGATATCTCTTCAATCAAGCTATCCTACTGTAGCTCGCGGTTACGGACTTGCTCGATTGTTTGACCCGTTTTATCTTGCGATTCTCGTCACTACTAGAATACAGTGTTGAGTATCCTCTACTTAATCCAAGCTCCTCAGTTATAATAGTAAATTTTGTTTCGGATTATAGCCGTTATTTAGACTTCTCAGTCACAAAACATCCGCACTGATTCACCTCGGGCAGGATTTCGTTAGCGGAGCACAATCGGAGCACACAGTCGGAGCACGTTTCCTCGATTTATCCCAGGCTCTTCGATGTCAATACGCAACGCGCTATTTGGAACGCGATTATCGTTTGGATCTCTCGCGATGAGCGCAGTGTCTCGTTTCGACTCCCGTGAGATATCCGTTCCCGTCGGGATATCGTGGCACGGTTCGTCTATCCACGTCGCTCGAACGTCAACGCGTCTCCTCTTGCAATGTTAAGCCTCGCGGTTACCGCTCTATCTCCTCGTGTTCGTCGACTGGCAATGTGCTGGCCGATGACAGGCGTCGCGGCGGGAGCGTCGAACGTGGTGCGTTGTGTGTCGCGCGTCGGAAACAGCGGAACGTACAAGCAGCGTCGGGCTTTTCACCTGCCGCCGCGGGTCCTCGCTCGCGGACGCTCTCGGAGTAACGATCGCACGAGCGTACGAGAGGAGGAAAAGGGAGAGAAGGAGAACGGGCGGGAGCGGGAGCGGGATCGACCGACCGCAGCCGAAGTGCAGCGAAGAAGGTCTGGATGGATACTGGTATATACACCGGGTAGTCTAGCTCGTGTCGCGCCTGGCAGCCGACTGACTCCGGCGAAAGAGGATGAAGCCGGGCGACGTGGCTCTGACGCCGCCGCCGCCGCCGCGGGGCTTCGCCGCCTTCGTCCCGCCACCGCCGCCACCGCCGTCACCACCGCCACACTGCCATCGCCATCGCCACCCCCGGATCGCAGCACCGCTCTGTCGCCAGTGCCGCGAACCGTATCGGTTCGCCGTGCCTTCAACCCTCGCCGTCGCATACCCGTATTCCCGTATTCTCAACCTCCGGCACGAGGAATAACACGTGTCGGCAGGATAAAACTACGTGGGTAGGCGACTCGCGAACCGAACGGGGCACGACGTCACGTCGCCGGTATTTCGAGAGATAGTCGATTTTAACACCCCGCTCGTCCTAAAATAATCTGCGGATACGGCTGCGCGCAGAATCTCGTTCCGCAATGTAGCTTAACAATAATGGTCCATTATCCGTGCATGCTAAAAACAAGATACGGAGCACGGTGCATGTATTTTAAAGACAGATACAACACGTAAAAGCTAAAGTTTATAATAAGCGGGTAACGCGTCGCGGTTTAATTGTGCAATAATATTGTGTAACGAGCGATTCACATTAAGGACATATCAGGATATCCACGATATCGATGCATATAAGGCGGTTTACGAGCGCGGACATTAATACGTGATCAAAACTCTCTTCCCGCCCGCTCGGACATGATGATGCAAACATGTTGGGTTTACGGATGCGACAACGACGTCACCGGAATAAGAGAACACCTGTTTGCTCGTACAATAGCGACACTGTCGGCAGCGCGAGCTTTCATACATGCATAGACACGCTGATATACCGCGTCCGCGGTATTTGAATGAAAATAAGTAACACCCGGAGGATGCAAAGTTTGTATAAAATACAACATCGTTCGTGTCAATGCCACTTCTCGATATTTATTATTCCATTCGAGTTGGACGCAACTTCGCTTCGCGTCCGAGCTCATTGATTAACAACGAATGAGCATTGCTCGGCGCGATGCAACGCGAAGAATTAATATCTAAAGCGTTCTGACGACCATTTCAACATCAGTAAAATTTCATCACAAAGCTATGCAATAAAATATAGATACAATATAAACTTTTTATGTTTTGCGGCTTTCATAACGCGGAATTTATTATTTTATTTCTCGAAAAAAGAGATACTTGAAATTAAAAGAAATTCAAGTTAATATTTCATAAAATTTGTCGATCTAATTTTCCTCAAAGGTTTCCTTCCAAGCTGAATAGGAATCCTCATATCGCGGTGAATTCGTGAAATAGAAGCTTTTTAAAAGCACTGCGCGAAGAGCGAAGAGAGATTGAGTAACGTTTAAAAAAATGTAACTCCCACAGATATCGATATTATTTCTATTGAGAGATATCCACTGAAATATCACCGCTCTCTGCCTCTAATAAAAGTTCGCCGAAAATTTTCGGCGGATAACGGATATCGTGACCGCGCAAGATCGCGAGATAAATCAGTGGCAGACGTGAATCTATGACGCAATGCTGCGGAATCCGTCGGGTGTCCGACGTCACGCTATTATTTTCAACCTCACGACATAGTACCTGCCGAAGCGCCTGACCTATCCCCCAAGATACACCGAGACATTTCCAAACGGATGGATTACGGATCGATAAGAGGTTGCGGGGGATAGAAAAAAAAAGCTCTCCGAGACGATGGAGCTAAAAAAAGGCGAGGCGAAAAAAATCACGGGTAAATTGAGATAAAGGGTAATCGACTGTCTTGCCTGCCTCATAACACGCGGGTGCATGAACTGTTATGCATAATAGGCCGCTCCACATCGTAATTAAAGCACTTTCCTACGATCAATTAAGTAATCAATGGATTAGTAAAAACGGCTTGTTAATTCATTTGCGGCGAATCATTACACTCGCGAATTAGAATTCGAGATACCGATGTGCGAATGAATCGCTTAGCGCTTTAAATATACGGAAAGTAAACGGAGCGTGAATACGAGATTGCCACGCGGCAAAGTTAACTCCAGATCCTCTCAAAGACCTGGAATTCGCTGAAATCCTGTTGTACTCATATTCCTTTTTAGTTCCTCGCTTTCTATACGTTAAATCTCTATTCGATATAATAAATTAGATATTTTGTCGTAAATATGTCAATTTTATTTTACCAAATATCGTTGCTTTCTCTCATGTTTCCACCGAAGCTCGTTGCGCTTCATTTCTCACGCTCTTTGTAAAAATAGGAGGTTATCTCTTCGCGTATCTGCAACACGAATGCAATGCTAATGACTGGTAGTCAGTAATTTATTGAATATATGCATATGGACATTTCTCGAGTAGACCCGAAGTTCCGCGGTAGATTTGCGATAACAAGTGCCGAGTTTCGCGTTCGCGTACACCTAGTATTACTATCCCTCGCCTTAATGTGCGTTCGCCAACTTGCACGGTAGGATGAAGCCATTAATTACGCCAGAACGAGCTTGAGGTTGATGATACGAGTAAACCGACCCAAGACACGATGTTATAGTATATACAGTTATTTTATGTAGCAAATGCATCATTATGTATTGCTCGCTATCGATATAACAATTATCACGTAGTCGTAGAGCGTATTTCAACAAATTGAAAAATTATTGCGGTGCATTGTGAAGAAACATCTATAATAAATTTCGATTTTTGCTAAATACGAATTCATTACTAAATGGTTTTTTAAGGAGATTCTTAAAGAAGTACACGCGCAAGATATCATCGACAAATAATAATTTTTCGGTGGTGACAAAACTGCCTAAAAATCTCTGATTGTGAGTCAAGCGAGTTATTATAGATCGCGACTGTGGTGACATTTTTCTTAGCTACCGGAAGGAAATACATCGGAGAAAAACACAAGCGGGAGACGCAACTGAGTGAGTTAACTCAAAATAAATCCAACACTCATCGTTCTAGTCACATCTACTTGGCAGATCCCTCGTCTTCAGTCCGAGGAAAAGCACATTTCAACTGAGCGCGTGAGCTGCTTCAGCTAAACTAGTTTCTAGGATACGTTAGTAAAAATATCATGTATATTCTAACAAAAATTTCTTGTCGAAACAAAGAAATTAACAGTTTAATAATTAAAAACGTTTTATACTCATTCCTATCTTTTACGATTAATCGAAATCGCATAATATAATAACCAATTTGTGTTATTTATATAAATATCTAGATAGGCGGCAGTGTGGTCTAGTGGTAGAGCGCCAGACTCGTAATCTGAGGAACCAGGTTCGAGTCCACTAGAGCCATGTAAACATGGAATGTTTTTCCGAAGCTGCGCCCCTCCGTGCAAGATAGGCTCTTGTGCGGAGAAAACTGGGCTCCGTCTTTCGGAAAGAGACGTTAAGCCGTTGGTCCAAAGGGTTAAAGTGAGAGGAGAAAGGGTAGTAGTGTAAAGGTTTAGATAACGTTCCTTATAAAAACGACTTGCAAACCCTGCGGGGATAAGCAATAAAGATAGTTTATGAGTTTATGAGTTTATATAAATATCTCGATTTTTAACTACTTATATATGAATAATGCTCCGACATTTATGTTATGAAAATATGTATTACGAGTTGTTCAAAGACTACTCAGAATCTACAGATGAGATTCTGAGACATCCAATGGATGAAAGACTGCGCAAAAATTCCTGATGGCGATGAACGAAAAGTTCTCTTCGAACGTGGGTGTTTGTTCGATCGAGCTTCATGCGCCGCGTCATGACCGAGATACACAAGGACGAAACTGCCACTGCAGTTGCAGGCTGCGCGACTATGTATCGTCGAGCGAGCAGCGGCAGGAAGTAGTGCGAGTGCATTATGATAATTATCATCCGCTCGCTGGAGCAAAAGCGTGAGGCATCCGATGTTCTACTTGCGCAAGATCAAAAAAATATTATTATTCCATTAAGTTCAGCCATTTAAAAAATAATGCTTAGTCTTTTTTCGTGTAGGGGAGGCCAGGGAGAAAAGTAATGTGGGATGAACGTAACAAACGCGATTACTAAAAAAAAAAAACATTCATGTATGAATTTGCCTGTTGCTATGTAACGTTTTTTGAATGCTCCTCCTTCCTCAGTAGCGTTCGAAACTCAATGATAAAAGGTTGTGCGTTTATTGCGTCTATGCCGTAAAAATAAGGTCAAAGTAAATACTTTGTGTTTTTTTAGTTTCCCAATATTTCATGAGAAACTTAGTTTATTCCCTTATTTATTGTTCATTATTTATTAATAACTATTTCTTTAAGTAGTTTAGTACATGAAAATAATATTTAGACGTTGGTTTTTTTATAAAAATGATCAATTCTGGCAAAATATAAGTCGGAATGAAAGTAACAGTCTGTTATTTTTGTCCTGAAAGTAACCACTGTTATTGGTGTTGATTTATCCATTGATTTATATACAAGGTGTTTCCTAAGTGATGTCAAAAACTCTAGGAACTAATTCGGCCTACAATAATTATTGTACCTATATACGTATAAGGAATAATGAATCAAGAAACCGGGAGGTAACGACACAAAAGTGTCAGCGATTTGATTAGTCTTGGAACAAAGTAATTTCTCTTGTTTTAATAGTGTTGTTGATGAAATGCAGAGTCTGGCTGCGCTGTCTCGCTGGAATGGGCGTTGCGGCGCCTGTGATCTTGTCGTAAAAACACTTATGTTGGAAGAATTTGATTAGTGCTGAGCTTTTATATATTTGTTGTTTTTTGTATAAAGAAATGTTTTAGAAGAGTCTGGCATGCAACTGACACTGGAAAATGAGTCTGGCATCCTCCCAAAGTCGTTGTAAAAAGTCGATTTGTAGAATCATTTGATTAGAGCTGTAACTTGTCAAGATGGTAGTTTAAATATATAAAATTATAAAAAAATAAGTCTGGCTACTTGTACTGGCTGGAAAATTGGTCTGGCACCCCCTTTAAAGTCGTCTGCACGAGCGCGCCGGTAGCTCGTTGCCCGCCGTATCTCTAAATATTATTAACGCATTACTCATTGAAAAGATTTTTTTTGTCCAAAAGGAAAAACGTAAACGATTTCGTGCTTATTAGTAGTGGAATAATGTGTAATTAATTATGTAATAATCAGAAATAAAGTAATTTAAAAATAAAACTATATTTTAAAGTAGTCAACATTATGCAAGTATACGCTTATAAAAATCAATTAACTTTATTTATTAAAATTATTAATTTATTCATCTGGATAATCTGTAATCAAACTTTCAATTTCTGAACTTTCATTTTCATCATCGGTGAGCTCGGTGTTGTCGGTATCGTCATCGGATTCTTCTTCGATTCCTTTGATTGAGTGCGTTCATGATCTGAAAATAATTCAAAGTTGAATTTATTATTAAAATTACACGATTTTAATAAGCTGCGATAAAAACAAAACTTTTACGAACTAAACTAATTAACTCGTTTTATTTGCAAAAAAATATAAATTATTATCTTAAAATCATATTTCTAAAGTCATGATTAAAGATTTATTAACAGTGTTTAAACCAAAATTCTTTATATTTTCTCCCGACTGCTGCCAACCTTCGGTTGGCGAAGACGAGGGAGTATGCGTTTTTATAAACTAAAATATTATAATATTATAAATGAATAATAAGTTATTATAATGATAAGTATCTTTATTAATTTCAAATTATTTGTTGCATCATTATTATAACTTTATTATTAGTTTATTTATTCAAAATTAATTTGCATTTATTTAAAATAAAATTAATTTATGAAATATACCTTCATTTTCTTCCTCATTCGATTCAAGTAATATTTCGCTCACGAACGGGGGGCAGTTGAACTCCTTCGAACCAAGTAAACTCGTACTTTTCGTCAACTTCTTTCTTACTTGGTTCGAAGGAGTTCAACTGCCCCCCGTTCGTGAGCGATATATTACTTGAATCGAATGAGGAAGAAAATGAAGGTATATTCATAAATTAATTTTATTATAAATGAATGCAAAATTAATTTTAAATAAATAAACTAATAATAAAGTTATAATAATGATGCAACAAATAATTTGAAATTAATAAAGATACTTATCATTATAATAACTTATTATTCATTTATAATATTATAATATTTTAGTTTATAAAAACGCATACTCCCTCGTCTTCGCCAACCGAAGGTTGGCAGCAGTCGGGAGAAAAATATAAAGAATTTTGGTTTAAACACTGTTAATAAATCTTTAATCATGACTTTAGAAATATGATTTTAAGATAATAATTTATATTTTTTGCAAATAAAACGAGTTAATTAGTTTAGTTCGTAAAAGTTTGTTTTTATCGCAGCTTATTAAAATCGTGTAATTTTAATAATAAATTCAACTTTGAATTATTTTCAGATCATGAACGTACTCAATCAAAGGAAATCGAAGAAGAATCCGATGACGATACCGACAACACCGAGCTCACCGATGATGAAAATGAAAGTTCAGAAATTGAAAGTTTGATTACAGATTATCCAGATGAATAAATTAATAATTTTAATAATAAAGTTAATTGATTTTTTATAAGCGTATACTTGCATAATGTTGACTACTTTAAAATATAGTTTTATTTTTAAATTACTTTATTTCTGATTATTACATAATTAATTACACATTATTCCACTACTAATAAGCACGAAATCGTTTACGTTTTTCCTTTTGGACAAAAAAAATCTTTTTCAATGAGTAATGCGTTAATAATATTTAGAGATACGGCGGGCAACGAGCTACCGGCGCGCTCGTGCAGACGACTTTAAAGGGGGTGCCAGACCAATTTTCCAGCCAGTACAAGTAGCCAGACTTATTTTTTTATAATTTTATATATTTAAACTACCATCTTGACAAGTTACAGCTCTAATCAAATGATTCTACAAATCGACTTTTTACAACGACTTGGGAGGATGCCAGACTCATTTTCCAGTGTCAGTTGCATGCCAGACTCTTCTAAAACATTTCTTTATACAAAAAACAACAAATATATAAAAGCTCAGCACTAATGAAATTCAAGAATATATAGGTAGAGCTCAGAAATTTCACACAGATTCAAACTTACATTTAAGTAACATTTTTTTACAATCTAAAGAATGACATTCCGAAATTAATAGTATAGGATTATGTACATCAAATAATACATAGGATGAAAATAAGATGTTTCAAGATGTCGCGTCGAATTTCTGAACCGTATTTCGTGGATTATCCTTTCGTATAAGTCAAGATAAACAAGTTAATGCTTCAGTTATCACTTGCATTTACGCTCTTAATATGGTTCTATCCAAAGTCTGGCTCGTAGCCGAAGCTCGCGGCCACAAAACGATACGAAATGCAACCGCACCGAGTGGCATTCGAGAGCTGCGGAATGCATGCAGTTTGTAGTTCGTATAACGCTCATAAAACTGAGATAATGGTTAATGGGTACCTAGTGCGAATTCAACGTAGACCCCAAAATAATCGAATTAAACAAGATATATCGGGGTTTTAATTAATTACTCAAATTTCTCTTAATAGCAATTTCTATGGACGGGTGCAGTTAAAGTAAATTTAGCGTTCAAGATATACGTCAGTGGTAAGCAAAAAAAGTGAGTGTATCACTTAAAATTCGACCTTTGAATTTAACCCTTACTAAATTACGTTCGCCATTCATAACAGGCCAATCGATCAATGAAACACATTCCACGACGACATTTGTAATGAATAAATAATTTACGATATAGCGTAGTATTAGACATGTACATTTTTTCGTACACGTTTATAATATACTTTTCCGTTCTTTCACAATCTATTTATATACTTCACACTATATCACATATCTATACTTATACGTCAATTAAAATCGATGCAATGCAAGAAGACTAAGAGTATCTCTTATTCATGTGGCACTTCGCCTTGGTTAACATCGGCAGCATGACGTAAAGATATCGGTTTTCCTACTTAGCATAAGAACCGAACGATAAAGCGATGTGTAATGCGCTCACCATTTGACTAACGGCAATAAAATGTACTTCACTGAGACTGCAAGAGTCCTTCGCGATTCCTCCATCTCGCGATTGGAATGATAAAAGCCTTTTACGCGTTCACATGTGTATATACGTATAAGATAGATCCGAGAGAAGAATCAACGTTTCCCATTAGTAGCCTCTCTTGGGGATAATAGCCATCGTATTCCATTAATGCGAAAGAACGAGGCAGAAATGTGTGCCCAGACCGAAATAGGCCTAAGTAGGTACGCGATGTATTTTGGCGCTTGATTGTGATATATAGTTCGTTAATTTAATATACATATCCGTATCTACATCATTTTACTAAAATTAGAAGTTTTCGTTTTCTTTTTATAACCTCGATGACGTGAACGGAATTAATATTATTTTGAGAACGATATCTCGAGTAATAAATATAATGTACAGAAAAATGCAAACAATAGTAGCAACAAATGTACTTGCTATATCTTGTTTTATTCGCTGCCCATCTCATGTAGATCTCCATATAATACGGATTCGTATAACACGACAGAAAAATTTTAGTATGTTTGTTTTAAAGTAAAATAGAAAATATTTTACTGTTTACATCTTTAATATTCATTCTACATTTTACATTTATTTTTACATCTTTTATAATATATGTGTTTCCATATGTGCATACGTAATCCATATATGTATAATTTATGATTCGTATAACATGGATTCATATAATGCGGAACGCATCCGTGTCTACTACTATATGAAAATCAAACATTCCAACTCATGGACATTCCTAACTGATTCAGAGTCGACGTAGTTGCCGACCTAAACAAAATTCGTTTTTAACACGTGTCAGAAATGTGAGTTGGAAATAAGAGTTAAAGAATCATCCATCAAAATATTAAGATAACGAAGCTGCAAAGAGACGGAAGAGCGGATCAAGAAGAAAAGTCGCGAACAAAGCGGAAGAACGAACAAAGTCGGACGAGACCGTTCGTGTTATTAAATGAGATCGCGAACCGAGGATTAAAAATACCGGTTCAGATAATTCGCGTTCACGCCGTTTCTCTCGTTACATCCGTGAAAGAGTTACGTGCCATTCGGAGCTCGAGAGAAGGAAGCGGAACGGGAGTCGCGAAGCGAATTGTGTCTCCTCGCGATCCGTTTATCTCGCGATATCGCACGTGCTACAAAGTAAGAATTACGCCAGCACCGGCCTAATAATTCTGCTTCTTTTTCGCACGCTCTACCGTTACGCGATTTTTCAGGGCGCATCAACACGGAGGCTTCCCCGCAGTATCCTTGAACCTTCGACTCAGGCCACTCTCAGGCGGCTGTAAATTCTCCAAAAGTCGGAGATACCTGTTCGGTCACGCGAGGTACGGCATGTCGCCGATCGTTCCCGTAATTTCGCCGATATTGCTATTGATAGCAGTACCTTTATCCCCGATTATATTTAAATCAACCTAGCCATCATTAATTTCAGTTTATGACAAAAGAGTAATTAATGTAATAAATAATTTGCATCGATAATCGGATTAGCATCTCATTATTAAGCGAAAAGCACACAATTGATGATGTTTAGTATCTCTCTATATTGAAACATATTATGTTTATATAATTATCAAAACTATCAATAGCATATTTTTAAAGCAATTTTTTAAGTATTAAAACAAATGACATATTAATTTATATCTAGATAGTTTTTATCTTTTTCGAATAATGCAACTTTCCAGTTACGAGATTTTTATAACAATCTTATAATTATAATAATTTAATCGAGGTGCATCAATCGTTGCAAAATAATCGACAACCTTCATTGCTTGTTTACTGTCAAATTAACAATATAACCATTATGACAGATATACGATGTCGCGAGATTGATTTCGTGCTTAATGCAGCATGAACTCTGGACGTGAGATATCTTGACAAGCGTCACCGGTAATATTATAAGTGACATATCAAGTTTGAAAATTAAATTGCGAATTTCAGACTCGAGACGTGACAGATTCTAGAAATAGGCCACCTCCCAGCGAGACATGTGCACTTTGGGATGTGTGCTGGTGTGGACTCTGAAATTAGACACCCCGTACAAATTGTTTTCATAAGATATAAAGCTCGGCATATACGGTGACATACGTCGTTTAGCAGACGGTTGTTGCGAGGAAAACGAAGCACCACAGACTGATTAGATGTGTATATACGGAAAATTCAAAAATATATTCTAGCTAGAAAAGGAGAAAAAGTTACGAGTTAATGCAGCGGAAAGTAACTAACGTTACTTTTTTTCATAACATTGTCAACTTTGGGATTAAATAAAGAGACGTGAAATATGTCTACAACGTTCAGCGGAAAACTCGACGTAAATGTTTCGCGATGTAACATGTGAAATTTGAATGAACTCGATTAGGACATCGCTGCATTTTTCAAGCGAGCGTAGGAGAGGAGAATTATCCGGCCTAATGAGGCGCCGCTGAGTTAAAATGGCCATAAACACGCGTCACACGTCGTCGGTTTAAAAGCAAGGTAAAACGTAAAACGTACACACCAGAAGCGTGCATCGCACGCGTTTTCCCATCACGCTGACGCCTACAAGGCTTTAGGAATGGAGATCCCCTCGCATTCCGGGCGCTGAGTCACCCCGGCGTAGATCCCACACGACGATCTCGCCACGTGAGGATCTGAAGCGTATGGCCATTGTCGTGGTCGAGTTGAGTTAAAACTCGATTAAAAGTGCGTTCGGTCTGTGAACTTTGCGCGCGTATAACAACGATACGATGGAAGGTAAACGACACATTGATCCAACGCTTCTACGAAATTCAATGTGCAGCGCGACCACAATTGTTTGTGCCTCACGTCTTCGACATAATTTCAGACGGATATCATAACACCGTAATTAGACCGTGTAACATAATATGGAAATGACGTTCAGTGGCTATCGGGTTGCAGTATGATATTACGTCGTATTCAAATTTGCACTTTCGCATTTGTGCTGAATTTCACGGGCCGTAAATTTCGGTATTCCGTATCTCGTCGTGAGCGGCTTGAAAATTAGAAATATGTCCGCGAACAATATGAGCAACCATATCTTGCATGGAATCGGGCGTCAGTCTCTCATAAATTATTACTATTGTAGTGTTGTAATTGAGAGCAAGCGTGGCGTAGCAGACAGCGCACTGGTCTGCTAAACCAAAGATCTCAGGTTCGAATCCAGTCCTGGTAGAACCAAAATAAATAAATTGTATCGCTTGTCTCTCCTCCTCGACGGAATGGCAGCTCGTCAGGAGAGTATCCCTTGCCTAAAAACCCCCTCTACCATGCCGTTCGGATTCGGCGTTAAAACTGTAGGTCCCATGTGCTTGTGTACAACCTGCGTGCGCACCGCAAGCACATGACTTTGGGGGAGGCCTAAGTCCGACTCGGACTGTTGCGCCATTGAATTGAATTGAGTGTTGTAATTAAGATGGCCTGTGGAACACATCAGGCTCAAAGTATCATAAATCTTTATTTAAAAAAAGAAAAGATAATTCATACGTTTGTATTACGCTCACTTATATCCATTATTGCTACCAATATAGATTAACTTTAATCTCGGTTTAATTTACTTTTTATCTTTTTCTAATTCTTAAAACTAGAAAAGGATAAAAAGTAAGTTAAACCGAGATTAAAGTTAATCTGCATTGAAATGGACATTAATATCCTCACGTCATTTCGGCGATATTACAAATGCAATGACATTACAAATCGATATACTGTCCGCATTTCCTGTTGTTACACGCTATAAATAGGCGTTGTATCGTTGTATTACACAACGATGCGCAAATAGTCACGGAGCAAGTTTTCGTAAGATAGCATTGTTCTCGGACCAGATATCGATTAGGTACACAAAAAACGTGGAAGGAACTTGTTTACGAGCAATGAAAGTCGCCGAGATGACTTTGCGACCCTTACGTTCGCAAATTTTCAGATAAATTACGCGTTCTACGAGAAATGTTTAAATAGGTAAAATCCTATTTCAAGCGGGAAACATTTTCTCTAACAATTATAGTGTCCTACGTTTTAGAAATGTACAAATCAATGTTAAATTCATTATACGGTTAAAAATATCTGTATCTGGAAAGAGAGTGGGAAGAATCTGACTTTCGTGTGTCTTTTTCTGTCGGTACAAGCGGCGAAACGGGACGCATCGATCCGAGAATCCGCGCGTTTCGAAGTAACGCGAGAATTTATCGAGCTCTGAGAAACGTCCCTGGAAAATTGTCACTCAGCCGTACGAAAATAAGATCGCGTCATTAATTCGAGAATCGCATCGAGTTCTTTTCGCTTCGTTCGCCATAAGATAAAAATATATCTGGCGCCGAAGAAATTCGTACACGTACGTAACTCAACGCATATAAAACATGTTGCAACAAATTATTTATAGTATTAGTCTTACATAACGTATGTCCCAGTTTATATAAAGGTAACGCAGTTATTAATATAACTCTATTCGCAGAAATATAATTTTACGGCAAGTTTTATATATTTTTATTATTTTCTTTCTTTTTAATACCTACGGACGTACTGTACATCTTTCCATTTCTATCATACTTTTTCTCCGTATGTTATTTAAAGGTCTCGGTTTCTCTCTCGGCAAGCTCCCTCTTTATTACTGTATCTTTTTAGCATATATTCCTTTTATTATTATTTTTATTAGATTTTTAGTTATTTTACTCAGAAAGATTTTTCGCTGTATTCATAACACAGCCCGTAGAAGTAGATGCATAATTTACTGCGCTTCGCCTACGTAAATAACGAGACGTTCTTTCATTTAAAAACATTTCACTGTCTCTAAAAATAATTTTATAAAAAAGGGAACGTGCTGTCGCAAAAATCAATATTTTCTAACTAACAAGATCTAGGGAAAAACATCGCTATTTGCATTAAAAACTCCAAACATAAATCAACACATTTATTTCTCAACAATAACCATAACTCAGCTTTACCTTCAGTTATGCACAAATACCAAAAAATGGAATAGCAAGTTGACAAAAGTCGTGGTAATCGCGTGACGAAATTAATTCTCGAGATAATAGAACAGAGTAGTCTTCGTAAATAACTGTGCGCCTATAAATTTCGGTTATACGGCTCTCCTCTTCGGCTCGATGGAAACACTCGCAATTAAGTTGGCTCACAATTCTTCTAATAATTCCCCAAATCGATTGTACCAAAGGCAGTCTAATTTTTCCTGACGATTCTCTTCTCTATGAAAACAAAGCTATCCGAAGCTATCTAAACGTTCTCTTCTAGTGACCGAACAACGAGCAACACTCTGCACTTCCCCAAATAAGTCGCATAATTTCACGAATTTATATTACATAGGAGCTGCCGCCCACGAGAAGACCCGCAGCTCGAGATTGATCCATCTTATGATGACGTAGAAGAAGACCAGCCGATTGATCGTGCACACGACTTCGAAGAGATCGTGCTCCGTGGGTATACCGTACAGGAGATCGCGAAGAACCGGCTCGTCGGCGAGGAAGCTCTTGCAGGATCGCTCGGGTTCGATCTCGCGATCAATTGTTTTACCTCCCGCTACGGAACATTTCCGCTGGACAGTCTTTAGATCCGCGTCATCACCGTCTCTCCATCCCTCGATCGCGCGCAAGATGGAATACACCTCGCCCATGATCGCCCCGCGTCGATCGCTCAGAAAAAAAACGATCGTCGGCGTCGTCGCGTACACGGGGCTGACTAACGACTGATCACCACTCGTTCTCGATGCTTCCAGATGGTATTCTGGCAAGCCGGATTGACTTCTCGCGCTATTGCAACTTTCGGTTACCTAACTTGGCGTCGTCATCGGTCAAATGTGCTCCGTCTTGCGGTTGCGAAATTCGCGACTGCAACGCGTGCTCGTGGGCAAACGATCCATAGACACACACACATATTATACGTGACGTAAAACTGTCATTAGATGTCAAGCAATCATATTCGAAGTTTTAAGAAATCGCGACTTTCTAAGGAAGTACAAAGGGGAACAGATTTAGAGAAATAAAATTAGATCCTGCGTTATTTTGCACCATAGAAATTACTGCACGATTTATGCATGATTTTGATCTAAAGAAACCGTCATGTTTCGAAGAAACGGAAATTGTAGTTGTGGGATACAAATTTTCGCGATTCGTGCTCAAACGAGATTTGACGCGATCAAGAATTTTTCAATAAAATTCTTGCTAAAAAAGACCGAAAGTTTCTCTTCAAGAAAGATATTTCTCGTGTCGTTACTTTTAGGAATAATCGCAGCCCTTTCTCGAGACAAGATTAGAGGCGAGCTCGGGAAGCGAGTGCATGGTCTGGGCCGTTGACACCGTCGGTTTCTATAAATAAAAGGGCAACCTACACTGCATTCTAGAATCTGGAAGCTACGAAAATATCGAGAATGTCGGCTCAAGCGTAATGTCGTCCGAGTTGTTTGAAGTAGCTAGGGTCAAAGGTGGAGCGCGTTAAACTGAGCCAAAGGAGTTTATTAAGGCTTTATTGCTTTATTACGAAATATATTATCTCATATTTCTGTAGATACTACACGTTATATAATATGATAAATATATTTTGGAAAACAATTTATAAGGAAAATATCTCCGTTTTTATCCGTTTCATAATTTTTCACATTTTATATTTCTTTGCCAGGAAGGAAAATGAAAAAGGTGCAAGTATTCTACAACGAGAGCAATTAAGCAATTAGCATATTCAGAAGAGCGCTATTAGATAAAGTTCCCTTATGTTTTCAGCTACCCGAAAAGTCTGCTTTGAAAGTTATCTTAGGAAAATGTTGCTCGGCAAGAAAACCAGCGCAATTTCGAGGACAAAAACGAATGTGCGAAGTCACTTGAAGACACTCTCTTCAATGAGACAATTTTACAATATATACGACGCTAAAATCTCAACGCTGATGCACACAGATGTTCAATATATAATGTCCCTGGCTATATTTTATGATGTTAGAAACGAAATAATAAAATATGTTTCTTTCTTTATTTTTATATTCTCTAAAAAAACAAAGTTTTATTTACAAAATTGTCAATTTAATAAAACTTAATATATAAAACGTGCAGAAAAATGTATAAATGTCAGAAAATAACGTAAATAATAGCAATCGGATTAATTAATTTTAATCCAAAATATTATATTTGATTATTAATAACAACGATTACCGTTAAATATACACGTATAATTGATAGAACGTATTATTGTAATAGATATTTATGTTAGTAATTTTGCTAAATGTAACGTTATACTTTCTATTAATATCAGCCCGCACAATATATCTATTATAAAAAAAATCAATTATCTTTTAAGCTGATAAATCACGTTCAATTCAAAAGCGAGCTTCTTTCTGACAACTGCGTTAAAAATGCGACTTGATTTCCTATACAACTTATTGTAAATTGCATTTTGCAGTCTGCCAAGAAAGATCGGAATAAGAATCAGAAAAATATTCAAACTAGAGGAGCTTCTCGATAGTCGCGAATTCTATTACGAGCTATAATGCTATTGCGACGTTTCCGAGAAAATTGATCAAGGAGAAGCAAAGTAAAGGACGCAGCTGCTGAGTTAATGTACTTTCCATTCGTTTCTTTATGACAGCGAGTAATAAAGAACGTAAATCGGATCTTCATTGCACCTGCTTCTGATACGAGATTCACGCGAGAAAGCTGTATTTTGAATTTATTATATATATATCATATGCAATAAAATAAAATAAAATCAATACAATTTTATCATCTTTAATCAGGTCTGTCTCCTAGCTTCTAATCCAATTTCCTTTCACTATATTATTATAACTGTTTCGGAATGTAGTTGCCGGAAGTATCCTGTCCCGGAAATATTTCTCACGCGTATCTCTCCCAACGTAAAATAATTCCGTGGATGTGTTATCACACGTGCGAGTTCGCGAGAGAATCAATCCTCGATCGAGTGACAGTGCCGCGAATAATATCAAAGCGTCTATCGCGACGAGCAGACGGAGATCGCTATAACTCGTCAGGATCCATCTCGTCGCTGCTCGCATCACTTTCCAATAGGAAAACGGAGGTTGTGGAACTCGCTTCCTTGTTCGTCGCCTACAGGTACCTACACGAAGAGACTGCGAATGAGGGAGGGAAAATCCAGCGTGAGTGTAATGCGAATGGAAGCGAAGAGATGAGCGAGAGGAAGGCGACGAATGGATGAAGAGCATGTGTGAGAGAGTGTGAGAGAGTGTGAGAGAGTGAGAGAGAGAGAGAGAGAGAAGAACGTGTATGTATGTGTGCGTCAGGAGAAGAGAGAGATGCAGAATGCCTGGCTGCTGCGGATCGATAGAACGGAGCTGCGTGATAGTCGACTTTCTACACGGAGAACCGATATAGATGCCGGGAAAATCGCTGTGAATGAGACACACAGTCTGCCTCATGATGAAGGCAGCCGGAGGAAATTGCTAATATGCAAGCTATCCGCGATCTGACTTCCATCGCAGTCTGTCAGTCAGTGACTGATTCCTTAACGAACTGCTGTGCTCTATATCACTATATTTTGCGAGATAACACGAGTGTTTAGAATGGCAAACAAAGAACGCAACACCAAGATCGAGAGCAAGCGTTTAATTTATTCACATTCAGTTCACAATAAAACAATTATGTACCTATATGTGGGATCTGTATTTTAAAAATATTGAGAGCGCGCTCTCACGTGATCAGCAGACCGGTGACATGCCTCGCGTGTGTGTGCGTGCCGGGGCTGTCGAAAATACGAGCCGGAGCGACAGTCGTCTACCGGTCGCCGAACGATAACATAACATAACGCGCTCGCTCCCGACAAATGTATCTAATGTACTCGCAATAAATTATCCTTAGAATAAATTATCTTACAATTGGGGGCTCGTCCGGGATTGCGAGTAAATGCGGTCGGATAACGGGCGATATGAGGCAGCCGTGGCAGCGAATTGAAGACGAATGAAGACGAGTTGAAGACGAAGAAGAAAGACGAGTTGAAGACGAAGAAGAAAGACGAGTTAAAGACGAAGAAGAGATACGGTGCAAAGTCGATAAGAAGCGACCGGAAGACGATTCAAGACGATTTGAGACGATTTAAGACGATTTTAAGACGAAGAGTGCCCGGAGCGGTATATCGAGAATATGAGTAAAGCTGGTCGAGCGACGAGGAACGCAAGTGATTTCACGGTGGCCGAGTTAAAGGACATACTGAAATCATTGGGGCAGAGCGCAGGAGGAACGAAGGCCGAGCTGATTGGCAAATTGATGGCGCTGGATCCGGAGGGTGTCTGGATGGAGGTATCTCTCAGTGAAGACGAAAATGATGACGGAAAGACGAATGACCTTCGTGGGAGTGACGACGGTAACGGTGGCGATGAGCGTGCGCGGCATCGCTCGACGCTGGCGGAATCAAGTGTATCCGCGGACGGCACAATGCAGAGAGAAATGGAGCTTATACGAAAGGAGAAAGAATTGATGCTGCGTGAGCTTGATCTGGCACGGCGCGAAATAGAATTTTTGCGGCGTGACGCGGAGGATGCACCTACGCCTGTGCGAAGACGAGAGGTGTCGCCAAGTATTCCCTCAAGAGTTAACGTGAGCATAATAGCCGAATTACTCAGTTATTTCGATGGAGGTGCCGACACGTACGATCAGTGGTCGAAGCAAGTCGCGCTTCTCAAGACGACGTACGGTCTCGATGATAACACGACGAGGGTCCTGATTGGATCACGGCTGAGAGGAAAGGCACTCGATTGGTTCCATTCGAAATCGGAGCATATCGAGTTGCCGATCAACCGACTTCTGGAAGAGCTGAAGGCAATGTTTTCTCATCGGCGAAGCAAGGTCGCCATGAGGAAGCAATTCGAGGACCGAACTTGGAGACGGGGCGAGGCATTCAGCGAATATTTACATGATAAGGTAATATTGGCTAATCACGTCCCTGTTCCCGATGACGAGATCCTCGATTACGTCATCGACGGTATATCGGATCCAGCATTACGGGATCAAGCCCGCATACAGAGGTTCGGATCGACGACAACATTGCTGGAAGCATTTGAGAAGATTACTATTCAACCCAGAGGACAACCGAACGGCACTTCCGGTGGGAGATTCGACGGCAGGAGTTCCAGATTCCAGAAGACCGACGGAAGGGAGGCTCAGGGTAGTGACAGGTGCTATAATTGTGGCCAGCGGGGTCACGTTGGTGCGAAGTGTCCGTCTAAGAGTCGCGGCATAAGGTGTTTTCGCTGTAGCGAATTTGGACACATTGCAGCGAAGTGTTCTAAGAATCAACTTGTGACAAGGGAGGCGGACGCGGCGGAGGGTGTCGGCAGTATTGAGCAGTCGGATCAAAACAGATGCTGCAAGAGTGTTTCGTTGTTCGGGTACGACGTAGCTGCGTTGATTGATTCGGGTAGCAATCTAACATTAATGCGTGAGCAGAGTTACGTTGAGATAGGCGCGCCGCCTTTACAAGGCGATGAAACCCGATTTCGCGGTATCGGCTCGGGAACGGGTGGAACACTCGGCAAGTTCTGCAGCGAGGTAGGGATAGACGGTCATTCGTATCCGATGACAGTGCATGTAGTGGCGGATCCGCTGATATCGCATGATCTGTTAATCGGAAGTGATTTTTTGGACACCGTAGAGACGAATATTAAGAAAGGTAAAATCACAATTTCGAAGCTCGAAGACGATATTACATGCGATTCTAAATTGCCGGAAATTTTTATGATTGATGACGTGCGCAAAGCGAATGAAATTGTAACGTGTGTTGTTAATAACGAATATAGACAAGACGTAGAACGAATGATTGAAAATTATAAGCCGGTTGCGACGCGCGCGGTCGATGTAAGTATGAAATTAATTTTAAGAGATGACAAACCTGTATATCAGCGACCTAGGCGATTGTCCGCGGCGGAGAGAGAAGCTGTGAATGCTTAAATTGACAAATGGCTGCGCGACGGCATAATCCGGCCATCTCTTTCAGAATACGCCAGCCCGATAGTTTTAGGGAAAAAGAAAAATGGATCGACTAGGCTGTGCGTTGATTGTAGGTCGATTAACAAAAAGATTTGTGAGGACCATTATCCTCTCCCTGATTCTCCGTCGGTGCTTCGAGAGTCCATACGCGAGATCTTTAATAGCGAAGTTTCCGGGACCCGCGAACGTCAATGCCGAGAATTGATCACGGCCAAAACTGTGCTGTACGAGGATGACCTGATCATGCCGTCGACTGATTGCGCGAGCGGCTTCAACCTGTTCTCTCAAATATATTAGTTATACATTATTTATCTATAATAAAACAATACCAAACCATGTACCTTTTTATATAAGCTGAAAATGTCGAGAAACGATGGTCAGCACTTCGAGACATGTTTGGCCGCGAAGAAAGGAAAAAAAAACTGCCACCATCAGGATCAGGATATAGCGAAAGTAAAGAGTGGCATCTGTACCGACCACTACTCTTCTTATCATCGCATATTGCTCATAGAAAGTAAATAATTAACCAATAAATTATTCTTTATGTATCATATGTGTCTCCATGAGCAAGATAACTAAAAATAAGGAATAATTATTGAATAAAATGCGCCCTGATATTATTTACAAAAAAATAATTTACAAAATTTAATATTATAACCTCAATGTAAGAGCGAGACGAAGTTCTGTCGCCAAAGGAGTTCTGTGACTCCTCTTTTCGAGCTTCGGTTTCAATAAATTGTGCAACATGTCGAATTGTTCAACAGACATCCTTGTGAACTTGAATAGCTCTTCGTGATCACTTGCTTTGAAATATTTAAATAAATTCTGATGAGCTCCAAAATTGTGTCTCATTTCTACGGAAAGATGAGGTTTTACCCACCATCTTCGAGAGAGCTTATGTTTTTTCTTTAAAATTGTTCGTATTCTTTGAATTTGTGTCCAAGCCAATAATAAATTATTATAAACCGCAACCAATTTAGTAATATCCATTATGATGTCCACAATTTCGACTCCAACCAAGCATTAACCTATAAACCTCCTATCTCGAACTGATAAACCACCGTAACGACTAACGACACCCAACTCGATTGTAGATTGGTATGTCGAACAAGCGGCTACGACATACGGCTAGCGACATCCGACAAGCGTCTTCCGACTGATTGTAGACGGGGCTTTACGGAGCCTCGAGCCGGTATCGCGTGCGGCGAGCGAATGCGGATTGCTGTTAGATCGGGAAAAGTGTCGTTTCCTGCAGGAGGATGTAGAGTTTCAATTTGCCGCGAAGGAGCGGGAGGCGTTTCGGCAATCGAAAGCGATACTAAGTAATCAGCCTGTTGTACGGTTATATAATGTGGGAGCGTATACAGAATTGCGTGCGGATGCGTGTGTGTATGGATACGGTTCGATTTTGTTACAGCGCGATGGCGAAGACGGTGCACTGCATCCAGTGTACCATGCGAGCGGCGGAACTTCGCCCGCGGAAATGCGGCGCACCGGCCACGAGCTTGGAGTGCTCGCGATCGTCAAGTCCCTGAAGAAGTTTAGCGTGTATTTGTCGGGGATACAATTTGAAATTGTAGCGGATTGTCGGGCGTTTGTCATGACGATGAAGGGGAGAGGTTTGCGCGTGAGAATGGCGAAAGGTGTGTTGTTCGAAAAGGTTGACGGACATGACGGACCTAGACAGACCGTAACGGTAGCCGAGTATATGAAGTCTTGGATTCCCTATGAAGACGAGTTTTTCGATGAAGAAAATGTAGCGAGCGCATCTGAGGACAGATGCTTGACCAGGATGGCCGAGTGTGGTATTTCTCTGTATTTTGAAAATATTGAGAGCGCGCTCTCACGTGATCAGGATCAGCAGACCGGTGACATGCCTCGACCGCGTGTGTGTGCGTGCCGGGCCTGTCGAAAATACGAGCCGGAACGACAGTCGTCTACCGGTCGCCGAACGATAACATAACATAACGCGCTCGCTCCCGACAAATGTATCTAATGTACTCGCAATAAATTATCCTTAGAATAAATTATCTTACATATATTCCGTTTTTATGACAATTTTATGGTAAACTGCCGATTGTGATATATATCTGTAAAAACGTCATTCTATTTTCAAACTTTTGATATAATAATATAAATAATACAATTGATGGAATTCTTTATGAAGTACCTATCAATAAATAATAATATGTTAAACTCGTTAAGGGAGAATCAGATTTCTATTAATTATATCAAAACTTTGAAAACGCTACTTCTAATTTTATAGAAGTTCAATTATAATAACGACTTATCCGACATAGATAAAACTTTAAAAGATTTTTATAAATTAAATTCTTTTCAATTTCAAGTTAAATTGTAATAAAATATTTATTTAAGGTAAATTTAAGAAATAAATAATATTCTATTACGATAAAAATCCAGCAACTATGTTGATTTAATAATCTGTAACTAAAATATCAGCCGGATTTTGAGAGGTATCGTATAAAGACTCGTATTTCCGACATAAATGTACCCGTGGAATGCAATATACAGACGCACCCATATATAATTTCCTTCTTGAAACGCTATCCATTAACCTCTTAACAAGAATGATGATTTAATTAGAAATGTCAGACAGCTTTACACACGGAAAATTCCGATGTCGGGAATCGTCGCGAATGACATATGCAAGCTCCGCGATAAATGCATGCAGTCAAAGGAAATTGCACGTACGCGGCGCTTTCGATACATGACGTATTTGGAGCGGACTAATCCAAATAGTATTCGCTAATGAAATGTCCAGACGCGATTCTTTTTCCTTGAATAACTACGCATTTACCCTCGTGAATATACAGGCTGTCTTTCATCCACAGATTCTTTGAAGTGGAGTAGATTTTTCCCGCATTCTAAAGTTAACATACGTTTTTAAGGTAAAATCTTCCATCAAAGTAAAACCTGAATAAAATCTAGTAAAATTAAATCTTCAACCAAAAATGCCGCTTGTCTTAGTGGTTAGAATATTATAGCGAGAGCACAGCTCCAAGCTACAAATTTTAATCACGTCTGAAAAAGACAAGCACACAGCTTTTAGATAGCCAGGATTTAGCTATTTGTTCTTTTACTACATACACATTTTTACTAAAATTGCGTAAGAATTAAACATGCAATCCGCAAGAAGTTGGCTTACTTAAATTTGAAAATTAAAGAGAATTTTAATATTATTTTAAAACAAGCTAACATTAAGGTAATATTAAAGCTCGTAAATTTAATAAGAATGACGTAAATATCAACTGAATTATAGTATAAATGTGAACGTAACTTTGATCCTGTAGAGTCTTGTTTATTTGATATATTCAAATAAACGCGCTACGAGTTTAATCAGTTTAATATCATCCACGTCATACTCGATTTCATTTGATCGCCAAATTGCATGACAGTGCGAATCGCGGATTTTTCCGTTCCGCTAAACAAGAGAGTAAATATATATATGATAAGGGAGGCAGAGGAAGCTGCGAGCGTTTCCGCCGAACGCAGTGACGTGCAATTTCACACGTGAAACATCGCGTGTTTATGCATCCCACCGTATTTATGAATTCTACTGAAACTGAAATACGCTCGCACATCGTGAAACCGTCGCGCGTCGAATGCCCCGAGGTTTTATGCGGAAAAAATACGCGTATTCACACACACAGTGGCATTGATGTAATACATCGACGATATCGAGATTTCGTCGGTGAAACACGGTGAGAAAAAAAACAGCGTTTATTGAAAAATCGATACGCGCCACTCTCACAAAAACCGGGTAGAGATTTATCGCTTGATAGAGGGAGAAGAAATTTTTTGTAAAAAGAGAAAATGCGGTCTGCGCGAAATACGAGCTAATTACCGTTAATGACTCACAAAAAGAGAATCTTTTATAACACAAGCTAAAAAAGTCATACCAAAGCACCTGCACAACGAGAAATAATTTCTATACTGTGTCAGCAAATAATTTTTAAAAGATATCCTACAATCACTGTATAATACTTTAAAGCGTATTCCAGAAATCAATTAAGTCAGAAGTTTTGATAAGAAAATATAGTTTCTAAATTTTAATCAATAATCGCAACCGAAATTCATATGTTTACAATTGTACTTATATAAGTATCAACCTATCATCTATGATTAATTCGTGCAGCTAAAATATCGATTTTACCACTCAGCTGATCTTATCTTTTGTATTTTTTTTTTATATAGTAATCTTGCATACACTACGATATAATATAAATAAATAGATATAGATGGATGATCTATAAAAGATTAACATAAAATTGATATATTATTAAAAAATGCAATTATTATTTGCGCGTTTTATGTAATAGATAAATTGAAATATACTATGCGATTTCAAATATTTCCTATTCTTTTACTGACTTATGACGTACGCATATTGAAAAAATCTGAGTATTACATTCCAACCTCAATTTATGCAATATTTAACTCCTAAAAAAAGAGATCAAATAGATTTCAAATTTTATTTAAAAAATATTTGGAAAGAGGAGAAAGAAAAAAATAAAGATAGCTAAACCTTAATAATTTTTCCCTGCTATGCTTTCATAAATACCAATTTATTATTTCACATAAATACATATAAAAATATACGTACAATAAATAAATATATGTAATAAATATGTATAAAAATGTATGTACATATATGTAAATACATATATATAAATATCTTGTTCTTCAAAATCTATAAAATATAAATATATATCGATCATAAAGATATTCAAATAAAAGTTTTATATTCTAAAAATTTCATTTTTTATAATATTTATATTTATTTGTTTTATAATTTATTTAATTAATAAGCTCAGATATTTAACCTTTAAACTGCCGGCTTTTTTTTTCATTAATATAAAATAGCCCTTTTTCCCAAAAATTTATCTATATAAATAACATGCACATTGCGTAAAATTTCGAAATTTGTTTGGAGCTACAAAAGTTGCTTTCCCGGCAGTCAAAAGGTTAATCAATTATATACAAATGTATTATTAAAATAAGTAAAAAACATATAATGAATATTATTATTAATATATTATATTTTCATGATTCATGATATTTAACACATTTAAAAATGTGTATTTTTGCATCCTCATGTAAAAAAAACTACGGATAAATTTCTACAGAATAATTCAACAGAATTAATATGTTTTAGCCCATCCATTTTAAAGCATTAGATCTACAAATTGGTATATTTATCTGTAATATTTTTTATGCTGTTAATTTTTATTTTTAATTATACTTTTTATATATACATGATAATTTCCAAAGATCCCCTACCTTAAATTAAAATAAAGAATAACTTAACACTCACCGACACACGATGCGCAACAGCGGAGTCGTAACATAACTACGTTGATCTGTAAAATACAAATATATTCAGATTAGCGATTGAGACAAAGCGATTAAGACTTACTAAAATAATCAATATTTCAAGAAGTAAATATTACGCGCATTAAATTCTTCATTCGTTTTTTTGAGCAGAAACATTCGACAAAATAATTATGTAATTTTTAAAAAATAATCCCGCAAGTGTAATAAATAATATAAATAAATAATAAATTACTCACCCTATGGTTGCTCCGCCGTCGCCCGATGCCATCCAGGTCTCCTCCTCCTCTCAGATTCCACTATTACTGCTCCTTTATTACGGCACTCATAGTCATTCGCGAAAACACAGTTAATTACTTCGATTACGCGCCATTAAAGTACGATGACCAGAGCGCGATACTTGGACGGTACTCCCGATGTTAATCACTCGCGGCGTACACTTTACTGTATCACGACGGAAGATTAACGCGAGATATTTACTTCGGTAGATAGCCATTGTCTCGATACACTTACGGATCGCCAAAGTCCATTAAATACAATCCGGTGTTCGCTAACTTTAATAGTTATAGAGAATAATCGTGTTTGGCGTACGTGTCGCGGTCTACATGGTACGTGTCGCGGTCGCGTATCGAATAATAATGCGAAGATACGCAAAGCGGATCATGTCGCTGTTTGCTCGCCTGAGTTTCGCCGCATGAATTGCAAAGTGACCGCATGCAGTACCTAATGTATACGTTGCGAAAAATGACGTTAAATATTACGAAATAAATACACGCCGAAATATTCCGTTCCTTCACATCAAGTATTAATCAATGAACAGTCGTCACAACACGATTTGTCGCTGCTTGAATGATTCCGCAAGTTGTACTCTTGATATGAATATAGGCGAATTATGACGAGAAAACAAGCGCGGCTTTGAATCCGAATATTATTAAAGAAGCACATCACCTATAAATATCGCAATAATTTAATACTTTCGTTCTTTTTTTTTATCTTCGTTTATCGAATGAATAAACTGGAATATCACAAAGTAATTCCCGTTCTCACCTCAGACGAACAAATCATGCAAAGTGGGTACCTACATCACGATAAGTCGCCTCGAGTCGTTTAATCGCGAAAGTCAAGTGTTTGCGCGGTCCGAGAATTACTAATTGCAATTATGGTGATAGCCTTTGAGATTCCCGAGTACTTGTCGCGACGGCGCGCGGCGCGGCGTTTCGAAAAACATAATGCGACGTTTCGGAGCCGCTACCTGTCCACCCGAGTCTCGAACGACAATAAAACGACTCCGCGTAAACACAGCGCGCCATACGTCGCGCGAAAACAATCGCCGAGTGGCGTGCAAAACAAATACGTTACCGATGATCTTTAACTTATTGTAAAGGCCTTTGCACAATGTCAGGCAAGAGGCAATAGGAACAGGGTATAGAAATCAGAAATCATGTATAAATGCAGAATAAACAGTGACACAGGCAATAGAAACAGAGTTTCCGTCACGTTGAAAATTCTGTGCCTATTGCCTGTTGCCAACCAGTCATAGCACTCGAATTTTTTAGATTGTAATTAACAAATTTTTGGTTAATTACAATTATTTCCTGTTGCCTGGCATTGTGCAAGGGCCTTAAGATAAAAATACACTGATTATACACAGGGTGGCAATCGAAAAATTGTTAAAACTAAATAACTGACAATTTGTAACATGTGTATGTTACATATATTCTTTCTTTCGTTATATGCAAATAAAAATAATAAGTTTTCTTCACCGTATATAGCGTTTAATTCATTTCATTTTGTCTACTTATTACAAAATATTTAGCTATTTAGTTTTAATAACTTGTCATCCTGTATTTTCTGTTTCACGTGTTTCGAATCAATTTCGATGAATAAGACTATTATTATTTTTGCACATTAGATCGAACATTTATTTAAAGAATAAAATTTATGTCGCTCCAAACAGAAACGTAAGGTAATTTATTATTATTACTTCCTGCCAAATTTTCACGTTCCAAGAGGAAGTTCTGTGTTTTTAAGAAATCAAGAAAATGAAATTAAGTCATTGCAAGAAATGTGGCGACTTATATTCATTAAAATCACACAACTTTTCACTCTTTGCGAACACAGCAATTCAGGAATTGTAATAGTAATAAATTATAATTTTTATTTTACATTCAAAATAAAGATAAACTTTATTTTTAACATGGATGATGTCAATTGCTGTAATGTGTAAAATATTTGCACGTAAGAAAACACAAAAAAAAACTTAAGAGTAAAAATCAACTAAACTATGAAAATAACAGAATACATAGCTCGATACGCATGTAATCGATACAAATGTGAGTCGCGATTTTTATGTGATATCGTTGGTCAATTTTAACTGTTTATAACTTGAAAATTATATAACACGAATCTCAGTTATAATAAAACATATAACTGTAGTTTTAAAACATATAACTGTAATTTGTACTTTTTAAAATAAACGTTGAAGATAAACACTGAAAATCTATATATGTAATTTTATACGATAGTTTCAATATGATCGAATTTATCTATACTTATTTATTTCAAAAGCAAAGTTTATATTATAAATCGTTCATTACTTTAAACTTTTAAAATCGTGCATCGTTTTCAATTTTTTGTGAAAAAGGAATTTTTATTTTATTCTTTCATCGCTTATGTTCTTCTTGCTCTTTCAAAAATACAGTATTATACAGCTACACGGAGAGAATTTTTTGTTATATTTTACCCTTAAATTCAGTACAAACTTGGGACAACTTGGCAACCAAGGAATTTTTAAAATATACAAAAGACATTTTACAAACAACGTGATAAAAATTACCATGCAGATTGGTAAATATTGAAAAATTATTGAAATTTCCTAGATATATTTTAGTAAAATTAATCAAATATATTTTATATTTTAATGAAATAGATATTAATATTTCTTATTATGGTGGATATTAATCAGAATAGTTCACATAAAATTCTTGGTGGTACATGTTGTCCCACAACTACCATGATTTCAGGGTAAATTTTAAGAGAAAATTCTCTCCGTGTACATTTGCATACTATCGAATAGAAATTGATAAATTTTCATGTTAATTTTTGAAATGTCACGATCTTATTAATTTTTGAAATGTCATGATGTTGTTAATTATCGAAAATACGATCTATCGAGATATATTTAGTTATTGTTCATTCGGACTCATTGCATGCAATTTGCATAACGAGCGTGATACGAAATGGAATTCAAATGGAATTCAAAGAGAAACTCTCCCGCGATTTGAAGAATGAAACAAAAGGGCACGAAGCAAATTGATTCAATTATATATGCAATTGCTCGGATATATCGAAAAATAATTCATATCAAAAGACACGGTATAGTGTCTCGCGCCAAGTACACGCGAAGCGAGACCGCACCGTGACTCTTTTACGCGACGCGACGAATTGCGAGTACGCGAGATGTTGAGATCTCAATAACGAGTGAACGGATCAAGTTCTAAGTAGGCTTGATCGATAGCTTGGGGTCGATTTATAAAGAAGAGTGTTTTTATTTTAGCAGATCTTCATTAAAGTTGATTTTTCTTCAAACAGCCAATTTTTTCTCAAATATATTTACGTTAATCCAAAATATTCGGATATGTTATTGTATAAACAGGAATAATTTTAGCAATATAAAATAATACATTGTTATAAATTCTTAGCAATGTTCGTCGCAATAAATAATAATAAATTAACATAACAATTAATAATAATTGTATAACAAATTCTGTAATGTTTTATTATATTGCGCATAAAATATAATAATACTTTCTCAAAGACAATAAATAACGATTTAATAAAAATAACGATCAAACAATTTAAAAAAATATTACCAAACGTTTCCTAGTCATTCCACACGACTAGAAAATAATTGTATAAACGATTTGCTTTCAAACTGTGATATGTGGCTTCTTATGATAATTTTATTAGATTATGACTTTTCTATCTTATTTTCCACCTTATTCGTGATCTCATGTTTGTCCTTATAACGTTGACTATTACATGAGACAATTCATGAGATTCTCTTAGAAAGATACTAGAGGTAGTTTGCTTTCCTCTAAGATTTTCTGGCAGGGTTTATTCCCTAGGATATACAAGGGTTTTCCTGGGCAAGATATTCTCGGTGGTTTGCCATTGCCTTCCGAAAAGTGGCGATCGAATAAAAACCGACAATTTTCGGTCGGATTTGAACTCGGATCTTCGGCTCATTAAAGCAGCGCACAACTCTCTGCGCCACGATCGCCATCACATATGTATATTGTATATGTAAATTAATAAGTTAATTATTTAACAACTATTGTTGCTTGGTCATTGGTCCTTTTTATTTCAATTTTTGTATGAACAATGTTTGCGAATTTCTAAACATCCTGCTATTATGTATAAAGAAATATGCTAAGTTCTATTACAACAATTTTAAAAAACCCCACGATTCTCCTCGATAAAATCAACGTCTGTCTAGCTTAGCCCCTCACTTCATCAAAATTTAACAAATAAATTATATAATAGTGCACTATTTATGTGCTCTCCAAATTCATAAGAAAAAAATATTCCGCTTCATTGATTTTGATGATAACGTAGCTGCGGGTCACTTGATAATGAACTTTAAGATAATGAACCACAAGTGGTCCGCGGATCATGGGTTGAGAATCACTGCTTTAGAGGATGCCGCGCAAAGATTGAAATTACTCTGAAGTAAGAGTGCATAATTAACGCAAAATAAAACCTAGATATTTGTTTCTCAGAATCGCTTGTAATTAACATGTGGGGAAGCTCACTGGCAGCCTACTCAGCCCTCCGTTATTAAAAATACTTTCTTTTTTTTTTTTGTTAAGCAAAACAAGTGCAAAAAATTTTTTTTCTTATGGATTTGGAGAACGCATAAATAGCGCATTATTATATAATTTATTCATTAAATTTTAATTAAGTAGGAGACTAGCTAGGCAGACGTCGATAATCGCTTAATGGAAAAGCCGGGGAAGATCATTAGTTGTCATAGTCTAACTTTCTACATTAAACATCCTAGCAAGTAGGTCTCGACTGCAATTTGTCCAAGTGAAGTTGACATTCATTAGCCCGAGAGCCACAAGTTTTATTCTCCATTTACACCTCCGACAAGCTCAGCCCGCGAAAACCTTTTATCTCCAAAGCGAAATAAAGTCGGGGGAAGCGCCCGACAGACAAACAATCGGAGAATTCACCCTTTCGATACGCTTCGATGTATCCGCGACAACTTCGTCATAGCAGAAATGGATTCCGCGTTGGAGCTTGCGCATCAATGATGCCACATACACGGTCAGAGGTCAACGGTCATCGACCTCCGACGTCGCGTCCGTCACCTGACAGCCGTGTGCAGGCTCTTATTGTCCGCGTAACAAAAAGTTCAAGAACGCACAAAGCGTCGTCCGTCGAATCGTTGACCCTGCACGGCGATCGGCAATGTCATTATAATGCATAACACATAACGCATAACGCTGCGAACGTTGCGCGGAATCAACGTATCTGCGTCAATGGTCGAACGTCGTGCAGGCTCGACAACTCGCGCGTATTTATTATACACGGCTGTAGATCTCGCGAGAAGTCGCGTTATTCTTTATAGAATAAATGTAAATAATGGAGATAAATATTCTCTCGTAAAAAAGATTCGGCGAGGCTTTCCAGCCGCGAAAGATAATTTGAATCGAGGCTCGAAGGCGCTGAGATAAATCCTTTCTTAATAATTAAATGCTTAATAATTATATACATAGAGATGAAAATGATTAAAGGAGTGAAAGGGTTAAAGATTAAAAACTCAAAATACAAAATATGCCTTATGTTATTATTTCTTAATCAATACCTTTACTCCTCTAAATGTATTCTACCGAATTTTTCTGCTAATTGTGTCGATAGCAATCTAAGTTATCTATAATTCTACACAATTAGGTATGTCAGAATAAACTGAAAGTCAATATTCATAATCTTGTACTTAATCAAAGGATACATGCAAATTTTACGTAGAAAGCGATCGGTAAATGATCAGATTGGACCCCTCCGATTTTACCTTTGACTTCGAAATCTGAGAAAGCAGTAAATCCAACCTTGATCTTCGATTGAAACATGACCCCGCGAAATTGGCTTTCGCTGCGCGCGGAAGGATAAATGTATCCGCGTCGTGAGAATTGAAAGCGCCGCGAGATAAGTCCCGTCCTTATTCCGCGAGAGAAATACGGTCACGCGTCCTTGACCTTCTCACGTTTTGTTAGCCGACGTTTTGTTAACCGTTTCTAAGTTGAGATTCTGCGTCGAGATCGTCAAAAGACACGCAAGCCGCGATTGATCGCGAGCCCTCCTCCGCGCCTATACCATGCAAAGCCGAAAGCGCCGCGGCGTGTGCATGGTAACATGGACGCTCGCAATGCATCATGCGCAAAAGACTGACTTTGTTATTATTCAACCCCTTATTATCCCCCAATGTCACGTCCGCCCCATGAAATTCACAAGAGTACTTATATCTTTAAAGCGGAATCGATTGTCGGTATTCGTACAAGTTTCCTGGACACGCAATGGCATCGTCAATGAAGTCAGTTAAATCAGTAATTTAAATTTCTATCGCGTATTTATAATTTTATATTTAGTCTCATGATATTAAAAAAAGAAGGGAGAAAGGGAGAAAAAAATAGAGGTATTTTGCCTAGTCATTTCAACTTTTGAGTTTAACTCAAAAGTTCACAATTTTCAGGAGAGAAAGAAAAACTAAACGAACTTATTCCAATTTTTTTGAATTGTGAGATAACTAACGCAATTACAATTATAATACTTTGTTATAATAAAATTTATACCGTTTCTTGAAGAGGTCTGCTGTGATTCACTTGTCAATTTATTTGTGACGCTATTCATCCAGGAAATCGCAACATAGCCAGTTTAATAAAAGAATAACGACATCTGCCTCATGCAGCGAGGTTTTGCTTGTTATAAAGAATGTATTTCCATTATTATGAATTCAGAGAAAACAGGATTTGAAGTTTTTAAATAGGGAAATAATATTTTTTTTAGATATAAAATAAAAGGAGCAACTTGATTTATTTTTAATAGTTAATAAATAGTACAACTGTCAATAACACGCTATACCTGGTTTAAAAATTAGGCACTATAAACATTTTTATTACGACTTTTTCTAAACATTGTATCTTAGGAACTAGTAATAATCTAATAATAGACATAAGACGCTTTACGATTATACAATTTAAGCTCCTGTTATGTTGAAAAATGTATTAACTCCATTTTGACAAAAACTAGAGATGCGGTTCTTTACCTCTGAGGTACAGATATAGACTTGTAACACTATTATAGCACGTAGGTAACATTTTAGGCATACTTTTGAGTTGTGACAGCATTCTTCTCGGCATGCGATATGTAAATAAAAAGCAAGGGGAGGTGGGGGGGTGAGAGGGAAGAGTTGCGACTGCACGCGCAAACCGTTCGCGCCGACGCGACGCGCGATTCCTCGCGTGACACTCTCAAAATATATACACAAAAATGCAGGGACAAAGAATGCGCTCGGGACAAATCGGCCAACGACGCATTTAAATGCGCGAGAGGCGCTGAGGCATTTTAAAAAACCCCCCGTCGAAAGGGATTTAAATCGCCAGGCGCGTGTCGATTCGCGACACGCTCGTCGCGTGTCGCGAAACTCGTCTCGCTATTAATAGCCCCGAAGCTGAATCGAAATAGAATTAGAACGATGGAATAGGACAGCACCTTCCGCGTTTATCTCAGCGTCGGATCATCGCACGCGACACCCCCCGCGACGGGAGGGTCGCGGAAGGGTTGAGTCGACGAGTTTCGCGACGGGACGAGATGACAGTAGGACTACGTCAGATTAAATTCGGGACTTACTTAACGGGAGCGGTGCGTCCTATCTGGCGAGACGACGCGGAGCCATCGTCGTCGCCGTTCTCGCCGTTCGCCTCGTCCGTGGGGGGATGCACCGCGGCGCGGGCGGCATGGCACTCTTTCTCACCGGTGCCCTTCGGCGGGTACTTCGCGACGAGCCTGTAAGTCGCAGGACGATTCTCGATGTATTTCACACGAAGGTGACGCACCGCGCGCCGGTGGTGGTCGGCATCGCCGCCGCTGGCGTGGCGCGCGGGAACGACGCCGCGCGGCGGATCAAAGACGAGAGCCTTCTCGACCTTCCTCTCGCAATAATACGGCGGGCGGTTCGACACAAACGACGGACGGACACGGAGGACGCACGTCATTCCCGTGTAGGCAGGTTGCGCCTACGTCCCGCTCCGCGGCGCCCATTCCGCGCCCGCGACCACCTGATCGCCGACCGACGCAGACACCCCGGGCGCCAGCTGGCCGACCCCGCCGCAGTGACGCGCGTCCCGCGCGTCGTCGTTTCGTCCAGCCGCCGCCATCTAGCGGCGACCGCGCGAACTGTTTGTAAACTCGCCGCTACGACGTCGATAACTGCGCAGCGCGTGCGAGTTGCTCTTGTTCGGAATAACGAGCGAGAATAATAAGAAATTAATGAAAATGGAGAGAAAGTAGAGAACGAAAACGAAATTAAGCGTCGAGAACGACTCAGATCGATCATTCTAATAGATCTGATCGCGATTTCGATCGAGAATTCGTAAATTGAAAGTCTTATAAGATGTTATTGTTATATGAACGCGAATCGAATTATTATTGTTTAAACATCAGTCTGTTTTGTTGATTATTTGATACTTTTTTATGCTTATTAATTTAATCTCAATATAATGTTCGCCGCAAGTTTGAAAGTTATTATAATGGGAGCTTTCCAGCAAGCGACACAAGTCGACACAAGCATCGTTCTATCTTTCTTTTTTGGCAATGAGTAACAAAGATAAAACGATACTTGTGTCGATTTGTGTCGCTTGCTGGAAAGCTCCCAATGACTGTAATGGCGGTACTCTTGACAGGCGTTTCAAAATGGCTACATGATATTTTGCATGGAATAATCAATACCTGTCCATATTGATGCTTGTCCATGCGGCAAGTTGAGATAATCTTGACGGAGGAAGAGCGATATCTTGTACGCAGTAGGATACGCCGTACATTTACAGTCGCCCTTTACACAAGATGGCGCATAATTCTCATATTGTTTTAATTTTAGGCGACGATTTCTTCGCGAATTAAATGTTGCTTCGTAAGTAATTAACTTCGAAAATAAACTGTCTTTCTACAAACATTTTTAATTGCTTCACGTCGCGCATCATATTTTGCATCTCCGGTGAAAAATGTTTTATATAAAAATATAAATAAATCCTATATACATATAATATGTCCATGATGAGATATATTTTTTCTCATGTATACATATAATTTCTGTTTGTGCACAGTAAAAAATAAAATGTTAATTGTAACATTTTTCACATATCTCAGAAAGTCCACCCTAAATTTTAAGTTAAGATAACTCATTTATTGTGTTACTTGTTGGCAAATTAGAATAAATGTTAATCAATTGACACTATACTTTATATCACGGTCTTACACACAGGTCTGGAAACTCAGACCGATTTTGGTGGTGGGGGATGGTCGTTTTAACGAGGAAGAATTTATTAACACATGACAACAATCTTTTAATTGCTTTTAATTCAAATGCATTTTTTACAATGACATGTGCTGAGAAAAGTATTTTAGTGGATTTATGTAAATATTGTGACTTGTAAATTAACTATGGATTTTCGAAACGGGTTATTATTTACTTCATATTCCTTTACTCATAGCCTTCAACTTTCTAATTAATCTTATAAAACCGAGGCATACATGAGGTGAGAATCAGAATTAATACGCAAGTCGACCGTTCTTATACCGAATCACGCGTCATCTTTAAATATTGTAAATTAAGAATAAATTGTCAATTTATTAATTTCCGCATTATCCCAGGTAGAACATAGAAGTCATAACGATATCATTAGGATATCATCATGACTTTATTTGTTTCTTAAAAGTCACTGATAAAAAATGACGCAAAAATGATATAAAAATGAAGAAAGAAATCGTACGCTATATTATAGATAAAAGCGTCTTTTGGTTTCCAAAATATTTATGTTGCTTTAATATATCGTTGAAATAATGTAGACAATAAAAAATACAATTGTAAATGGATAATTAATATATGTGACCTCATTATGACCGATTCTTCGTATAATTGGCCTTCCGTTTTTTTTATGATCCGGTGTCGGTTAGAATTAACAATGTATGTACAATGAAACTCTAGATATGTTTCTCGTTATGAGAAATAATTTATATTGATATCGTTTGTATTCGAAGAGAGATATTTCTTTTCCATAGAATAACATATTATATATATCTCACAAAGTAAATTATTTCTTATTGTTTTATTATAATTAGATTCAAAATAAAGGAAGGAAAAGAGCTTGGTCGAAATAACTAGCTATTGTAAAACAAAAATCCTGTTGTCTATATTGTTCATTTAGCAATCTAAAAACTAGAAAGTCGCAATATTATGCTTCACGCAGAATTTTTATTCCCTCAGTACCGCTCGGTCAGTGATTTGTCCTTATAAAGAAACGAATAAAAAGATTTATAACGTTCTATTCTTTACAAAGTTATTTATTATTTCTTTCCACATTTGGAACTTCAATTATTGCCTATCTGACATTCACGATTTTGAATTTACTAATTACTATTTCCGTCCTTGTCCCACCACATAGTACACTGACCGATGGCAGCGAATCTTGCGGTCACAAAGCGAGTTATTTTCTTCGTCGCTAAGGCTAAGACTGGCTAAGACGACCATCCCCCACCACTAGAGTTTCCAGATTTATATATATTTGTTCTTTTGACTTTAAGTATAATGTAATAATAATAAGTAGACAAGATAAGTGCGAATAAGTTCGCGCTTCTATAGCAGTCTCTGCTGATTAGCCAGCATTCGAATAAACGAACGTTATTTCAATTTAACATTATTTGACACGTTCTCTGCCAATCACGCGCCAGCGCGTGATGCGGTACCTTCAGTCAGGTGCCGATCACGTGATAGGTTACATGTTCACAAAATATGTATGTATATATTCACATTAGTTCGGCATTATAGCTCTAATGTATTGCATGTGATTGTGCGGGCATTGAATAAAGGTAATATTATACGCTATAATTACCATGTGCGCGGTTTCTAATTTTTTTAATTCGTTTTCAGTGGCATCACAATTAATATGGCTGATGAAAATGATAATTTAGCAGGGCCTTCACGCCTTAAACAAAGAAAGTTGGAAAGTTCCTTAACAGAAGTAGAAACTTCACAAATTTTGGAAAAATTGTCCGACCTGTATCTTGACGGTGATTTTGATTCTGGGAGCGAAGATGAGTGTGTTCCCTTCGATGATACCCCGGAAACTTCTGATGCTGAAAGTTCGGATATAGAAGAAAATATTGTACCGGTGCTAACACAACAACAAGTGCCTCCTGTATCAGAGAACATAATCTGGGAAAATGATTCAACATCAATGAAGCGTTTCTACTTTATGAAAACTGAAAATTTACTGCAATCTGTTAAAAGCAAATTTATTGCAGATTGTCATGATTATTTTTTTCATATACTGACTTACGATTATCTGGGTGAAATAGTTACACAGACAAACAGGTATGCTGCTGAAATATTTCTGCGCCCGCAAACGAAAGAAAAATCCCGAGTTACAACATGGAAAGACGTCTCTATGGATGAAATGTTAGTGTTCTTAGGATTACTACTGCATATGGGAAATATCCGATTGAAACGAATACAGGACTATTGGAAGGGGAAGGATTCACTATTTAGCTCAGCTATCTTCGCGAATAGAATGAGCTGCGATCGTTTTTTATTAATACTGCGAGCGTTGCACTTTGCAAAAAATCCTGACAATGATGGAGTAGCTTCGGCTGACCGTCTTTACAAAATTAGAAATATTGTGAATTTTTTCAATTCGCGAATGTCGGAAATATTTTCTCCAGGCCGTGAGATTAGCTTGGACTTGGACGAATCGATGATTTTGTGGCGTGGACGACAATGTACGACAAACAAGTACCATAAATATGGCATTAAGTTATATATGCTCACAACATCTGAAGGCATTATTTTAAAATTGATGGCCTACACAGGCATGTTAGATGATCGTGATAGAAAAGGCCACTCAGAAAAGGTTGTTATGAATTTACTTCAAGGAATGTTAGACGTCGGGCACAGCCTGTATATAAACAATTATTACAATAGTTACGAACTAATGAAGCGTCTTACTGATAGAAAAACGTATTGTACCGGAACGATAAGAAGTAATGGAAAATCTTTTCCGACGGAGGTGAGAGACAAAAAATTAAAGAAAGGGGAAACTATCGCGAAATATGCGAATGGTATAATGATAGGTAAGTGGAAGGACAAAAGAGATGTCGCTTATATATCTAACGAACATCAAAATTACATGGTTAAAGTACAAAATAAACGAAAAGAAACGAAGTCAAAACCGCTGCCAATAATTAGCTATAATAAATATATGTCGGGCATAGGCGGGCAAGATCAAATGCTTGCCCTTGCGAATTACCCGAGGAATTACCCTCGCGAAAGAAAAACTTTTACGTGGTATTCTAAAATATTTGTACATATTTTGCAACTCATGATGATAAATGCGCACCAACTCTACAATAAATATTCAGTATTTAAGGTGTCACTTTACGATTTTCGTTTAATAATAATAAGACATTTATTGAACTTTGATTTCGATTCTGCTTCTGACCCCGGTATAGTTGAACACCCTTTGAAAACACTAACAGAAGAAGGAAAGATCGTGCGCGAGGGTCTGTACTGTCACAATTGTTCTTTGCGAATAAGAAAATTTATACCCACCGACTATTTCTGCACAATCTGCCAAGGAGCACCCGGCTACTGCCTAGACTGCGCAAAAATTACACACGTATAATTTTTTATTAGTTAGAAAATTAGTTAGAAAACTTTAACATATAGACGCATGATTTTTTACTGTGTTTATACAGGAAAAATAATAAGAAGAATTAAAGAATATATAATTAAAAGGATAATTTTTACATTGTTTTTTTTTTACAAAAAGTAAAGTTTGAGGAAATGAGAAAAATTGTCCATATACATATATACATGTTATAGTCGTATATAAAGAGATCTAATAATCATTTTACTTTTTGTAGAAAAAGCAATGCAAAGTTATTTTTCTAATTATTTTTCAAACATTTTCATATTACGTTGAACATATTAATTTAATACGTACGATTAAACGTGTTAATTTAATACGCAACAAAACATGTAAAACGAGCTTCAGTCAAATGTGTCATTTTTAAACGTTTATATGCGTGTAGAAATAACACACTTGGATTTACAGTGTATATGCGAACAAAGAACACATAAGAGAAAGGAAAAACATATATCGGCATATTTTACACATATGTTTATATATATTTTTATACATTTTTATATTAAAAAATTAAATATTTTTCATATATTTTTATAGAAAAAAATTTTAATTGGATAAAATAAACCGAAATGTGTTCTTTAAAGTAGAATAATCAGAAGAACTTTTAAATTCGAGGCACGTTGCACCAAATGGCGCGGCGTACTTCTGATAAATCTCCCTTTCATTTCTAAAGCTCTCCGTCGCCGAAGAAAATAGTCGTCACTCTAGTTGGAGCCGCGCCAGCAAACGACGCTGCTTTTTAAATTCATCGAATAACCTTGACTTTCGTCGCGACGACACCGACAGGTAAAAGGCGATGGCACGCACCTGCCTGTCGAAGTTGGAAAATAATCGTAGAATTAATTGTAAGCAGCTGCGCTCATCGAACAGCTCAGCGCTCGAAATAATGTCTGCGTTCGAACGCCGAAAGCCAAACTGTTGCAAACGGTTGCGATAGGTCATGCAGCTGTACCGGGTTTTTGTCAAGTTATTCGTAAATTTACGTAGAAGAGACATCATAACAGAAATGCTAGTTCTCGAATATCCTAATTACTCATTTTATTGATTCTACAATAGAGATTAGATATGTGTGTTGCATGTACGTTTCATATATAATAATGTTACAATATAAAAACACAGAGTCAACGAATTGCCGTATACAAATTTACAAATTGTCGTATATTGCAGCATAATCTTTGTATGTATAATAAATGTATTCTCTTACAATTAGTTGCGAAAACGTGTCTTCTAGATCTATCTAAAACCTTTCCTAAAATATCCACACGTTTGAACTTTGAACGCAGAAGTAAACGCCGCTAATATCGTCACGCTGAGATATACCTACATATACAGGGTGTTAATTCATGTGGTAGATAGGTACACACAGTATTAAGTCTACTATCTACTATATAAATGCTGAATGCTTTTTTTAACACCCTGTATATGTGAGTAAATATAATGCCGGTTGCATTATTTACGATTGGGATCTGTTAAGGGAGAGCCGCCGCAACTCCGTGACGATTAAGTAAATGGATGATATATATTATTAATACGCACGTAGAGGGAATATCGATAAACGTGACATGTATTAAAAGCAGGTACGAGTCCGTCGAGGTAGACGTTCACGATTTGTTCTGCATATCGATCGCAGGAATGGCGACAACGGCGAAACGAATTCAGTGATTTATAAGTACGTCTAAAGTCTAAACTTCACTTCCACTCTTGGATAATTATTAAACGTTGAGTAGTTATCACTTTCCTTAATTATAATATATATATACGTAAAAACAATGATTATTTGTAATTTATGCTTTGGAAACATATTTTATATATGCACTTTAGTTAAAGCTTATTGTTTATCTCTCTTTAATTGTAATGCGATCGTTTTTACTCAAAAGATATACTAATACCATCGATTACATATAATTTTCGCAATGTAAATTACTTTCCATTTGTCAACGAGAATTAATAAAACTATGTCTTCTACATATTATAACAAAGTAAATAAAGTCATAGATTATCAATAATTAGGAAAACGCTCTCAAGATACATTATTACAGATCCATATCATTACATAAGGCAAATAAGAACAGCACGCCGAGAGATATGAAATAATAAATTTTTCGTGTATTTCCAAGTACACAAATTTGTCCAACTTACTAAACTGCGTGCCGATTTTTTGTCGAACTTTAAAACACAGTTTTCGTTTCATCATTAAAATCCCCTACCCCTCCCCAATTAATTGATGCTAATAAACATCTAAAACACTGTAAAGAATTTATTGCGAAAAATATTACCTCAGCCAAAAAGTTTTTACAGTGTTTTAGAGGTTTATTAGCATCAATTAATCAGAGGCGTAGGGGATTTTAATATTCCAACGAGAACTGTGTTTTAAAGTCCGACAAAAAATCGGCGCGCAGTTTAGTAAATTAGAAAAATTTGTGTACTTGGAAATACACGAAAAATGTATTATTTCATATCTCTCGCTTTAATAACGGCGCGTTGCTCTTATGTAATGATATTGGTTTATCAGTGTGATATTAGATTATCAGTAAAATAGCAATTACTTAAACGATTCTGGTATCCTCCGGATCGTACCGAGACCGCACATACATCTTTGAATTATTTGATTATCGCGCGCCACATATGAGTATTTAATACAGAAAATTTATTTGTTCGAGGGGAGATTTTTGTTTTCATGCAATTTTTTTTTTTTACGAGAAACAGAGTTATCATAAAGTCTCAGTAAGGCACTTTCAAAACACATCAGACAGTCTCGTTACTTCTTCTTCTTCGGTTCGGTATCGAACTCAACTTTCTTTACCTCTTTTTCACTGTCGCTTTTCTCTTTATTAGCGTCGTTTTTCGAGTTTTCCTCTTCCTCCTCCAGAAACTTGGACTCCAGTTCGTGCTTCTTCAGCTCCTCCTCCAGCAAGGCGTCCCAATCGGACATGTCTTTACCGTCGCGAACTCTTTCCAGCTCTCGCTTGAGCATGTCGAGGCATTCCCTTCGCTCCTTCCACTTCTCCGACATCTCGAGGCTCTTCTTCCCATCGTCGATCTGATCCAACATTTCCGCCCTTTCCTTCTCCTCGCATTCTAGCACGTATTTTTCGTAACTCTCCACCTAAAGAACCCCATACGTTTATAAATTATTAATAATTATCTTACGAAATATTAAAAAGCTCTTATATTAAACGTTTTTTAAACCGTTTTAAAAGATGGAGAATTAGATCAATCTTTGCTAATTTTGATTAATGTTTACAATCCTTACCCAGGTAGCAAGCACTCGTCATTTTGACGTCAATTGACGTCAAAAGACGTCAATATGACAGACTTTTGACGTCAATTGACGTCAAAATGACGAGTGCTTGCTACCTGGGTATTTACTTCTACCAATGTAGATTAACTTTAAACTCGGTTTAACTCACTTTTCATCTTTTTCTAATAGTTAGAATTAGAAAAAGATAAAAAGTGAGTTAAACCGAGATTAAAGTTAATCTGCATTGACAGAAATGGACATTAATAATGTAAATTGATTTGCGCATATGCATTGACTAAAAAAAAAAAACGAGTGATCAAATTGAGTTGAAAGATAGTCGAGTTCACCTTATCTTGCAACATTGTTTGAACGTCATTTTGCCTTTTCAGATGTTTCGGCAGCCAAAAGCAGGCCTGGATGAGCCGCAAAAATATCCAGACCGCTCCGGCGAGTGCCAGATAGGAGCAAGCGGTGAACACCATGTTCGTCATGTCTACGGTTACTTGTTGGTGCTTCATAATGATAATTAATTCGATTTAAATATTCCTGCAATAAGCACAGCAGTCAATGTGTGGAAATAATTCATAAAGCGACTTTCGTTTAAAAGACGCTTGTAAGAATATGAATAACGATTTGGATAATAAAAAGTGAGTTAAAAACAATTTTTTGTATAAATATTTTTCGTAATAAATTTAATAATTTAATTTAATAAAAATGAGATGCTTATTAAGTATCAAAGATTATATCAATTTAGAAAAGACCAAATCCCATGGTCGAAACGTGACGATTAATCCGACCAAAACCAATGGTCGAATTGTCACGACATTGCCAAATGTTGTTGATTAAAAATAGAGTTTTTCTTCTTAAAAACAATTTTACTCAACAAAGACAACGTCTTGAGAAAATGTTTGTCGTTTGCCAACTAAACAATAAAATATTGAAATTTCCTTAATTTTACGTGAGCAACAGATAAAAGCGATAACAACAGATAAATATACGAAACTTAATTTATATATACAAAATTTAAAGGAAAATGTGTGCTTTTGCTCCACGACTTAAAAAGATGTTCGCCGATATCTTCCATTCGACTCGTTAACTCGGCGACTCTTGTGCGAAACGCGCCATCGATTTTGCGATCAAATAACGCGTGCGATATTTCCCTTTTCCCATGCCTATATCGTTCACCCTAGTATTGCATAAGTATACCATTCACGAGAATCACGAGACAGTGTACTACGTTGCAGTTGCAGACTCGGAAGCGATTACACGTGGTGATAAGTGACCTACTGCGGATCTTCGATGTGTAGCTTTAAACGCGCCGCGAAGGAGAGACGTCGAAACCAGGTATCCCGCGCGGCGAAACGTAATACGGACGTATTTAGGTTGATTCATTTCGATAGCGTCGGCGAATGGTTCCTCGACGGAAACGAGGTGTATTTTTCGATGACACATGACGTTTCGTAAATACAGCGTGCGCAGAAGTGTCACGTCGCGGCATCTGTTTGGTTTGGTGCCTTCGCGGCCGTTGTGTATCGATTACACCCGTTCAGCGAAACGGAATGTACGCGATATGTGCGGCGCGTGAAAGAGAAAGCTTGAAAATTCCCATTGAGATTTTTATCGCGGAGGATAAAATTATTGCGATTAATGCCGAGGGGAGCGGAGGAGATGATTTACGCATCGTGCCGGTGCTTTGCTACACTGAGAAAAATTTTTTCTGCATTTTAGTAAATATTAATTTGCATCCCTTACAGAAATTTAATACTGTAAGTGATGATTATTTGGCTAGTGATTAATTACTTATTTTAAGTATTAAAAGTACTGTTTTTAATGCTTTTAATACTCAAAATAATTATAAACACTAGCCAAATAATCACTTACAGTATAAAATTTCTGTGAGGGATACAACTGTGACTCCATTTATTAAAATAAAAAAAAATTTCCTTTTTATTAGTATTTTTTTTCTCGGTGAATACACATATATGTATATACTAATCAAAAAGAATTTTTTCTTTACTTAGTAAATGGAGTCACAGTTGTTCGCATATTAATATTTACTAAAATGCAGAAATTTTTTTCTCAGTGCAGGTCCTCCGCGATAGGGACTGCCGTCTGCACGACTTGCGCAATTTTTTATTGTGAGGATGGTGTGTTCACGTCAACATACAATTATTTTCTGCGATTTTACTTTACTCACCATAATGACAAAGAATTCGACGTTTAATAGTTACGGACGAATGTGTTTCGGACGCGTCGTGTACTCGGAAAAATGCACATAAAAAGGAAAATTCATTAAGAAATGCTAAACGAAAAATAACATAAATGTTTGGAACGTGAAATTTGAATATTAAAATACAATAAAATTACAATAGATTCTTTGTGAGAAATTTATTAATAATAGTGCTGCTTTAAATAATACGCGAAAAAAATAATACAGTGAAAATATAAATACCGATATATAAATTAATGCAGCACTCACATTATAAAAGATATACTTAAATTAACTGTCAATTGCATTTAAGTAAAAATAAGAAAAAGAATGATTCATATAAAAAAAATTGTTGGTAACATATATACAATTCTTTTCAAATTAATTAACAAATGCTATATTGGAAAATTCTTAATCGCCAATTAGCTTCTCGTTCATTGTACATTTCACCAATTAGATCTTCCAATATAAAATCGTTTAATAGGTTGTTCCATTATTCTATCCACTTGCCTTTTGCCTTACTCGAGGAGTGTCGACGAGAACATAGCCGAGTAGGAACGTGCTCCACCTAAGAGATACGAACTACTGAATGTATCACGTCTGCAAGTAGTAGGAACTACTATGTGCCCGACTGACAGGTGGAACGTTACTCCACTACTGACCCCCTATGGAAATGATCGATATATGGATGTAGCCACGTATGATTGAGCTGACACTATACAAATATTTCATCATATGTGTACACGCGATATTCCGAGCGGCCGTATTCGGCGAAGATAAAAATTCCGCCGAACCCGTCCTGACCGGGTCATTAGCAAGAGCTGGACGGCTACGACGATGAAAAGAATTTATTTCCATCGATCGCGCATCGACAGCCTCCTCGTTACGGGCTGCGTTGTAATTCATAATTGATTAAACGCTACGCGCGACGTGTACTCTTATTTACGCTAACAGCTGGAAATTGAATCGTGCCACTTTCCAGCGCGTGATCGATTAATAATATTGGAAACCCGCGGAACGATGGACGCCCGCAATAAACGACGTTCTAAAATATTCAAGCTACGTCGCCAATGACGTCCATCGGTATAAAGTCGCCGGTAGACTTCCTGGGGGTCGGGTCAGGTGCCTCCATCTCGCGATACGGTACAAAGCACATGTGGTAGACAGGTGTGTGTCAAGAATACATAATTTTTTTTTTATTATTTTACAGATAACTCAATAATAAAACGTTCCACGTCCCAACTAAGGCTAAGTCGTCTACGCGCGAAATTGCGATGCTCGCTCCGTAATTCGTTACGTCGAGCTCGAAGATATTTCGTTACATGTACAGAAGTGAGCTCGACGTATAACCGTCCGATCGACGGGAATCTAATGTACATAATATGATTGGCGGTAGTTTTATTACCTACGAAAATAATACACGCTCGCGTCTCTAAAGCCCGATGCGGTACGTATACAGGAAGAAGAGAACTCGGGTGATTTGGAATGTGCGATACATCACAGCACGATCGTTGGAGAATAGAGGGAGAGGAAGAGAGCAATGTGGGAAGAACGAGGCCCATTTTTGTCATCGTGTGTTCGCTGCTGCTTCGCTCGGAGCATTCCAAACGAAGACATTTTGATACTGAACTTCCGACGCGAGGAGACGAGAAACGGCAGCTTACGTCGTCGACCTCACATAGAACAGGAGATAGGGGGTGGCGGAATTCCGCGCATTTGGCGCCAATTTGTCCTCGAGTTCTCGCAGCGGGATCACGTGCACCGCCTCGTCGTCGCACTCCAGCCAAGTGACGCCCTGTTTATTTCGCCTGATGCCGCAACAATCCATGCTACGACAGCCGACCCTATTCACTAGCTGCTCCTTGTTCTCGCTCGCGCTAGGCTTGCTCCTGAAGTACTTGAGGAGGCCTGTCGCTTTGTCAGAGGAGGAGGAAGACGACGATGACGAGTTTGCGTTCGCGGCGCCCGCCTGGCTCGAGTTCTGCCGCTTATTGTCGCGATCGCATTGGGAATATTCCGCGTATGCAGATTCGTCGGGTAAACGTGTGTAAGCGACGTAATGCCCGGCGGTCATCGTTGCACCTTGGTGCATTATGACCGAGTATAATTTGTACACATGCCGCGTCTCCGTACTGCCACCAGCTGTCGTCCCATGGGTCTCATCGTTACTGCACTCCTCGCAGAAGCATTGCAAGGTAAACGGCGTTGGCATATGATTATTGATTTTCTCCATCGAACTGAAAACGTAAGTTTCAACGTAATCGCGATGCGAATATCGCAAAAGGTTCTTGATCGATGTAATATAAATGTAGCTCAATGTGACTCGAGCAAAGTTAAATATGCAATAAACCCTTAAAAAAATTAATAACTAGCGGAACATTTGTAATTTTAATACAATTGTTTATGATTGTCATAAATTTCAAAAACATTTTTCGATAACTTTTACAAACTTTGAGCTATATTTTACTGGTATCAATTATCAATTATATAATATCTGTTGCTTTTAATGCTGAAAGATCACACGAGACTTACCCAGCGGCAGTAGAAAATCTCTTCAACTGCAAGATAAGGAGTCTGGGTAAAGAGGGAAAACATACGGCTCTGCGAGCCTCATTATATCGTAGGCACCGTGCACACCAGTATTTATCCCTACCCCAAAGCAGTTCACTAGTCACTACAGCGCGTTTGTATACCTCACTGCTATCCACCAATTCACCATCATCATCTATGAAGAAAAGTCACATTATTATGAATTGCAAGTTAACTCTAGAATATAAAATACTTGAGCTATTAATGAAAATCTCACAGACAGAGCTTAGAAACATACGTCATATGAGCTTAAATGATAGTAATAACATATTTCTACTTTTACTTCGCATATAGCGAGCAAGAATTAATTAAGTGCGCACCTTTCTCGTTTGAACGATCAATGTCAATGGGTACGCATATATCGCAGAACGTCTCCTTCCGTTCCGTCACGTGTTCGCACTCGAGACACGTTGTGCGCAATAGGCTGACACCCTCAAAGTCCTCCGAGATAAAACACTTCTTGCTCTCCGGCTTGCGCAACCCTATCTCGCCGTTACTCTCGGCGAACTCTGCGTGACCGTTCTCATATGGTCTCGCGGATCCTACGACGCCATTTGCGTTTGGCTGCGCGAGAGATACCGAACTCCCCCTGCTCGTAATTTTCTTCTTCTTTCTGGACTTACGAAGGCTCCTCTTAGCAGAACCGCTCTCCAATTGTGTCTCTGTCGCGGAATGGTTTGTGGTAAATTCAGGATAACCGCCGTTGCTCTGACCGAATTGGCTCTCTCTGTATCTGACCAACAATTGGAAAGTCTCCCTGATGTTGTCGAGCAAGCAAACCAGAAGTTCATGTGCATCCTGCTGCTGATTTCCCTCAAATATCGGATTTACTTCTCTGTAATGAAACCAATATAAGGATAATGTGAACGCAAAACACTTCTGCAATACCTCGACAATAATATACATACCTAAGAGCTTGTAAAAAAGCATCCGGTTGGTACGGTTCGGTGTTCTCTCTCACCTCCGATGCTCGCAATGCCATAAAGAGCTCGTGTAATCTCTCAGTAGCTATTTGAATACGTGGTTTATTGGCTTCTACTGTTGATCCAGCTAGCGCCAACAGATCTTTACTGCTCCAGCTACGACTACTGCTCGATGTTAGCGATACTCCGGTTCTACCTAATGAAGAAGATTTGGCCTACAAGAAAAATATTGATAATTTAGATATGTATACATTTAGATAAAAAAAAACTACAAATGTTTCAACAAATCGATCTATTAAATTTATCTAGTATTTACTTTTGTCTGAAGTTGCTTGTCGTTTAGGTTAGACAAATCGATAGCTAAATGATGTAAATTGTGCAGAAAGGAAGGCGCGAATCTTAAAGTATATAATACACTATTGAGGAAGCAAGTATTTCCTAGATTGCATAAGGTGGCTATCTTTAATCCTTCCGTACTGGTACCAGACATGTCGTAGCTTCCATCCTGGTGATTGCTCAGCTGATTTCGATAGCCATTCAACATTTTGCTTGTACCTTTATCAAAATCATTGTACAATCAAAGATGTGCCTCTTGCTGAAATTACATATCGGTCGCCAACACAGGCAAGCTGATATCGTTACAAATAAATGAAAGAAGCATACTAAACGAAAGATCTGTTCTATCCAGAAGGCCCCCTCTCGTGGATGTAGGAGGGGGCTGCGGGACGACGATGGGGATTGCACGTCCGCGACCTGACAGGGACAGGCAGAACTTCTTTCTAGGAGGAACGGAGCGTTTATCTGCGTCTTCCTCCGTTTCTAATACTGTCATCTTCTGTTAACCTAAAATCACGCTACCATGTTCTACGTTTGCCGTGCCGTCAAACAGACGGGGAACGCGGACGCGTCTCACGTGCACGAGTTATCCCGTCCGTCCGACCTCGCTTCGTCGAGAAGCCTCGGCTCTACGTGAATCTCGCGGCGAGACGGGCGGTCGGTCGGACGGACGGTCAATCACATCTCGCGCGAACGCAAGTCGCGTCACGTCGCGTCGCGAGGCGACGCGAGGTGGAGCGCGTCCAATTACTCCAACTACTCCAAAGTGCGTTCTACTCACGTGTGATCGAGTGGGGAAGTCATGGAACGCGAACGGGCTCGTTTGTTATAATGTTGCTAGTGCGAGCCAGTTCCTACGTTGATAGAGCCACGGGAGCGCCTGCCAAGACTCGCGGCAAGCTACATGATCAGCGTCCCAAATCGGCGAATCCGCCCCGGTTTACGCCGCTCGCTGACTCGCTCCCCGAGACAAACTTCACGCGACGCAACCAGGCCGCGGGGGCGGGGACCGGGGGACCGGGGACTCTCGGGCAGGAGGGGGAGGGAGAGAGGACTCGCACGCCGCGCCGCGATCGAGAACGCAGAAAACGTGCGTCAGCGCTCCTAGCGGACACGGGGTCAATTAAACTCGCCAGGGACCACCAGGGACCGTCGACGAGATGCCGGAATTCATTTTTATAAAAAAGAAATAATAAATTTTATTTTATTTTATTTTTGAAATGAATTTTATTTCATTTTATTTTTTTTACTCTATTAATTTCAATCATTTTTTTTTTATATTTTCTTCATTTCATTTCTTTTTATTTCTACGTTGCTTTGTCACTTTTGTCCATTTCCACCTGCGTCTGCCTCTTTGTCGAAGCTGGCCACTTGTGAAATAAAATATTCAGACGTGTCCTTTGAAGCTACTATAAATGAAATATGATGAAATACGTTTGCCAAAGTATAACGAGGAATTTCGAAAAGTGAAATAAGCGAGTTGTCCGCGTTCCACGACTGAAAATTGGAGGAAACTCCGATACAATTCTATGACGTACTTATGGCTGCGGTCCATTTGATGTTACAAGTGCTTCGAAGCGTTCTTTTTCTTCTTCTTTCTTCATTGAAAGAAAGGAGAAGAAGAATGCTTCGAAGCATTTGTAGCATCAAATGGACCGCAGCCTATTATATCTATTTCAAATATATATTCTGCGTGTGAGAATTCAGACTCAATTAAGTCCTATGATTATTTCATATGACTAACGTACGTAGCTAATATACAGCTAACGAAAAAGCAAAAATCTATAGTCAATCGCGTAATTGGATTTGTTTTATATTGCTGAACTGGCTGTACTAGTTCAGAGTTTATCTTTTTTACTCCATACTGGATGGAAAAAGATGAACTCTGAATTAATGCAGCCAGTTCAATAACAAACAGATTCCTAAATAAATGATCCCATGTTGCGCGCAAGAAGAAGGCAAAACGCAGCAGACCGAACAAACCTGCATGTCGTTGGCCACTTCTGATTGAACGGCACGATTTTGCGCAGATTGCAAACGCGCCCTGTCCTTTTAAGCGACGGACATCCGTCGAGTCGGTTTCATCGGTTTCTCGAAATTGAATATTTAAGAATAAGTATTAAATATTAGGAATTGGAATTAAAAATAATAATTAAACGTAAAGGCCCCCGCACAATGAAAAATATAAGGAACAAGAAACAGATATTAGCGATTAGGACTATAAAGAATCAAGAATAAAGTTGGATGCACAATGAAAAATACAGGCAACGGAAACAGAGAATAACACATACAGACAATAGATTTTATTAATGTTACACCAGCTTTATTCCTTATTTCTAATTTCCTTATTTCCTTATTTCTAATCGCTAATATCTGTGTTCCTTATTGTTCCTTATATTTTTCATTGTGCGGAAGCCCTCTAATGCACAATGGAAAAGACTAATTGTAAAATATAAGATAGGTATAAACATAGTAGTATTCCTACATTTACATATCTCAATATTTAATATTTATTACAGGAATATTCCTATATGTTCCTGTAATAATATATTTATAGATCCTAATATTTAATATTGAATATAAACGTCCTCCCGCCGATTCCTTTAAAATTTTAAAAAATATGGTGTATTTTGGGTTGTAAAAAAGATTGAGAAGAAAAAATCGTCTCTGATCATGTTCCGTTTGTTTATAATTAATATTTAAAATATCACTATTCTTATTCCTAATATGTGCTCTATTGTGCGCAGGACCTAAGGCGGAAAGATTCCAAAGCCGCGTTTTCATCGCTTTCAGCTCGTCGAGAGCAGTCACGTGGTCGGTCAGCTCGAAAACGGGGGGCGGGGGGGCGACGACGAGGGGATAGCGCGTGCGCGGGCCAGATTTGACGTGCCGGGGGCCGCCGGGGCACATCATCACGAGCGCCAATCGCCGTCGGCGATTCGTCGCTTCCCGTTTCCACCACGCCGGCGCTCGGGTAGCTTCCGGTAACGCCGGATTGATGCGCCCGTCTGTGTCTTGAACGACGCCTCCGTGGACCGTGTGTCGCCAGTTCCTCTGGCGCTGCTCTGCGCGCATTTGCTGACACACAGTGCCGCCGATACCACTACTACACACAGTACAAGTATAAGCCGCGTTTACCCGACGAATACGTACCGAAAACCGCGAACTGTTTTTATAATTGATACACCACGCAACTTGTGGGCTCCGTGTCTGTGGCGTTCGCTCGTTCGCTCGAGGCATCGCCAATCTCCCCTCGCGTGAACCTCGTTCGCGACACAACACCGTCGGCTTCCCGCGCGATAAGCAGCCGCTCTGCCGGTCGTGCCGAGGTGCTCCCCCCCCGAGACAGAGCTGTGCGTCCCCGTGCCACACGCGAGAGCGCCCGAATCTCCCAGGTAAGGCATCTCCCCCCACGCTCTCTATTGTTGCCGTTTCGTCGTTTCGCGGTCGCCGCGAGGACCGAGAGCAACCGAGAGGTATCGCCCGCTCGTCGAGGTGATCGCTCGCTCGCTCGCTCGGTCGCCCTCCTCGAGCACGAGGGGAGCACGCCAGAACGTGGTCGCCTTCCACCGCGATGGGAATCGCGTCGCCCGCGGACGCGACCCCAGGAAGATCCGACGTGCCCGTCGCGGGGACCCCCAACCTCGGCCGTCGCGATCCGCCCGCCCGGGGCAGCCCCTCGACGTCGCGTCTCGGCCCGCGTTGGCGTGTTCCCGTGCACGGGGCATCGGGAAACATCGCCATGCTTGCGCGAGCGACCGGGCGCGACCGCGCTCTCTCCGTCTATCTCCCTCTTCCTCTCTCTCTTTCTCTCTCTCTCTCTCTTCTCTCTCTCTCTCCCTCCCTCTCGTCGCATCCGCGCTCTCGTTGGCGTGCTCTCCCTCGGCGACTCGCGGACCTCTCGTCGTCCTGCTCCGCGCGCGACGGGGATGTCCGGAGGAGACGTCGTCCTGCTCCGCTCGGGCTTGAGAGACACGTGCTTGCGGGATATACGCCGAGCCGAGCATCCAGCACGGTGTCGGGATCGTAGAGGAAGAGAGAGAGAGGGAGGGAGGGAGACAAAGAAAAGAGAGCCCGAGGGCGGGGGGAGAGGAGAGGAAGAGAGAGAACGCGAGAGGACGAGAGGTGGTGGCATGCGAAAATTTTGCCATGCGCTCCGCCGAGCTACGCGCGTCGCCTATCCCTTTGTGTTTGCCGCATGCTCGTATCGCTCCGATTATTTGCGCGCTGCGTAACGAGACGGGATTTTGGGAGGCTCGGGGGATTTAATCTCCCCGCGAGTGAGGTTGCCAGGGACGATTCAGAGACGAAGGGCTACACGCGAGGGATAAACGGCCGTGTGTGTACCTCGAGGATTCGAGGATCGTACGGGCTCCGCGTGGAGATCGCCGTAATAATTTTTCATCGTCACGAAAATAATTCGTGGCACAGTAGTACAGGCATTGAATAAATCAGCCAGTAATTTAAAATCCGAATAGAAATGGAATTGTAAAATATCAATGTGTTTTATCAAATATTTATATAGTACATTGAATATATCTGTATGATTATCATTGTGTGCATGTGCGTGTGTTTAATACATTTCTCAAAATGTCTGCCAAAAATGCTCCAAGATGAAGAAACTCCCGCATGGTTTCTTTCGTATTAATCCATTTTTTTGTAATATCCATTTTTACGTCGCAAAGTTACACACATGATTAATAACGTTGCTAAAGAAATTTTGTAATTTAAAACATTTTTTTCCTTAAAATTTATATATGTAATAAAAAATATTTTTGTTTTTGTTAAAACAACGTGTTCTGAGATTTTAATTAAACATAATTTATTCGGTTTTATAAATTATAATTAATAATAATAACTTTAATATTGTACTGGTACACACGTTGAATTATTCTGTCAAGTATTATATTGATACATAAGTAAACTTTATAATATATTTATATATTATAAGTTGTATCAAAATTCTCTACACAATTTAATAATTTTAGTTTTGATCCACAATTTTATACTAATTAATAATTATTTTGCGATGCCGTCTCTAACGAATGTACTTTTCTCTTTGTTTCAGATATCTGCCTTAATAATTTTAAGATTTTACATTTGAACGTTTAGTTTGCTGTTTTCCAGCGAAAAGATACTCTAGGAGTTAAAAAAATAAGAAAATGGTCATGGAGGCATCTCCCTCTCCACAGAGTGTCGGTCGCGAGTTCGTCCGACAATATTATACGTTGCTGAATCAGGCGCCTGCCCATCTCCACAGGTGAGTTATCTAAAACTATACTTGAGTTATCTAAGCTAGACTTTTTTTTAAATTTAATCTGCGCTATAGATTTCCTATCAGCTGGAACAAGCTCAAGCTTTTATTTAAGATATAATAATAAACAGCCATTGATAAACAGCCGTCTGTCTACAGCTGCACACAACAGAAACCCTATAATAAGAGACTGGCCATAAGGCCAGTTTTGTCAAAATCCTGCGAGAGAGAAGGATATACATTCATATCGCTTTCTCTTTCTCTCTTATATCTCTTTCACTTTCTGTTTCTCTTGCTTTTGACAAAACTGGCGGACCAATCAAAACTGGCTGTCTCATTACAGGGTCTCTAGCACATAAGTCTCCTCTAATGTTTTCCTTCATAATATTTTGGATTTTTTTGACTATGTAAAACGCGTCGCGTTCGTCATGCGTATTGACGCGTTTGTATTTCTCTTATAAATCTAATCATATGTATATAGGGTGAGGGTCAGGCTTGAACCGAGGATCTGTCGACTACGAATCGACCGCTTTTCCTCGCAGCCACGCGTTATTCCCCGTCAAGGAATATTTTGATCATCGCAATAATTGTTACGAATTTTACGATTAGGTTCTACAATCAACATTCTTCCTTCGTGCACGGCGGATTGGATTCTAATCGAGAGTGTACCCCAGCGATCGGTCAAAAACAAATACACCAGAAGATTCAACAACTGAATTTTCGCGATTGTCATGCTAAGATAAGCCAGGTCGATTCTCAGCTTACTCTTGAAAATGGAGTTGTTGTCCAGGTAAATTATGTCAACTTTATATAAGATAGACCAGAAACGATATGATTACAATTGTATCTTATTAGAATTGTATTAGAATACAATGGCAAAATTTCAAATATGCATTGGGATATTGAACATCACACTATCTTCAAGGCATTATTACTTTTTTTTTGTTTAGTTTTATAGCACAATTTGCTTCTTAAATAATAATTATGCATGCTTTAATTTATTTAAAATAACACATTTTTATAAAATAATCTAATCTTCTGACATTTGTGATTTTAATTTCTTCAATAAGTATATGATTATTACTGTGTAATTAAATATTTATCTTTGATTATTATGCAGGTATCTGGTGAACTGTCTAACGCTGGGCAACCGATGCGTCGATTTACCCAGACTTTCGTATTGGCCGTGCAAGCACCTAAAACGTATTACGTGCACAATGATATCTTCCGTTATCAAGACTTGATATTCCCGGATGAGGATGAGGCTGATGTGAGTGCCGGGGATAGTGGTGAGAGCAATGAGAGAGAAGTTGAGGAAATTGGTCGATCTGAGCCTGAGGAAGATGAACATCAGACTCAAGTGCAGCAACTGTCGGCTCCTACTCAAGCTGCCGAGCAGCAAGCTCAACCGCCTCTCATTCCGACCCAGCAACCTCCGCTGCAGCAACAGCAGCCGATGTATTACGCTGCACCACCTCAACCCCATGTTAGTGTAACAAATATGACATATTACAGTCAAAAAAATAACTGTCACTTGGGATTGGTAAGCAGTTTATACATATAAATGCACAACAGTTCTTTCTTTTTCTGTATTTGGATTTAAATTAGTAAAGAATTAAGTTTATCTGTTGTTTGATTTTATCTACCATAGGTTATAATATAATCCTGTTCGTAATTTTTTATTTTTTTTTATCGTTAGGTTCATCCGGTAATACAGCAAGTGCTGAACGGAACGGTGCATGAGGAGGTGATCAATCAACAAGCACCGCAGCAGCAACAACAACCGCCGCCACCGCCTCCGGCGCAGCAACATCCGTACATAGCCGAGCCAACTGTTCAATCGCAGTTCGTGCAGGAGGCAGAGCTAAGCAATGGGGAGCAACCGCAACAGCAGAGCGAGAACGAGCCGCAGGCTCAGACGGAGGAGAGGAACGAGCCTGAGACAGAAACATTTACTGCATCCGCACAAGAGACCGAACCCGAACATCAGGTATCTAGCACCACTGTCAACAGTAGCGGGCCCAAGACGTATGCTAACTTGGTAAAGGCGTCTTTTCCAAGCGCCACTACTGGTGCTACTAGCCCACAAGCTCCCAAGTTATCTATGTCTCCGGTAAGTTTTGTTTCACGTAGTGTTATGATTTGCAATGAAGAAGAGGCTAAATAAATTTCTTTTTCTTTGTAGCCACCCATGACGAATATACGTTTGGACGACAGATCGCCATTGCATCCTGCAAATAACGGGCCGACGTCTATGTCTGTGTCCAATAATGTATCTGCAGTTCAGCAACAGGCGCATCGAGTGGGCGGAAATCAACCGCCGCAACAGCAACAACATCCTCAGCAGCAACGCGTTCCAAGAGGGGGATTAGTTCAAAGAGGTAAAAAGTACTGGGATCTAGTACAAAGGGGGCTAGGACAAAGGGGACTAATACAAAGGGGACCAGGTAAAAAGAAATAAGATAGATCATGCATTTAAAAGGTGGTTAATGCAGAATGTAAACTTCCATATTTAAAATAATATGGAAATAAATTTTAAGACACGATCCCATAAATCTTGGTTGATTTTATGTTAATTATTTTTTGTATTTGCTTTTGTGTTAATTATTTTTTGTGTAATTAATACAAAAGTATTAATTACTTTTGTACAAACTTTTGTACTTTTGTATTAATTACTTCTTAATTTTCGTAATTACTTAAGGGGATCCTATAGTGGAGGCCGAACTTCCTCGACGTCGGTAATGTCAACATTTCTAATCCTGTTTTCTATGTTATATATCTATATCTGTCCTTGTCTAACAAGAGGCATCTGTCTTTGTTCGATTGCTGCGCCATCTCTCGCTACACGCAATACTGCTCTTCCATGCTCTTCCATGTCATCATTGCTAGTGCACGTTTGCAATAATGCTTTTTCACAGATAACTTTTTTGTTTAGAGTCTAAACCTAATTCTGACAACGGTATCGTATTTTTGGATGTAATCCGCTGTCCACGCCACAGTCTTTTTGTAACAATACATTGTAGAATTTTTATATAAAGCAAATGTTTTCGAAAGTTGACGCATTGTTATATGCAGTTCCTAAAATTATTTTTATTCTCGGTATAAAATCACGTGGTGTGGACTTTATTTCCGAATATGCTTCAACTTTGGAGAAGGATTTTTAAATCCGTAAAGCCAAAAAAAAAGATATCTGTGCAAAACAAATGTCGGTATTACAGACGACTTTAGGATCCCCTTAATTTCTCATTTTTCTTTCTTTTTTTAAAAATAGAATTTTGTTTTTTTAACATATTATTACATATAATAATATATCTTAGATGGAGAACGTCGAGGCACAAGACCAGGACAATACAGCGACGCTCATCAACTTTTCCTGGGCAACTTACCACACAACGCTTCTGAGAACGATTTGCGCCAGGTATTCGAGCGTTACGGTAGAGTCGCTGAATTACGTGTACACAGTAAATCCAACGACAGATGCAAAGGTCCGCAAGGCGGAAATAATACCGCTCGAGTACCTAATTATGGATTTATCACGTTCGAGGATCAACAGGTTGTGACTAAGGTGTTAAATTCCCTGGTAAGTTCGTCTCTTAGACATATATATCGTCGCGTTTAATAAAGATGGAACTTGTTGCTTTCATTACGGTCGTTGCTTTAGCCTATCTATTATCCTGACGAGGGTGGACAAAAATTGAATGTGGAGGAAAAGAAGGTGAGACCTAGGCCCATGTTGGATGGTAGCGGCAGATTGAATTCCGGCGATGGCGGTATGCGCTCCATGGGCGGTCAACAACAGCAACAGCAACAACAGCGTGGACCAGGTAATTTCCGGACTATTCTCCAATTTACTGATTAGTACAATTTTTTTATTTATTAATTCGTTATTGATCTAATATCAGGTGGACCCGGAGGCGTAATGAGAGGCGGACAGCATGGTGCACGAGGTGGCCGTGGAGGATTTACACGAGGTGGCGATGGTGGTAGGGGAGGTATGCGACAGCCAGGCAATCCGAGTAATCCGGGTTACCAAAACCGTCGCTAATACCAGCCACAACTATGCAACAGTCGCCCCTTCTAATTTCGTCTATACTGAATAAAGTCACCCGTATCATCACGCATCTGTCATCTTCATTTCGAGAAGTGGAATCCAGGACTATTTCGTATGTCGCACGACCTCATTACCGACGCCAACTCATGTGCTTAAACGTCGCTTGCAACAACGTTTATCAAGCAACAACAACAACAATCGATATTAGCTGACGTAGCTCAAAAAGAAATCGTACGAAATATGAGCTCGAACATGGATGGCGTACCAATCGAAGTCTCGGACGAGGCTCACATTCCTCGCGCGAGACTTTGACCTCAGTGGTGTGTGTATCTAAAATCATCGGTCAGGAAAACGATGATCATCGGTTCGAATTCGTCCTTCGTACATCGACAATCGGGCAATCCCGTAGGACTTTGCGTCGCGAAGTATTCACAAACGCAGTCATAGACACATAACGCATACACATAACACGTGCAGCCGTGCGACAAGTTCAATAAGAGCTTACAGGAGAACGTTGTCGGAGTGTGGCAAATTTTAGTGACGGAAAGAGGCGACGGGACGTGATCTGAAATCGGGAAATTGTGTCGGAACTCTTTGTGAGGCAGTTACAGAGTTAGTGCGCAGCATTCGTCACTCCGCGCGTTTCCTCCGGCTCGCCAAATCGCAGGACGAAAAGGGAGCGGAGCGAATTCCGATGCGCACACACACATATACCCACACACCACGTAACCAAGCGAGAGGCGATCAAGTGAGATCGAAGCGAAAGAAGGACCACGGAGTGGTGCTGTGACATGCATCTCGTACGCTTTCGAGTCGACTCATCAGCCGCTGACGAAACTGTTCTGTTGCCCCAGGTGAAGAATCGGCGTAGATAGCAATCGTACGGAACGAATTCCGACGAAACGACTAGAGGATCCCAAGACTGTGTCCCGGTTGCACGCGGCAGAAGAAAAAAAAATAAAAAGAAAGACGGCAATTTCTTTTCTTCTACGATCTCCTTTATTTATATTGCCGATCGCCGATTGACCGGTATCGATCGTAGACAGGACAATGCTTCTAGACTGCAGCAACTGGTCTCGCCGTTTCTTCTCGCTCCATCCGTATATAAGCATACAATCCTGGCCTCGTCTCGTTGCAGTTCGGAACTTTTTGTTCGTCCCTACCTTCTTCCTGGTCTCACCTTCCTTCCCTATCCCTTTTCTTCTAGGAACAATTACATTCTCCTAACATCTTTCTGCGCTACTCTGTCCTCTCTTGTAAAATCTTTCTATTCTACCTCCCTTTCCTCCTCGCATACATACTTATTATTACTTTCGTTTAGATGATGTTAGTAAGGATCGCGCGCGCGCGCATGGTCTTACGTTGTGTCGCTCGATCGTTAAATTATCGATCGCGTTTTCACGAAGGTCAATAACGTCTTCTGGTAATCGCGGAACTCCCATTACGCCGAGCGTTAAATGTGAACCGCAGTCGGCGCAGAGCGCGGAAATGCGTCCGACGTAGCGACAACGCAGAACATTTCCGCGCTGTGTAAACCATTGCAGGAGCTACATCTTTTTCGGGACATGACGCACCAATTTCTCTCTGGACAATGTTTTATCTATTTGCACTTCTTGACGCAGTATTCATATGCCGTAGACCGCTTAGAGCATGAAGCGAAACGAGAGTTCTAGTCAGTAACAACGTTCACAAGCAATGCGCGAGAGGGGGTTCTGCGATTATTGAGAGATTGGGCGATGCATCTCTCCTGGCCTATCAGCCTCATTCCTTTACGAAACTATCGAAATTTTTGAAGCGATCGAGAGTTTGAAATCCACGCGACACTGTCGCAGAAAGTAATGTCAAAAGCAAAATTTTAATGTTCTTTTTTTATGTCTTGGAGAAAGAAAAGGACATTGAGAATTTGCACTTGGCAATAAGTAGTGAGAGAAAGAGAGTGATTGAGTGAGTGAGTGAGTGAGAAAGAGTATGAGAGAGACGGAGAGAGAGAGAAAGAAAATTTATGTTAGTTTGTATTTCTCGTCGTTGTGATCAAGATCATCGTGGAGATTGTTAACGTAGATCACGCACGAGCGCGACTCCACATCCGCAGTAGTCTGTAATTGAACGAAAAAAAACAAGAAAAAAAAGAAAATTCGTCGTGATACCCCGCGTCTGGGACACGGCGACCGCGTCCCCTCTCTTCAGGGCTCCGCCTCATTTAACGTAATTTTTTTAAGCATGCACTCTAGTGATTAATATTTGTCATGTAGTATTATTTGCGCGATGTTGATGTCAAATTTAATGAGTCGGGACGGTGACGACATAACGATGACGAGACGACGATAACGATGACAGACTGACTATGATAATGACAATGGCGGCGATGATAACGCGGCCGCTCTGACGCAGACGCGGATAAAGGGATAGGTTTCGCGTGGCTGCGATTTTTGCTTTTTTAAAAAAAATTAGGGACGAAAATGTAAAAGGACAAGTAAAACCGACAAGCATCAAACATGCGTTCCCGTCGGACTATGTAACATCTCACAATCGTAAGCCTATCTATATTTCCGTTATAGGTATTAAAGAACGCTACGTAGGATGTGAACGAAGATTCGAACCACCTCGAGTCCTTTTTCTTTATAAGTTAGTTTAGAAACGCGCGGAAAATGTATTTCCGGACTTATGTCGAATAGTTATCACGTAATTGGCACACTTTAATATTGTTTAAAAAAAAGAGAAAAAAGAAAATTTGATCATTAAATTTAAACCAGAAACATACAGGATGGAGCACTTAACTTTTATCACACTTCTCTCTTCCTTACGACAAAATATTGCGTGTGTCTTATGTGATTATGAAAGAGAGGATTGCGAAATGCGCGATTGAGGTCACTTTCATGTCACTTTCATTCAACTATAAACAGATTTTATTCCAATGTAAAAATTTCAATGTACTTGACCTATTAACAATCAACTTGAAAAGTATCTTTTTCTTTTGTATTTTTAAACAATTGTTAATAGACATTTATATCGTTTACACAACATCCTCTTAAAACCATATAAAACATACAAAATAGAACACGTTGAACATCGCGCTTATTTATTACAAATTCGTTTAACACTTCGACTGAAATTTCACCCCACAATTTCTTGGAAACCATGGCATCCGGGTACAATTAAGACCCTTGTCTCACGCTTCAGTCACGTTACGAACGACAAATACGAATTAAAGTAAGATAGTCATTCACATACAAGTGCCATAATTCCCAAGGAAATATAAGTATCGTGTACGTATACCGTAATATGACAGTCCAAGTGTTAAAGAAAGAATTATAAACTCGAATATAGCATGGTGATATTAGGTACAGCTCGTTACTCAGTTAAGGCAAAATTTTTGCAGAAGTGACTTGCACTTTGTTTAGCAGATATATTCGTCGATTTAATCGAGATTTAAATTAATACCGCAGTGGTAAAATGTTTCCCTTTTCATGGTATGTGCGAGATATAAATGTGACACTAGAAAGAGAGACTTCAAGACATTGAAGCGCCAGCAGCTTCAACTTTGTATACATATGTAGAGCATATTTAAATGGATATTTGTATGGCTAAGAGAGAATTGTCATTCTAGATCCTCTTGTACATTAACCGATAGACCGTTCTCCATTATTCTTATCCCAACTTAAGGCCGATTATGCATCCGATAATTCTTTATCAATCATTGTGCAAACAGAGAGAGAGAGAGAGAGAGAGAGAGTATTTTAAGCTGAGCGACATAGCCGTTTAGTATTTGGAATCGCAGATTATGACTTCCGATTTTCGCGTGCCACCTAAATATAAAATATTCTACACACCATACGCTCACGCGCCGTTTGACTTCACTATCGTCCTTATCCATGTGCATATCCGTGTGTTCAAGTACAACGTGTTCAAAGCCGCAGTTACGCGAGATCATCGCTTTACATTAACTTGAAAGAGAGCTCTGCAAATTTTTAGTGTGAATGTTTTCATTTTTAAGTAACTATTAATATTAATAGTAATGAAGATAAATATATAATAACGAACGAAGGAAAGAGAGAGAGGATATGAAGGAAAACACAAATAACTATATATGTAATAACGATTGAAGAACGGCGGTCGATAAGTTATGAATTTTTGTAGCATACATTTATTATTTCGGTCTGCCAGGCCAGTTTGTGTGTATACAGCCAATTGAAAACGACGTTACTGCGATAAAAGAGGGAGGAGAGGCTAATGTTAAAAGGAGGGAAAAAAGTGAAAAAAAAAACGAACATCAAATGTATTGTAACTTTTTGCATTTAGTATAATATATATACTTACCTTATACTACCAACCCCTATCATAGCATCTCTTTATTTATCGCAACACGCTCACCTGTTTGGCACGAACTTTATTAGCTGGCTTTGCGCATGGAATCACATTTCCTCTATAATCGGCTTTGTCGAAACTGCTGAACACCGTGGATTCATCAGCATTCGACGGCGATTGACAATAAACTGTACGATGAGGAAAACGTGAATATAATCGACATACAGAATTTCTAATTTGTCATAAAATAATATTTCGAATACGGACAAATCTCGGCAAAGATAGATACAGTGTAGACTTTTCATTTTTTTCTCCTTATTTTACTTATTTTTCAACAAACTTTCGATTGGGATATTGAAGCCGCGGTTGAAAATACATTTATATGAAGATTTAATTTTTTACATTTTAGTTGTGACGTGTAAATTCCTTATTTTAATTAAAATACGATACAATTTTTTCAGAACGAATTTAGGCGTAGTTAAAACAATTAGTTATAATTTGATTATTCATCTGTCGGAGACTACTGATTCCACCCTTCATCAGAGTGTTTTTGACCCGAATTTCTGATTGCAAGACAGATCAATCCTTCCACGGTGTCAATGTTGAAATTCGTCGAGATGAATGAGAATGTTCGAGATATCGCCGAGACGATCGGTCGTACGCATTGCGTAAGAAATGTGACGGCGAGACATACGCATATGCGTGCGGTGGAAAGATCGGACGGGGGTGTAGGAAGAGAGAAAAACGCGAAAGAGATGAGATCATCTTTCCTCTCCGGCTGGCCGCGCGTTCCGCTCAGCGCAGCGCAGCGCAGCGCGCCGCGATGTGCCTCGCGAACGCAGTCAGTACCGGTCCAGCGACCGATTTGGAGGGCTGTTCTCTTCTCGATCTTTGTTGCCGAGAAAGAGAGCCGCGTGAACGACAGGAGCGGTTTGCGAGGAAAACTCAACGCGAGGTACGATCGGCTTGTGATTTTCTATTTCGCATCGCCTTGCAAAAATATTATTTTAGAAAACTGTGCGGCTTCTACGTTCAAGATATTTCCGCGCTCTACCCGCTGTTGTCTTTGCCGATTAATGTAATATATAAATCGTCATATTTAAATAGATAATTATACTGCATAGTGCAGAAGATTGCTCGTGTTGATTATAAAAAATATCTTGCGTGTCAACTTTAACATATTTTAGAACTACATTAATGTCGTATTTAAAATACTTAATCTAAGCAAGTGACGACTCTTAATACAAGCATATATTAATATCTAATATATTGTTTACTGCAAGTAACGATATTAGGCATTCTTGAACATTTTTAATTTATACATATAAATTATTATTTATTTAGTAAGAAAATTATTTTTAGATTTATTTTTAGATGTATGTGAGTAAAGGACGACAATCGCACGTAGACACGCATGGAAATAAATAGACTGCCACTAGGTAGTTCGCAATCAGAATTCAAATCTGTAAGAGGGTCTTTTTTCATCGTGGAACCTTTTCATGGATGATTTTAGTGGTTTTCTCATTTTAACAAGATTCCTCTAGCTTTTCTGGTATAGAACTAGTTTCTGCCTCTTGAGTTTACATCGGCAATTTTTATCAGATTGGAAGTATCTCATAGCTCGAGTAAAATAAAATGGAAATTCGAAAGAAATGTACTCCAAATGAAATTACCGCGAGAAAAGTATCTCAACCGTATTAATTCACGTAGCGTTAATGTGAGTCACTCGCAGAACTGCATACGATGGACGTTTTATATCAGTGGGCGTACTCGCAACTAACACTTATCTCTTGTCATATATTTCTCGGAAATCATGTCCTTTCTGGGACGGAAATCAACATCCTTTGTTCATTTAGGCGACTATCGTGGTGTGAATTAAGAAAAAGACGTATTATTATCATTATGTCTTACGATCGTTGATTGAAAAATCTTGCGTTATGTTTAAAGTTACATTACGTTACGTCGGTTGTTAAGTGCTAGCGAAGTTATGAATGAAGTGAAATCAACTTGTGAACAAGTAGCGTAAATTGGAAGTGCGAAATTCGCAATTTTCCATTGACGACTTAAAATAGAAGTGATGCTCTGTACTTGTTATTTCCAGCGAGACCATTCATTCGACCTCTTCCCCGTGCCGCGATACTATACCCGCTATACCGCACGATATCCTGGGAGTTCAAGACTAAAATCGATAAGAAGACGTTACGCATATTATTTTTTCAATATTTATTCCTCCAAAAGGGAGCACACACATATCTATCGTTCTTTGAAAAGCAAAAATGAATAATAGAAATAATGATGAAAATAGCTATTATACAGATAAAATTGTTTCTATATCTGAAAATTCTTTTAATCAATTAAATATCGTTGAGTCACGTACAACGCAAATTCTTGCAACAATCTCTTGCGATCTTGTCTCTCCATGTTATTTTACGGAAACGGATTTACGAGCAATTTTCCATTAAGGGCTATACATACGCGTTCCATACATTTTATTGTTCGTAATAATATCAAGTCGCGCATAAACTTCCGCTTGACGAGGAGCAAATTGAACGAGATGAATCGAATCAACGCATTCAGCTCGAGTATCTCGTCTGCAAACTAGTTAACTTTTAATTCCGCGTTGGCGGAGCTGGCACACAAGATGGATAGGGAAGAAGCGTTCCCTCATCTTGTTCCCCATTTTATGGGTTTAGACGTTTTATAGGCGTAATGACTGATTTAGATAGATGAAAGCTGATGAAAATAAAATTTTCATAAACATGACTCTATCTACATTATTGTATTTTATTATATCGATAGCGGATAGAACATTCTGTACAAACGCTTATCCATGCATATTTTGCAAAGCTTTTTATCAATATAAATGCAAATATGTATTTTATTGTATTTATAATGCATATATTTACTCTTTTTTCAGAAAACAAAACCGAAAGCATTTTCATATTTGTCCATATTAATTTTAATTCATTAAAATTCACTATTATTCTGCAATTATTCACGCATGCAATTTGCTTTTCATTTCACTGCGCTTTGGAATAAATTGTACCTACTCCTAACTTTTTTGTACATATTGTTCGATATTCAATTGCGTAAATATAAATATAATTATAGAGGATCTGCGTATATTGCGCGCGCACATATTGATCAGTCTCCACGTTTTGGCCCACGTGATGAGCGAACTCCGTTATCGCGTGCAAATTTAATAAATAACAGCGGAGACGAGGCTTCTTTTTATTCGGAAATACATTTTCGTTCCTTTCGTCCACTTGCAGAGGCGGTTCGCCCACGTCGGCGAACCGCGCGATAAAAAAAGGGGCCATGTGCGATTCCTACGCGCGCGGCCGCGTTGGAGAACCGACGACGTTTCCGGAGAACCGCGCGACGCACCGTGGACGCGCTTTGACGCCGAGATGACCGCCGGAACGATCGCGACCGGCACGTTCTCCATATAGAGAAGACTCAAGACCTTAACCCGTCACATGGAAACCCTTACCCTCCTCCCGTTCGGTCCGCGGCTACGCGGTTACGTATTAATAGCGGTCGCAATGAAGTGTTACGTAATTTTTTTGCGGAGTCGCGAATGCTCGATAAGATTAACTTCTCCGAATTAAATGTATACTCTGCGACACTGATACGACTGATTCAATGCCCGGTTTGGCAACGAAGAGAATTTTGAGAATCAAGAAATTAAATTGGCAAATTAGAAATGCAAAGCGGATTATGTATTATTATCTAAATTCATGTTTGATAAAATTTGTTTACTGTTTACGTTGGCACATAAAGATATCATTCATATGTTATTCGAATCAAAGATTCGGGAGTAGCTATTACACACCAGATTTTTTTACTTCGGTATTAATTCCGTTTTTCTATAAAATTTGTTTTAAAAACTTGACTCTCTATGTAGAAACACAATTTAGTGAAAATGGATACAACACATCAATACGCTATATACAATATATATACAAATGGCTTTGATTTTGTGTCTGGTTCCGATTGTTCGTATCATATAATCTCCCTATGTTGGCGAGAAACGGAAAAATGGTGTGCTTTGCTCTCCGAATTCACGAGCTGACCGAAATGCCGGCTTAACGAACTGCGAACATCTCGAATCGGTAAAAGCAATCGGACGGAACACTCGGCGGTAAACCGAGTAATGTATTCAACCCACAACAGGAAACCCTGGTGTTTTATTAACCTAACGCCTATATACGGAATCGTCAGGATATTTACGTTGCTGCGACCGTATATATAGACTGCGAATTTCATCCGAGTCCATTCTCGCTCCTTTTTATCCTTTAAACAGTTTAAACGATAGATTGATTGTGTATTAAATAAAAAAAGATTGATACGATAAAATATAATTGGAGTCTAAATAAGAAACATTCTAAATCTCATATCTATCTTACGAATTGGCGTATCCTAGTTGACTTAACTTCCAAAGTATCTTATAATTATTAATTACGTAACGTTTATATCCTAAAGAATATTTAAATTATAATAATAAGTGGAACAGGATCGATATGATATATAATCAATTAGAGAAAATGCCTTTTACGGTCAGGACTGGATTGGTTGCCTAATAATATATTATTCGCTTGAATTATATTATCGAATTGACGCGAATAATATTATTAGGCAACCAAGATCCAGTCCTGACCGTAAAAGACGTTTTCTCTAATTAAATATTTAATTAAAATTTATATTTGGTTTAAAAGTAGCTCGCGTTAGATCTTCAAGGATTACCTATAACCATCTAATCTATAACAAGGCGAGTTTCGCACAAATTTCATCGCGTTCAAATTTCATCGCTGACGAAGGCGGCAACCGATCGCTGACGCTACGTTACATGCACGCGTCCTTCGACGTTATTAAAAGCGCAGCAATGAAGACAGCGACGCGTAAACCGATTGTATCATCCGCGAAAGGCAACGAGAGCGTGACGAGACGTGCGAAGAAAAGGCGCTCGTCACGAAAGCGCGCTCGCGATCAGATCAGACTCATTCGCGTCCGGATGTATCTGAAGCGACTTAATTTTCAAGTATCTGGGTTATCGCTTCGTTGCTCCTATTAAGGTCCCGCGAGATTTATCTCTGGTCTCGCGTTGACCCGCGCTCGCGTTGATCGGCGCGTGCGTGCGTGCGTGCGTGCGTGCGTGCGTGCGTGCGTGCGTGCGTGCATGCGTGCTCATATTACGTCGTCGATTTTTTGAAATGATACGAGTGTCGCAGGGAAATGTGATTCGTCTTTCGTGCCGACATCAACTGGAAACGCCGCGACAATAAAGCGCGAGAAATGATGGCTGATTTATTTACACGCATTCAGGCCCGCTTGCACCCGATTTAGCTCGGGGATATTAACCCCTTTCGGCGCGCACCGAGAGAGACTTGGATCTATTCCGAGAAAAAGCTCAACTTTTCTACTCGACACGCTGCTTTCACGTTACATACGGAATTTCGGAGCTCTCAGAAGTTTCTAAGTGAATTCCTACTCGAGAGATGAAATCAGATCGACAAATATAAGGCTCTCTCGTGATTTATAATCCAAGTTTCTCGAGTCTTACTTAGAGAGAGAGAGGCGGAGAACGAAAATAGTTTACGTTAAGTCCTCTTTCCTGAATCGTGATAGTTAATTTGATCATTATACGTTTGAACCAAACTTCTCTAGAGCGACTCGCGAAGACGTAATGTATCTTCCAATCCCCCAACGAATGGGTCATAGTTTACGAGACTCGTAAATTGTCAGTAACGGGAACGTGTCTGGAATAATAACGATACTATTGCTCCAGATGCTATCGAACTTCGTTAGGATTGAGACCATTTTACTCTAGATTAGATTGATTATTTTAAGATGTAGAAGCATCTCGCACATACTCATTATATCGATTTGTTGCAGAGATCGCAATGTCGACGAAGCTGCAGCTGCTGTTGGTCGCGTTGCTTCTGGCGGTCCTGATAGTGGACGTGTCTGCCCAGGTATTATTAATTGTCTTTTACTAACATATATCATACAATTTTTCCGATTTTATCAAATTTATTGTAGTTTAACAAGAGATATTTAAATTAAAGTATGATATTTAAATTTATTCTAATTTTTTATCCAGGTTCTCTTAAAATTTTTTTCTTCCGCTGTGTCTAGCAAGTAAATCTACTCAAGTGATACACTCCGATTTGTTTTAAATTTGTCACAAATGTAGAAGTATGAGAAATATTTCACTTATGTCTTTCCATTTTTGTCCATAAGCGGTACGAACAGTTAATACCCTGTTAATATTCAATTTTCATTCTCCTATCATTAATAAGTACAATAATGATAATAATAAGAAACACAAATGCAAGATATAAGAGATTTTGGATCACTGATCACAAATATGAAGATTTGTAAAATTATTTGTTTAAATAATTGAAAATAAAAAAGAAATACGTCAATAACATGTAGTATATAACAATAATAAGCGATCCAAAAATCCTCCATAATTTATGTCACTACAAAGCACTTCAATTTTTTTCAGCTTTGTTGTTGATATTTGTGTAAATCGTTTGTTTAAATAATTAAAAATAATTCATTTTACAAGTTTAAAATCATTTATCCGAATAACTTTTGTAACATATGTCACTATACTGTATTTTTTTTTAATTCTTAATTATTTAAATAATTTTGCAAATTGACTTCATATACAGAAAAGAATAACAGAAGAGCTTAAGATTTTTTTACAAAAACGTTAAAGACCATTTAAAAAACATTAAATTTACAAAATTTTAAATTTCTATATACAAAATATGTACTATATATTTATATAATATGTACACATAATGTGTAAAAATATTGTATATTTTCTGTGTATGTTATAATTAAGTGGTTACGAGAAAACGAGAAATACTCGGATCCCATAATAATATCGATTAATTCATTTTCCAAATCAGTTGAAAGTATAAAGATGCTATTATGTAGATCTACATCAAAGTCGTATATATCGACTTTTAATTTTTTTTTCGTAGGTTTTTGTGCTAAGTAAAAATTAACAAAATGTTATCGGCGTATATCGGCGACAAATAATGCATTTACAAATTAATGTGCGACGTAACAACAAGCTATTTTAAGTGATTTTCTTTCGTGATACAAGTAAGAAAACACGTGACAAATAGTGATTTTTTCGTCTAGTATCATTTAGTAAGTCTTTCACCAACCACTAGATGGCTATTATACTCAAGATTCTCTGAAATCTTGGCTATTCCAGTTTGACAATTTTCTCGATAATGCTTTCATGCCTGTTTTATAGTATATATGCTAGTTTTCAAGAACCTTTTGTACCCACTGAACGTATCTACACTGTAGTAACACTAATGTGTATGAGCTACGTGTATGAATACATATACATATATATAATGCCGGACGCGCAAATGAACATATTGGAACGATACTGTAGAAGAGTAGCAAAAATGCTTAACGTCTTCGCTGAAGTAAAAAACGTTCCACATTTTTTTTATCAAAAAAATTTATGAAAGTGTCCTGTTCAGAACAATATTAAACAAAATTTTTTTTTCTAACTTTCCTTATATTTTTGTGAATTACATGCATACACAATTATATGCAAATTACATACACAAAGAAACGAAATACGTTGGCTGCAAGAAGCCGAAATACTCGAACTTGGACTCTATAAACACATGACATTGTATGTTTCGTCTCGTAATAATCTTGATTGTTCTATTTTTCAAAACAGTTGAAAGTTTAAGAGTATTATTATGTAAATGTACGTCAAAGTCGTGTATATCGACTTTTAATAATCAAAAAATAATAGTTTTATAAACCTCTATCGCAGTTTTCTGTACTAACTAAAAATTATTGAAACATTACGTATATTGAGGACCAATAACGCACTTAAGAATTAATGTGCGAAATAATAACAAGCTCTTTCGAATGACAAGCAAGAGAATTCACTCATGCCTTTCCATTTTTGCCGATAAGCGGTTTTACAGCCAGTTAATACGTTAATACCCCTTCAATTTTCACTCTCCTATCATCAATAAGTACATTGATAATTCATAAGAAACTGAATGACCGTTTATTGAACCGTTCATTGTTTGAATAATTTAAAACAATTTATTTCACAAATTTGATTTGCCATATTTAAAATCATTTCTCACTCAAATAACTCTTTTATAACATATGTCACTATATTGCATATTTTTTCAATTTTTAATTAATTCGACAAATAATTTTGCAAATCTTATTTCATATTCGTAATCAGCGATTCAAAATCTCCCATATCTTAATTGCATTACATTTTGTGTTTCTTGTACATTATCATTATCATTGTTGTACTTGGTGATAGGAGAATGAAAATTGAAGAGAGATTAACTGCCCGTAAAATCGCTTATAAACAAAAATAGAAAGACATGAACGAAATATTTCTGGATTTCTGGTACTTTTACATTTGTATTTAAAAGAAATTTAAAAGAAATCGGAGCATATCACTTGGGTAGGTTTACTTGTAAGTTGTGTAAAATATTATACTGTAGTAACATTGATTATACATAAAACTAGATATAACACACTTATAGGAAAAAGCACAGATTTTTGAATAATTCAAATGTTATGCACCACAACGTGAAACATTCTCAACATTTTCTGTCTTTCGAAGAAAAATGGCAAACGCAAGCAGTACCGAAAACTTTGTGCAGGGCATGTATTATGGAACTTTTCGGAATAGATTTCTATCGGAATTGTTTAGTTATTTCTTAGATTTCTATTGTGTTTTCTAGGAATAATTAACGGAATAATTCTGATCAAAACCCATTTCGAACAGTTTCATAATACTCTGCTCTACTCGTTCATTTCGTACCGTTTAAAGTTTAAAATGTTATAAAATACAAAGGAAGGAGAAAGAAAGAGAGTATTAATCGAAATTTATATCAATCGGTTTCCAGCGCAGACGGAAATATCGGCGTCGCACGACCACGACAGAGGCACCCGCACAAGATGAGATCATGAACATGCTGGAGGCTGACGAAATAGCCGAGGAGGAGGCGGCGACGGCGGAGGAGGCTGAGGTCACTCTTGAAAATGGCAGAAACGAGGCTGGATCGAAGCAGCAGCGTTTGCTTCAGGCGGACCCGTGCGTGGACAAACATTGCGGCGCTGGTCGTGTTTGCAAGGTTCGTCGTCGATAAGACGACTCTCTTTTATCACGTGTCAAATATAATTGCTCTATATTGCAGCACGTGTTACAGCACGATGCTGCAGTGAGTCAATATTGCGTAGATTCCAAAAATGCATTAATGAATAGGGACATCATTTTGAACAGATTTGATAATTTGGTGGAAAATTATTTTTCTTTTACTTTTAATGGAATTGTTATCCTTCTGAATGGTCTCATGTAACCTCTTTGTTTTATTTCTTTTTAAAAGTAAATTTTTGAAGGAAGCGTTTTTAGATCTATGTTTATAGAAGCTTTTTTCTCAATTCAATTTCTTATAAGACCTTGGGGTTTCATTGACCTGACCTGGAACATCCTGTATATATGTACAAGGCTATCAATGACGATGTTTCTCGTGAATTTAACGCGTGCAAAAATAAATAAGCGCAGCTTGAGAATGCTCTCTACTCTTCCTGATATTTATCCTAAATTAAATCAATTTAATAAATCAATCTCCTATATCAAGATCTATAAATTCAATGTTTATTTGTTTATTCATATTCTTAGACTTTGTGTTTCGTCAACTTCCAATATTTAAACGAATCGCCGAAGTGCATCGAAGTGCCGAATGTGGAAGTAAAAAAAACATGCTTGATATACATTGAAATTTGAAGTAAGGATTTCGTCCTCTTTTTAAAGTAGACAGGAACAAAAAGGAATGTGAAATTTCTTCGATTTCAGAACACGGAGGAGGGCACGGCCGAGTGCGTTTGCGTGGAGCTCTGCAACGAGGAGGTCGATCCGCGTCGCAAGGTCTGCACCAACTACAATGAGACCTTCGGCAGCGACTGCGAGGTCTATCAGGCGCGTTGCTTCTGCGATACCGGTGACGCCAGGTGCAGGGGCCCCGACTATCTACATGTCCACATTGAATACTACGGCGAGTGCCGACAGATGCCCGTGAGTATCGTTCTGTCACGTATACGTGTGCGCGGAATGTAATTCTCATGCAAGCAAAACCCTACATTATTTTCACGCAATAAACCGTAATCGAGTAACATTTCCCTGCAACTGTTAACTGACGTACCTCAGCGATTCCCGACTGAAAATAATATTAAAAATGATAAAATAAACTATATCGATAATAAAATATCAAAGGCAATGTTTTTAAAGCGCTTTTCGACTATACGATTACACTTATATAAACGCTAAACCTTTTAACGCGCGCAGATGTGCAAGGAAGAGGACATGGCCGACTTTCCTAGGCGAATGCGCGACTGGCTGTTCAACATCATGCGCGATTTGGCGGACCGTCAGGAACTGCCGTCGCATTACCTGAAGATGCAACGCGAGGCCGAGACCAATCACACTTTGCGCTGGGCGAACGCAGCCATCTGGAAGTGGTGCGACCTGGACGGCCACCCGCACGACCGATCGGTGTCCAGGCACGAGCTCTTCCCGATCAAGGCGCCCTTGATGGCCCTCGAACACTGCATCGCGCCCTTCCTCGACTCCTGCGACGCCAATAATGATCACAAGATTACGTTGATCGAGTGGGGCAAATGTCTGCAGCTCGACGAGGTACCTCCTCTTCCTTTTGTTATTTTTCTTGAGAAATATAAGCGAATATTAAAATCTTGCAAATTGTTTTAATTTATTACGAGGATTCTTGGAAACTTGAATTAATTTTCTAGACGTGATGGACACATACATTTATCTCAAACTGTTTCGCAAATATCTTCATATACACAGAAAGAAAGAAGTATCAAATCAACATTTAAATACTAGTGTATATACACAAGAATCTATAATCTGAAATGAGATTATAATAGGTTGGGGAAAAAAAAATCCATTATTTTTTCGTTTATTTCAAGGCTAAAATAATGGATTACTTTTTCCCCAACCTATATATTGCGTTAAACGAAGGAAACTTGCTTGAATAAAGTAATTTGTGTAGTTAAACGAAATTTTATATAGTTTAACCAAGAAAAAAAAGTTATAATAAAAAGTTGAAATTCTTATAAGAAGATTATACATTGTTGCGTATATTTGATTTAACACTTCTTTTTTCTGTGTAAATATCACAATTATATTATTGGTATTTAACTGTACGTGTTTAAATACATGAATACAATTATCATTAAAATGAAATTTGTAAAATAAGGATTTATTTTGTTCGTTATATTAATTAACTGCATACAAAAAATAAACGACGGCGATTAGACAGGCACACAGTAAGATAATCGCTGAGTCTAGTTCTTAAAATAACAATAGATTCACACACACACACACACACACACACACACACACACACACACACACACACACACACACACACACACACACACACACACACACACACACACCCTTTAACGACCATGTCAAACACACGCGAATAATTTTTTACTCTGTATGCAGTTTTTTTTACTCAAACTGACTTTTATATTTAGTTGCGAGCAGCAAGCTTTACATCTCGCGCAAATTATTCTTTTGAGAAACGTTACTACTTAAGAAAGAAAAGGAACATAAAGAATATTCCTTCTCTCAGGGAAAAAGATAAAAGAAAATATCTTGCCATACAAATGTAAAAGAATTCTTTATATGGACTCTATATTAACATTGTTATAGTAACATTAATTATTATCAATTCTATGAACAAATGATCTACTTTTTAATACAATTGTAAACGACGATATCAAAGCTACACGAAGGAATATTCAAATCAGGCTCGATGCATATCCAGCGATAACATTCAAGACGTCGCATATAAAGGCCTCCGCACAATGAAAATTATAAGGCACAAGGAACAGATATTAGCGATTAGAAATAAGAAATCAGGAATAAAGTTGGATGCACGATGAAAAATACAGGCAACGGAAATAGGGAATAACACAGAATAACTGTGTTATTCCCTGTTTCCGTTGCCTGTATTTTTCATCGTGCATCCAACTTTATTCTTGATTCTTTAGTCCTACTAATCGCTAATATATCGATCTGTTCCTTGTTCCTTATATTTTTCATATATTGTGCGGAGGCCTTAACTTTATTAATTGCAATGGTGATAACGGTAATGACGATGATTTCAGGATGATATAGAAGACAAGTGCGACGAGCTGGCGGAGGCGAATCAGGAACAATATTAGAGGATCCGCGCCGGATCTTCCTCCACGGAAGAAGGACAGCGCGAGCGACGCGGCGCGCGCGAGAGCGGGACGGGACGCGAGGGGAGCACAATAGCGGGAACGGCGCGGCGCGGCGGGCGCGCGGAAACGGTCGAGGAGGGCGCGAAGGGCGCAGGTGACGCGCAGGGCAGGGTAAAGCTAGGGCAGGGACGGCGAGACGGGGCTGGGTAAAAATGGCGGGAAAAATCCCCGCCAACGCGCGCGCGCGTGTGCACCGACGCGCGCCAGTGCGCAGGCCCCGCGCGCATCGACGAGTCGATACCGCGCGGCGCGGACGAGAGAGGCATCGTCATCGATGCCGATACGCACCGGCCTCGTGCCGGCCTGCCAACCCATGCCAACCGACCATCGAACTTTCGACATCGCTCCTCAATAATACAGGCAACGTCGTCGTCGCCCAGCGGCGATTTGATTCGCGAGCCTGGGCTGATCTCGCGACCCGGCAGGGAGAATTCGAATTTCCGCGTAATCGAACGCCCTCATCGCTCGTCGATGCGCCTTGATACTTATGGAATCGCATGATGCAATTAATTCGAATTCGAGCATCAGATCGAATGTGACACGTGATTCGCGTGCAAATGCAGAAAATTCGCCCCCTCGGAGGCAAGCAGAAGATCTTACGGGAATATGGAAAAAAATCTCCGTTTCGAGCACCATTCGGATGATTTGAATTCGAATGAAATGAAATTCCTCATTGATTATGAATAGATGAATGAGAACTTGTTCAAGCTGCGGATAGAAAGTTGCCATCCGTCGCTTGAAGGAAGGCAGATTCGTCAGGAAATACGCCCGTACACATCGCGAGACTAAAAATAAACACAGGGTGCTCTATCGACGAACGCGCAGATTCGGATTGTTTGAATTGCGTCATGGGGGTAGATGTTTACATCCTTGTTCGCCATTTTGTGATCACTCCGCTGAAAGCCCGCAAATTGCTCGCCTCGTCGTCCTATATATGGTTCATATACAGCTCATCACTATGGAAATTCTTCTTTCGAGAAAGGATATTGCCGTATTATCATAAAGGGTTCAAGATAAAATGGCCGATTCGCTCGCGCTCCTTATAGTATAATTTCGAAGCCTCGTAGCGCACGATTTTCTATATGCGATACTTTTTGTATGAAATCACTGCCTTTTTTCATCAATAAAGAGATGTAATACTGTTCGTCAAGCTTTTCTCACGTGATATCACATTTCTTTGACATTACCTCAAATTCATATTCTCTTTTATTATTTTCTTTTTGTCGCCGGAGACACATCTGTTTAAATTTAATTAAATGTATTACGGAATGTTTTACAACAGTCGTTTATTATTTTACATTCACGAGTCATGCATGTCCCCGAAATGTAAAAATGTGCCTTCAATTAACGAAAATTATTGATTTTAAATTAATGTATGCTATTGCACGATACTTTTATTAATTATTATCGATAACATTTCACTGATACCGTTTCACAAACATATCGTGTACCACGAGAATAATCGAACTATCGTTGTTGATAACACAATCGTTACGCGATACTATTGATGTGAAGAACAGATTGTTTATGATGTAATCCCATCTGATATACACATCTGTGTTTATAATCGATAATTCAAACATTAATGTATAAAACATTTCTTCATAATCATTACATAAACATTACTCTGCTCATTTAATTCTTTCTATCGTTCATAAAAATCAGAAACGAGTTTTATACATTGTGAGAGAAAAACATAACTGACATACGCAAGGAAAATAAAATCGATAACTAAATTTTAATGTATTTCGTGCGACGTATACCATATGCTTGGCAACACCCGGCGATATTAGCTACAATAACTTATCGTTGTAATATTTAAGTTAAGATAATAGTTCGTCATCTCGGTTAAACACGATTAAGGTATTTGCTCGGTTTTTTATAGCGAGATACCCGCGCGAGCGAGTTACAGCGAACGCGCCGCGCGTTCGTTCGCCTCTGTTTACTTCATTTTTATTCATACGACCCAGCGTGGTCCGTCGAGGGAACGACGGACGTACGACCAGGCACTAGGCAGGCCGAGGCGAGCGAGAATTGTTGGCGCATACGCATGCCGCATGGTGCGCACGGGCCACCCGAGACGAGAGCCCCGAGAGCCGAGAGCCAGCGAGAGCCTGCCCTGCGAGAGCCGTTTATCGCTCGAGCGATAACTCGGCGAGTTCGCCGCCAGGCGGCGCCCCGCTCGGCCGCAGCCTCGCTCCTATTAGCTGACGCGCGGTCACGTGGCACGACCGCGGGAGGCGCCCGCAGCGCCAAGCGCATTTGGCGGGCTCGTCGCGTTTAGACGGCGTCGTTCGTGGCTGCTCGTAAGTCTTTCGTGCTGTGTGAAGTGCCGAATATCCACGTCGCGCAATGGTGAGTATCCGCGAGTTTTTGACGCGCACGACGGCCATCCGCGGCCGCCCGCGGCGCCCCCGCGCGCCGCGGACCCTCCTCCGTCCCCTGACGGAGTTTCGCGGCTGGATCTCGCGAATTAACCGTGATTTTCGTGTCCGAAACAGGCTGGCGGTAAGGCGGGCAAGGACTCCGGCAAGGCGAAGGCGAAGGCGGTCTCGCGTTCGGCTAGGGCCGGCCTGCAGGTGAGTCGCGCCGACGTCCAACGACGGCTAACGTAACACCCGTCGGCGGGGGATCGATTGGCGAACGGAGCACGCGGATTTCCCCGGTGCGGCACGGCATACACACACGTCCCGGCACCTCGTCCGCGTTTCTTCCTCCCCGTGCGCTTCATCGCCGCGGCGGCTTTGCAGGTTAAATCATCATGGTTGGCGCGAAAAGCCCGGCCGACTCTCGGGGGCCCCCGCGGCCGGCGAAGCGGGTTTTCGGCGGCTCCCCGGCCGTCCGGACGCGCCGCGCGGACGCGACGCGGTGCCCCGTTTCTCGCTCTACCCGCGCCGCGCCGAACCTTCGAGAAACGGCCGTGCGGAACGGTTTACTTTTCGAATTGCTCGCGTGCGGTCCGCGGACCGTTTTCAAACGCGGCCGACCGACCGACCGGCTCTCTCTCTCTCTCTCGCCCTTTTCCCTCCGCCGCCCGGGGATGGATCGTTTCGGTGCGATTATTCGACCCCGCGCGGCGACCTCAGCGATCCGCCGTTAATCGACGATCGGTTTTCGCTCCGGAACTCGGGACTTCCGCGCGGACGAGCGTCGCAACTGACCAACGCCGGCCGAAGGCGTCGTTTCCGTTCGCGGCCCGCGCCCGCGGCTCTCGCCGTTTGTTGTTTTCCGTTCTCCCCGGGCGATCGCCGCGACCGACGATTGTCATCGGTACTCGCCCGAGCGGCGGCCGGCTTGTTTTTTTTTTATCGTATTTACGTTCGTCGCGACAGCGAATATCCATCGATCGCGCGCGTGCAATCGCGTTTTATCCGTCGACTTAGCCCCCCCCCTCTCTCTCTCTATCTCTATCTCTCTCTCTCTCTCTCTCTCTCTCCTTGTCGTGCCCCTAAGGACGCGGGGTACGATTCCGCATCGGAACGGTCGATCGAACCGACGGGGCGCGAGAATCGCAAATTCGAAACGCGGGACTCGTTTTCCTCGATCGCGACGCGTCGTTCGTTTTATATTGTCCGTATCGGATAACTAATTAACGCAAAGGGCGTTGTTTTCGAGAGATCATCGCTCGGAGTAAATTTTATCTGCCTGTGACAGCGCGCGTGGAATACATCCCACTCGACGCGGTATGCAATTTTCGCTAACGCAATTTGACGATCCGTGTAACAAAATTCCGCCCAACAAAACCGATGTTGCGTAATGCGGGATGGAAATAAACGGGATGTCCAGCGAGGCATTTTTTTTTTTTTTTTTTTTTCGAAACTTATCTCCACAGGTCCAAATATACGCCGTGCTTCGATTTGTTATTACTGTAAACTATTAAATAAGTTGATAATTAAACAGTGTCTTATTTTCACCGTTCAAGTGGATTAAAATAGAAGCACCGCGGCGGTGCTTTTTAAATTAAACAATCTTTTTAAATTTTTCGCGAAACATTTCGCGTATCGCGACAAAATTACGAGTATCGACGAAAAAAAAAGAGAAGTGAATAAAAATAACGTGTCCGCGAGATCAAGCCAGTGCCGGTTATCCGTTATTTATTTAAAAAGTTCCTAGCCCGTATTCGATACGTTATCGACGGCGGCGTCGCGTTTCCACGATCGCGATTAGAATTCTTAATTGTGACGCCGGAGATCACGCGGTCTCTTGTTTAAATATTTAACTGAACCGTCCCGGGTGTCACGCCGATGAGCAGAAGCCGTATCCGTGTTTAACGTTGAATGCGATCGGGTCCTCCTTTGTTTACAAGGAGACCGACGCGACGCGACGTACGTGGGCTACATTTAGCCGATTTAGCGGCAACGCAAACGACGACGGACGCGGTGGGCAGATATACGCCACCGCTCGAGTCGATATTCCGGCGCGATAATTTCGTCGCCCAGTAACATTTGGCAAATAAGATTGCTTCCGATATATCGCGCGTTTTCGGATAGAGATTACAGCCGTGCCTCGCTCCGCGAGACGACGACGCTTCGCCGGCGGGGGAACTCTCTGCGAGGCGAATTATACTTTTGTCGTACTTTGGATTGCGTACAGATCGCGCAAAAATTAAACAAGTATTCAACAAGTCTCGATCGATAGCCGGATATTGCCCGGCTACTTACGACTCGTCGAATGGTGCTTCTTGTGAAAATAAAAGTTCCAGCCAATTGTTGGATTAATTGTTCGTTAAATCGTTAATCTTATCTCCGAGTTAAATAAACGATTGCAATAAAAAAAAACGAAAACGCCGGGTGTTCGATAAACGCCGAAGCTGCGTTCTGTGACAAATGTGCGCGAGATCCGCGAGGTTTCGACTCAGGTGCGGTTTTAAATTTTTCCCGACAACCCGACGGTACACAAAATTCTCGTTGTTATGGCAGACCCAGTCTCCCTCTGGAAACGCGACGTTTCGACGTGTCGATCGCGAGCCCGGTATCAGTGGTGACAAAATTATTGTGCAACAATATCGACCGCGCTTCAGAGAGAGCGAGGGGCGGGGTAGGGGAGAGGGGGACCAGCCACCTACGCGATCGGCATGGGAGAATCTTCGAGCGAGAATTTTAGAGCAGCGGACGGGATACGCTCTAGAGCGAGGTTCTTAAACGCGTCTCGGGGCGTGCGTCGGATGACGAAACTTCGTGCCAAAAGCTGGAGAGGCGACGGGAGTGCGAGAGAGAGAGAGAGAGAGAGAGAGAGAGATAGATAGATAGAGGAGCGGCGGGGAGAAGGAGAGAGCGAGAGCGCGAGAGAGAGAGAAAGAGAGAGAGAGACGGAGAGAAAGAGCGAGCCAAATCGTCCCGCTCGATATTCGTAGCATGAGAACGGGACGAGGTCTGATATTCGCGCGGGTTCCGCGAACAGAGCCGAGAGAAGAGCGGGAATTTTCCTCTCTCTTTCTCTCTCTCTCTCGCTCTCGTGAAGGAGGGGAGAGAAAGAGAGAAAGAAATAGCGTTCCCTGCAGCGGAACAACGCGGAATGCCGAAATGACGAGGCGGAATGTGCCCGGGACGTTCCGGCGAGAACGAATGAACGCGACTTCCCGGCGACGAGACGGCCGCGGAGGAGGAACCCGGGGCTCGTCCCGGCCGCGTTGCGGAACGCGTCGCGGAAATCCGTGCCGTCACCTTATCGCTCGATATTCAGCCTCGGCTGAGAGAGAGAAGCTACCGACGCCGCCGTGACCGACGGCGGCCGGATGTCGCGCGGACGGATAGTAGACGCGAGCCGACCCCGTCCGGAAAACGTTCGGCCGTTACTGACGCAGAGGTTCCGGCAGAAGTCACTAGACGTGTCCTCAGTGGCGGATTAAGACCCCCAGGCGCGAAGAAAAATTTCGGAATTTTGCAATTATTAGCATGAGTAATCGATATCGTTATTGATACATCGAATTTTGGAGTACCAAATTAAATTAATTTCCGTTCGTGTCATTCCGTTATACTAATTATAACGCAAATGTAACGCACATAACAAAATAACGTATAAATTATAAACTAATGCATACCTTGCCGACTAATATCGCGTTAGTTTCATCGCCAGTCAGTGACCGCTGTTACACGGCGCCGTTAATCGGGTTTAATAACATCGGTAGTTCTTAGACTAGCCAATCACACTCATTCTTCAGAAGAAGGGAATAGCTGTGATTTGCCAGCCTAAGAACCACCGATGTTATTAAACCCGACGTGTAACAGCGGTCAGTTACTATTTATTATCATGATCACTGATATCGATTCTGCTCGTGTCAAAGATTGTAAGATACACGATTTTCAAGTGATATAAATATTCAGCGAGCAATAAACTATAGATTTAAGACTGCCATATTTGTGAGGATTTGATAGTAACAAGTTATTTGAACGTAATACATTAATTTTTAATTTTGACACTTTGTTTAGTATTTTTAATTATTTTTTTTTATTAGTATAACTTTTGGAGTAAATTTTGTTTGTGGAGCCTCACGCGCCCGTGGAGAAATCGCCCCTGAAACGCATTGAATCCGCCGAGAACATTATTGGCGCTATGAGCGCTACGTTCAGATCAAACGTCATTTACGTAGTTTTATCCGTCTTCATTCGCTAGGTATATATAGGGTGTTTCTTAACACGTGACAAGCGATTATCTGCTTTACTAGGAACTGTTTAAAATAATTATTAACTCTTGAACGCATTTCCAAATATAGCTCACATATCGCAAGTTGCTCGTACTTCGTGTCTTGACTCGAAATCTCCCGAACAAAAACGGAAAATTTTGAAAGTTCGGAGCTTACAAATTAATGAGCTTTACGTAAATTTTTCTATCATTTCTATCTAATTAATATTTTAAATGTTTTTCGTCCAAAATGTTTTACTTAATAACGACGTTCAGTTTTCTCACTGATTATTTTTATCAGATTTATCGTTCGGTGATAAACGATATATTTATAACGTTATTCTTTACTTATAACGCTTTAGTTATTTCATTTGTTTTTTTATTTTTGGGAGAAAACATATATTCTTTGTGCATTCTTACATGTTTCTCTCTCGCGTCTTGCCTATAGTAAAGTTATATTAGGCAATATTGTTCAACAATATTTCAGCATAAATAAATCTAAAGGCATAAATCTAAAAGTATAAATTTAAAGGTACAAACTTAGTATTAATTTTTTAAATATTTCCTCTTATATCTTCACACCGGGGATATAATCTTTGATATAATAATGTAAGTAGCAAAATAAAATTTTGCGGCGCAACTTAGAGCGTCCGAATTAGACACAATATTCGGTCTCGTTTCAAAAGTCGAGTGTACCTCATGTATATATTTTTGACAACGTACGCGAGAAGTGGAGAGGGGAGAGATGTCGGTTATGATGTTTATTAAGTTTTACCATAACTACGTGGTGGTCGAACGGTCGTTCCCTTTTTCGTTCTGAAACCTAAAGTCCAAGTGCGGGACCGAGAGAGAGAGAGAGAGAGAGCTTTTTATATCACTACACACGTATTACATACATTTCTGCGTAACAGTGACGTCAGTGTCTTTCAACGCGTAAGGAACATATACCGGGTGTTGGGCCACGAGGCTCGCAGCACTCTCGTCAACCTCGTCGAAATTCGCGTTCCGGGGTCAAAGAAAACGCGGGCTAATGCGACCGATTCATTGCAGTTCCCCGTAGGCAGAATTCACAGGCATTTGAAAAATAGAACCACGAGTCATGGTCGGGTAGGCGCTACTGCGGCGGTGTACAGCGCGGCCATTTTGGAATACCTTACGGCCGAGGTAAGTGAGCATATATGTGTATGTGTGAGAGGGAGAGAGAGCGAGCGCGAGCGAAAGAGAGAATACGAGAGATTGTAACTGATATTGTAACCGAGACCGAAATCGAGACTCCACTAAGTTCGGAGTAATATCTCGCAAGATAGAGAATTTCATGCAAACAATAATTCGACAATTGTCGAATATTGTCAGAATATTTAAGACGAAAGGAGACCTATAAATATCTATAAATATTTATAATTATCTATAGATAGATAAGAATGATTCAAGCTAAAAATACGTAGAAAGAATAGTAAATATTACAAATGATAACGACGAAATGGACGAGATCATTTGTGATGATAGGATCGAAGTTAATTAAGGGAAACATTAATGTATCGCAATGCTTTTCTCAATGTTAATACTTAGTGCGTTTGTAAAGAATCATCAGGAAATGTCGTTAATCTTTAATCGTTGAATTATAATTTAACTATTATTCATTATACTTACAATTAGAAACGATACGATTTGACATAAATTTAGACTGACAGCACAATTACATTGCACGAGCGCCGTTAGGTGAACAAGGGAGACGAGTTCCTCCCAATAGATGCAAATACCTATGTGATAAATAAATTCGAATAAATTAAAATAATGTTTACATGTGTAACCTGAAAACCCTAATAAGTTGAACTTTAAACTGCACTCTTTTTATTTCTTATTTATGTTGTTTCTTGTTTTTTTTTTTAGTTTCTAAAGCTTCCCCTCAAGTTTATAGCTAACGGCGCCAGTGTACATTGCTTACAATGTAAATACATAATTAAATAATTAAATATTAATATCAAATAATGTTCTCATCAATGCAAACTCAGGAAGAGGAACCCAAAGAAAGAGCGGACATCGAATAGAGGTGGAGAGAGGGAGAAAGAATTAAAATACAGGCAGAGAACAGTCATTATAATCCCGGCGAATACGATAGCGTCTCAGTTTCTAAAAACATGGTTGTCTTTCCCGCTTTTATTTTTGAGTTTTAAATGCGTTTTAAATTGATTAAATATTAAAGACGATATACAGGGTGATCCATTTGAAGTGCCCATCTCAAATATTTCTTGAACAATACATTTTAAAGAAAAATTAAAAATGGGTCACCCTGTATATTTATTGAAATTAAAATTGCAAGAAATTCCTCAATTGACGAATAATGACTTTTATATAGCTTATTACTTCCGTTATTTGTGTAATTATGAAATTATTACCGATGTACTTTATTTTATTTCAAATGGTTCATTAAACGATTGTGCTCCCTTTTTGCTCAGGTATTGGAGTTGGCGGGAAATGCATCAAAGGATCTGAAAGTCAAACGTATTACACCTAGACATTTGCAACTCGCTATACGTGGTGACGAAGAATTAGATAGTCTCATTAAGGCAACTATTGCAGGAGGAGGTACGTTTCTTCTCATAAATTTTTTATAACTTGTATAATTATACATCATTATAATACAATTTATAATTAATATAATTATACATCAATAATTGCAATAATAATTAATAAATGCAATTAATATAATTATACATCATTAGTACAATTTAATCGTTCTAAACAGTTTATAATTTTGAAAATTATCATTTTTTTAAAATGAATTTTGTACGTAGCAGTATATTCAGAGTTTCTGTCATACATAGAGTTTATCGCTAATGTGATATTTTCTTTTTGTACAAATTATACCAATGAGAATACGAGAAAGAAATTATACATATATGTCATTGTTTGATTGCAGGTGTTATTCCACATATCCACAAATCACTTATCGGCAAGAAGGGTTCGCAGAAGCCAGCATAATTTAGCGATAATTGACATTGAACACTTCAAGATTCGTGGGCAAACGGGAGGAGGAGTTGGTCCAGTGGTTGTTGCAACAAAGTGTACCTAGGTTACTAAATCGAAGGCGAGACTGGCGTGATATATACATAGATATATATATATATATAGATAATAAATAAAACAGTATATTGAGATATAATTTAATATAGATAAAGAAAATGAGAGTTAAAGAAAAGACAAATGTTCATTGACAATTGACAAACGGACAAGACAGGGAGAGAGAAAGAGAGAGGATTCTAGGCCGAGTGTAGGAAATTTTTTTTGTGTGTTGCGAGCGATGCGTTGTAGCATGGCTCGAGATGATGGCAGTCTTTGGTACAGTTTGCAATTTTTGAACATCGCGGTAACATCAGAGGACGTGTGAAAGCCTGTTTAATTACCACGTTTAATTATTTACCATTATGAACGAAACTCGATTACTTTATCAAACCGCCATCGTTAATTTTGTCTCATTTTCGCCTTTGACTCGCGTCATGTGCCACTGAAGGAGGTTTTTTGCTCCCAAGTAGTAACGCTCTCATTTCACAATCTCGTACACATGAATATACATGAATTGTGCAGTTCAGTTAATTATTTCAGATGAATTTTAGTGTGTTTAGATTTATTACATATATACATTTATGTCAGTAGAATTATAATACATGGATTATAAACAGTAAAGATTTCCTTACGTCGAATTCATCACGACAAAAGAGAAGGAGAAGAAATAGCGGACATTTATACGCATAACTTCCAATATAATTTTGGAATCAAATAACTCCACTTGGCCAAATTCGTATAAAAGTACATACTAAAGTTTTGATCTGCTACTTAGATATTAAATCGTCTCTCGTTGCACGTTCACCAGTTTACAAGTTTCTTGCGCTTTCCTCCTGTTAGAATCACGATGATTATTACATAGGGTTCCGATAATAAATAGCAACGATTCCAAAGTTTGAAAGTTTAACTTTGTGACTCGATTGTACATAGTTTTTTAATTGCATACATAAAACTCGTGTAACATATACATGAATATTGAGTTTTGTGAGCTTCTGAAATTAAATGAGCCTTTTATTTCAAGAACCAGATTGTGGAATGTTTAGTTCTATTAACAAAATTTTCTAGATATTGCGATCTTAATAATAACGAAGGCTGAATTCGTTTCTTGTAAAATAATCTGAAATAGATGTAACGATTCGACCGAATAATTCGAAGATTTATTTGCACATGTAAGAACGTGCCGATTTTCATTTCCGCTCCAAACATTTTTCTTTCTTATTTTAACAATATTTGTCAGTTAGTTAATCCTACGATTTAGCATAATTTTTATTGTACCTACACGGTTTCGCACCATATGTAAAACGTTCATTTTCATAATAAAAGATAAATTTTATTAAACTCTGCACACAAATCATAAATTACTATGATACTTTATACAAGATCTTTAATTAGAAAAAAATTCGTATTCTATTCTTTAGGAAAGGAAGCTATACTTATATTTTCACAAGCAATATTAAATCGTTGAAAGACCGAACTCGTCAAAGGAAAAAAAGATTGCATGCTTTTTTATCGCGAGTATTTATACACCTATCTCAAAGTAAAAAAATACTGGAGAGAGATAAAGTAGGTGATACTTTTTTGTGTGGGATATGTACATCGAGTTTATAAATAAGCTTCGATTTCACTCCGTCATGATGGCATCAGGTATTGCCCGGATATCGAAATTATGTAGATGCATACTTAGATGCCTGCGTTGCGGAGTAACAACGACGGCCCTGAATCCTGTGCAAGCTTGGCGCGCGGCGCGCCCGTGCGGTGGCGCCGTCTGGCGAGCGACGCGCGAAGCTAACACGCTCTCCCCCCCCCCCCCGGCGACTGTCGTTGAGCTGGTCGCCGGGCGTGATAGCTGCGGGAGGCCAGAGGGGAAGGAGTGCCCGCGCCATTGGCGAGCGCGAGCGAAACGGAGCGAGGGTTTTCGGAGCTGCCCCCACTCCCGCGACGGTGCGGCGCTTGGAGTAGTGAAGTCGCAGTCGCCTTTCACGGGTACGGTCGGGTTGGTCGGTCGGTCGTTCGTTCGGTCGGTCGGTCGCCCGAGCGGGGCTTGGAGCAGCGTACACACGCTCGCGATCGTGCTTGTCGTCGGAGTCGCTCCGGGAATTACGCCGTCGTCGCACCGGGGAGCAGCAAGTCCTTCGGTAAGGGCCGGCTGCGACACGCGCGACACACGCGCGCACGCACACGCGCGCAGGCAGACGCGTACCTCGCTGCCCCCGCGATCCGGGCGCGCACTCGGCTCGCGGTGACAGGTCGCGTGGGACAGGAGCGAGAGTGTGTATCTCCCGGCAGGACGCGTGTCCTTCCATATTTCATAGAGAGAGATCGAGAAAGGTGCGCGCGCGCGTGCGTGCGTCTCGTTGCTACTTGTTTTAAAAACGCGCACCGCCCTGAAGGTTGCCGCGTCCATCCGATCTACCTCGCTGTCGCGTGAAATTGACGCCGGTACGCACGTCGTCATCTGCATCTGAATTGAATGCGCGCGCGAGTTCGTGATCGGTTTTCCTGCCGGCGATCCTCTCCTGCTCGCGATCAGTGCCAGCCTGCCAGCCGCGTGCGGAATTCGCATCCGAGAGTTCAAGGAAAGAGCGCGCGCCGTCTCTCCTTTCCTTTCCCGCTCGCTTCGCTCGACGTCGCGTCGTTCCGTGTTGTTTCGGACAGGGCGAACAAAATCATCCGCTGAAGCCGGTCTTCGTTTGCGTGACGTTGTTCAGGTGATTCGCTCGCTATTTTGAAGGCGCGTTGTAACAATTTTTGAATAGTCCTTATATCAGGTAATTCTTTTCATTTCCCCATGCTTACATTGAGGATACACGAATGTCGATGTTGACGCTTGATGCTTGAGATTGATGAACGTGAAAAGCTGAAAAATATAATTCAAATTGTATCTATTACATATTTTTATATTATAATTAATATCTAATTGATTTTATAATTGTTCAATATCTCTCTAACATCGTGAATTATTTTTTAATCTGCGACGAGAACATTCGTCGGAAAGTAAATGAGAGAGAAATATAGTTTGGGGTATTATTTGACAGAAAGGGCAGTGTTATTTCTGATACATTGTCGTTTTCAACTTAATTTTTTTAATCTAACAGCGTAAATGTTAAAAGAATTCTTTCGTTGACTGCACGTTGACGACGTAATCATTTATTATAACAATTGGAAAGGACATTAAACAACATTTATTGAATTTAGCGAACGCGAAAAGTTACAGAATGTCGATGAAGCTCTTTCTCTTTATCGGATTCGATCGATAAATATTTCACGCTACGTCGCGTCGTGGCGAAATCTGCTTTTCGTCGTATCAAACGATATTCATTTTCATATTTTTCCGAAAGTAACTTGGGGGTAATATTTGATATTCGTTATTTTAGTTACTAAAGTTACTTTGATGTCTAACGAATCAGTTTATCCGTGTAGTCGATTAAATTCCAGCCAATTACGCCTACAAACTCGAATGATTAATTATTAATTACTCCGAGCCGGTAAAGATTAACGAACGTGTATGCGTGCAATTATGGTCGCGTCCGGGCAAATGGAGGGTAGATAATTGCAAACGCCTACCTTCGCAACTTTCGCGAGTAACGAAGTTGAGTAAATCAAAGTACACCGAGTCTTCGCTTAATTGACTCGATCTTTTACGAATGTAATCGAAAGCGAGGAACTCGATCAAAGCGTAATTTCTTCAGTTCCTTAATCGAGCGCCGCATCACCTTCGCGCGCGTGTCTAACATATCATATCAAATTGCGCTTATTTCATATAGATTAAGAGACACGGTTAGAGAAACAGACAAACGAATTGATTGATATTTTACGCGGAGAAAGGAGGAAAGAAGGCGAAAGAAGGAGAAAGACGCGAGACGCGACGTCGCGTTTGCGAGGCGAGCGAGCTTGGATTTGAATTCCGTGAACTTCGCGCGCGCGGACGCGGCTAACTTCCGACCGCTCGAACGAGATTCGTCGCGCTCGGACGTCGCGAGTCGCGACGTGACGCTCGGAATAAAATTGGGGTTTCGCGTGCGAAACGGCGGGCACGTTTCATTCCGTCCCGCTCGAACGGAGCCCGCTCGAGAGAGAAACGTCTCCTCTTCTGCTTCTTCGAAGGCTGGTGTGCGCGTCGCCGTCGCCGCGCCGCACGGGCACCTGGCATGGAGTAATCTGCTCGCCGCCGTGAGTCTTCCCACGCAGCACGACCGGCCTAGGATTCTTCGAGGATGACGGGCAGACACGCGGAACGAGCCGTCGCCGCTCGGTGAGTCCCTTCGCCCTTTCGCGTATATATAGCGGCCGCGTTTTACATGCGATGCACGCTGAACGTGATCCGAACGTGAGGTCTATCCGTTTTAGCCGCGCGCCCTTACATTTTTTGCATTAGAATTAGAAAAGCCGGGTTTGGTTCTTGAGAGTGAAAGAGAATAGTGGAAAAAGCAACCCAAACGGATCTACGGAGAGATGTAGATAGAGGATACGAAGAGAACGTGAAAGAAAAAAAGGGGGCGGGGTAGCTAAACTATTAATTTCAAATTTGCTTTCTCTTTCACTTTTGTGATTACCTTGGTATGAAAGAAAATACGTTTGCATGCTCGATCAATGCAATTACACTCTATAGCATTATGATAATGATAATTGGCGTAAGAAATCGTTCCTTCTTCTTTCTCGAAAAAGTGTCTGAATTAGCATTTTGCTTATAAATATCTCAAAATTATATACTTTTTTATAGATTCAAATATCATTTTGAGAATATATCTTTTCCGTGTTTTTGTGTACAAAACTGAGCTAGAATGACCTAAGGCGGATATTTTTGGCGGATATAAATTACAGATTTATTTTAAGTCGCAAAATGTAGTATCGAATTTTAAGTCATAAAATATAGTATCGAAAGCTTCTAGTATCAAAGTATTAAAATTAATAGCTTGCGAATTATTAACGGTTGAAAATGGGGGTTTTCAGTGAGCTATATTTTACAGATTTAAATAGATAAAGATTTTTCCTTTATTTAGTTTCACCAAATGGATTTTGCTTTATTAAATAGAGATTTCAGTTTGACATTAGTTCTAAAAATGTTTAATAATGAAAAATTAAATGAATAATGATTTCTCGATTCTCGGAATTGAGGAAATTTATGTCAAACTTGTCAGATATTCTACTAATAATAAGTTTAATTTCGCTGTAGAGAAGCGGCTATATATTAAAATTTTTAGATATATTTCTAGTCTCTCAAATGCAGTGGATTTTGCACTGAACCGTGCTTTACATCCATGTTAATTAATCTTCCTCATTGTGTGCCACCGGTTTCCGATTCGTATAACCTACATATTAATATTTATATACCATTTAATTTTGTGAACTGAAAAAAGAGGAAACATCCAACTGTAAAATATTGCATATATGTATAAATGAATTTCACCGACACAAAGCTGAGCTACATAAAAAAAAAAACAATTTCCCCATTCGAATGTTCCCATACGTAAAATAATAAATAATTGATATACATTCGAATAACCTTTAAGCGTTAACAATGATTGTTAAATAATATCTGGAATGTTACTAGCGCGAATATCATAAATCCGATATCCTATTTTAGTTTTAACGATATAAATTTTTTTACGAGCAGCATAATATAATTATAACGTAACGCCGTACATTTTATAATTATTTTTATCCGTAATGGCCCGTTTTATCGGAATTTTTTTTCCATCGCCAGTTTTATCACTGGCAAATTCAAAAGATCTCGCTGCTGTGATATTACGCGTGCAATTTTCCTTTTTGCGGCGCCGAGTCTTATCCAAACTAAAACCGTGCAGTCTAATCTTGTGAAAGACCATCTTTTGAAAATGCGCACCACTCGACAGAATCCTATTTACACAGGCACACCACGGGGCGCTGTAATATCGTTAATGCAAACTTTCGCCGGTCACGAACGCCTTACTCAATTCGGGCTTGTTTTCGCGCGCACGCGGATGTAACACCTCGCTGGGAGCAATTACGGAACTCGCGGTCTAAGTTCGCCTCGCGAGCAGTCGCGATAATGAACCGAGATCGCCGTGCGGTCTCCCGGTGCAACACCGTGTATATGCTGCCGTTTGGAGAGCATCGTGCGCGTTAACCCTTGAAATAATATAACGAGAAGCGGTATAAGGTATCCTCGTTCTCATAATTACTGCTTCGTTCTTCGCCGTGTCTAATGATTTGCATAATTGTTCCAATTTACGTCGGTTTTGTAAAAGTTTCCACGATATATCGCTAAAAAAGCAGCAAGATTTTTCACGGTGCTTATATACAGGTACAAGACGAGCGTTATTAAAGTAAATTTCAGAGAGGTTTTTTTCTACTTTATTCGAGGGCGTGTACACGATGAAAAACGAAATATTCCGCGCGATGTAAACTCGTTTAGCGCTTTAAAAGTTACCGTCGCATTTTAATGGAAATAAACAATCAGCGATTACCTCGTCGCGCGCGCGCGCGCGCAATAATTAGATAAAATAACACGAGAACGCGTATATCGCTCGGTTGTTTTTTTGCGCATTCGCGGATTTTATATTTTATATACGAAGGAGAAGCATCCAAATATTTACCCGGCCGTATTTCGGCGGTATGCTCTCGCCGAGGTAAAAGCAAAGTTATACAGAGTTATTGCAGCGGCGCGGCGCGGCGCGGCGCAATATTCCGTGCCGGGGCGTATTGTTTGCCGATCGCGTCCTCGTTTACCACCCATTGATTTTAAAACACGCGTAAACGGCGCCCCGTCGCCGGTGCCGGACCGATTTTTCGACCCTTGAGCAAGCGCGACCCTCGACCACTCCGCGAGACAAACACGCTAAATCGACGATATATCGCTGCGTATTTTTTTTAACTCTTGGTGCTCCGCGGTGTTTTGTGAATACTCCTTGAGCGTCCTACAAAAACTTCGTACTTGAAAAATCGATCTTGCCGTGTGATTTTATAGTCGTTTCGACGAAAACGGCTTTTAATCAACTTTACGAAGCGATCCTTCATCGATTATTCCTGTGTATCCGGGAGATTTATTTTCTCTATTCCTTCGCGAATAATTCCAAGGAAGTAGTTCTAAATGTACTAAATACTAAAATTACTTGATGCTTGTAGGTTTTTAATAATTTCTATTAAGTGCAACAATCTCTATCAATTTAAACGGACACGATTTCTTGCTACACTTTGTTTCCTGCCATCTTTCTTTCATACGGAAGAGAATGGCACGGAACTCCGCGCGTAAAATTACCAGGATGCGGGACGGGTTAAGAAATTACACCATAGGTCTGCGAACGTTGTTGCTGGGTTATTCCTTTTTCACGCGAGCGTGTCTGGCATAACAGTTGCGTCCTCTGCGAACGTGTGAAAGTTACCCGCGAATTAAAAACGAAACAAAGTCAGAAGCGGGATCGCACGTTATAGAAAACGTGCGGGCGAGCGAGCGAGCGGATTTGCTTTCGATATTCATCCGTTGCCATTGAGTTCTGAGGGAACGTGAGCATATCGTTTTATAAAGCCTTAGAAAACGACGGCTTTCCGAGAGAGATGCACCGGTGCATCCGCGAGGCAATAATCGTTCCCTGAGAAGGAGAAGAGTGCTTCAAGCGGAAAGTTCCCGGCACATTTTTCATTAAGCGCGCGAATCCTCGGATTTAATTGAAACCGAATATCACGACAGAGCTTGAAATTTCGTCCTTTTCGCGTTGCCTCTGCCTCTTTCTGTTCCCACTTTTCCGTTGCAACGACGCAAGTTTTGGTCGAATAAATATATTCAAGAAATCTCGCAAATACGAACTGCCGCTTAATTTGAATGTAATATAGCTCTTTTTTTAATAAGCAGACAATGACGATATTTAAATGATTTAAAGACAATGTAATACACATGAAAATTCTTATTGGTAAGTATATAAGTATAAGATGACTTTATATATTCATAAGTGCAGGAATTTCAAATAAATGTTTCAATTTCAATCCTCGAAATTCATGTAAAAGTCACATCTATTTACAATCGTGCAACTTATTACTATAGATAATTATCACAGAATAAGAATCGAAAAGTTAAATTTTTCGCATCGGTCATTACGTGAGTCATTCGAGTCGAAACAATCTCGCGTTTCGCGACCGAGGGATCTCTGATTTGATCTCCGATCTATCTTTCATCGACTTGTAATACTGAAGCGAGCTGGTATCAGGGTTCCGCGTAATCTGAATACCAGTACTCGCGGCACGCAAGGTCGGCCGATCGTCATCGAGGCGCTGGCGAACGCCGCGCGGTGAAAGTCCTATTCCGCGTGGAAGGGATCTCCTGGCCGCGTGTTCATGCAGGAACGAACACGGAATCGTTCTCGGAACGAAAGTCCCGGGTCTACGGGTCGGGAAACTTCGACCGCCGGTTTGCCGCGAAAGAGTTGCAAATGCTCGAAACACCGTGTTTTCGAATGCAAGTCATAAGAGCTAACATGCGTCTTCAGAATGTCGTTGTTAGAATAGATTTCAAGCTTTTTCCCGTCCTACGCAGTTTCTAATATGTTTCAAGATGAATTCGAAACGAGTACAATATGTTTAACTTGCTGTTGGAAATCGAATATGGCCGTAACAATGGCAATACCGGGTCTGATTGTGAGTCTGACTAAAAAGTAATGAAATACAGGTGGGATACAGGTCGAACGATTAAAACAGTTGAAACTCAAAGTGCAACGATATTGAATCGGTCTGAATGTGTGCCGCCGGTAAACATTCGCTATATTGAAAAAGCTCCATATTGCCGGTCACATTATTTTGGTAATTTTTATGCGGCCTCGATCGTTAATTATAAATAGCATTAAAATCTAATTAGCGCCCCCGTGATAAAGCTTTGCGAAATTGCGAAATATTAATTTTCTATTTGCAGCGGCTGATCACCGAATATTTTGAAGTGGGTCGGAAATTTTATGCTAATAGCAGAGATTTTATGCGGGAAACGTTTAACGGACGGATGATAAAAAACTTTTCAACATCAATTTAATGCGAATTTAATTTATGCGAAAGATCTCTTTGTTATTCTGAAATAAACTTCGCGGAAAATTATATATCTGCTCGAAACAGGTAGGACCGGTTTCCAAGTCAAAATTGCAAAATTCTGTCGCGAGAAATGAGATTGAATGATTCGCTTTATAACGAGGTTTCTTGTATTTTCTATTGACGTATCTATTCCGTCATCTAATCAATGCAAATGAGTTGCTGCAATTTTTGATTGTTCTATTTTGAATGCAAGCCTCGGGGCTGCTTATGAATTTGACCTCCCATATTCTGTGCGCGCCATTAAGACGTCTATCAATCTCCTATCTTTGTCAGACTAATCAAACAATACGTCGCTTTGATTGTATTGCTGAAATAGGCACTTGATTGTCGTGATTACGGAAGGGGGCTACAAACGAGCTCGCGTGATAGATATCTCTCGCGGAGAGTACGTTCTATATATATAACGGGTATCATTATTACAGATACCTTGTTGCGCTTTTAGAAACGCTTTAGAGCTTATTAACATTATAAATTGAAACCGATTTTTTTTTAATCTGTAAAAAATCTGTTGCTTGAATTTGAATCCCAGCTTTAATTGAATCTACCATAAATGCACATTGATAAACAATTTTAATTATTAGTCGTAATTACATCTAACAAATGAGTACAATGTTTTTTATGGAATTTTATATTGATCCGTAATTCATCGAGCAGAAACATCAAAGTATTAACAGTTTCGAGCAACTGCTAAGTGAAGGGTTTCCCTCAAATTAAAGAAGCTCATAAATAATGCAATTAGTTATCGTGCAATTTGAAGTGGTCTTTACGTTAATAGAATTTTAATTTCAAGCTTAGTTAAAAGCTTACTGAAACATTACGTCTTAAATTTGAAAAATAATGGTAATTCAAAGTTTGAAGTAATAAATCTCCACGATAGCGTGTCGTTAAAGAAAAGTTCTATATTTCACAAGAACCATTCCCTGTATCACGTTCCGTCAATTCTAAAAAATGTTATCGTTTTACCAGAACTCCAAAAACAACACTCCTTAATTTTTTGTAAATGTTAGGTATAAAACAATGGAGAACGAAATTTGATGGAATTTCGCAAAAGAGATTATCACGTCTCCTATTACGATCAAATTAAAGAATTCCGCTTGGGCGTTTTATATATGAGGCGCCTCGCGCCATTTCGGCTCTGCCGGAATGAAAAGGTTGCGAACTTGTAATCTCGTTAGAACGTAAAACTGGAAGTTTGCGACTTCATAAATTCAATCTCATGCGCCCGTATATAGTCGTTATTAAATTAAGCGCGGTCGCGTTTCAGGTCTGTTCTATCGATATTAACCTGCGCTTGAAATGGAATTAATGTGAAAATAATGCACAACACATGAATTAGTATGCGAGTGCGATATCTCGTAATTCATTTAGCTAATATTTTTATAAATTTAGAAAGTATACATCGCGTTACGTTTTTTCGCAGAGAAAGCTACTCGAAGAAATATCGATAAGTTTGGGTTTCTTGGAGAGAGAGATATATATAAATGCACTTGAGAATTATATATTTTAGCAGGGGTGAACAGAATTTCTTAGACCACGCGATGTTTTCTTTTAACAATATGTTCGATTAATTTGTCGAAGTTTTTTTTCCTAATCGAAAGTTTCGTGAAATATTTTTGTCATAAAATATCGATCATTATCAAATATCGAACTTTCAAGTAGGGTTCTAGTTGAAGTTGATTAACGAATAAATAATTAAAAGTTTACACTTGCAATTAAAAGAGAAAACATGCTTGATCTTGAAGTTTCTAAATAAATATCTTGAAGTTTCTAAATTTAGTGTTTGATTAGAGAGGTTCAATGTACTGCCGTGGCTATTTTGGACTAGACACGATCCTGGGGGCCCCGACGATATACTGTGTGAGCAACGTTAGCTTAAACCGTTACTCCGGCATGTCGCTTCACCTTTATCGTAGACGGAAATACAAACGCGCGGCATTTATTCTGTACGTGCGTAACATGTCTTCCGACTACCTCGGCGCATATTCTTCCGCAATTCCGTCGTGCTCGGACTATCAAATGACGATCTCCTAATAGGAATTGCAACAGTATCGACGAATTAAAAGTTGACATTCAATATTCAAATCGCGGACGTAATGCGCTCTGTTAAATCGCGATGTTAAATGCGCGTCCGCGCTCCGAATTCAATAATATGCTCGACAACAATGCGCTTTTGCTTCCACGAAAGTTTCTTGCGACACCAAGTCCGACTCTAATTGTAAGCCGTAGCGGTTAATCGACCGAAATCACGTCACACGATTACATTCTCGCGGAAAATGGCGGCGAGGGAAAAGAGCACGGGTGAAACGCAGCCCGTGGCATTCGTAACGAAGCACACGGGGATGTTTCAACGCGCTGGATATGATAGATATGATCCGAGACTACTGGAACAGATGTACGAGTGTCCGGAAAGTGATTTATCGTACGGCCGGCCGGTCGGCTAAACTTTACGTCGGTGGATTTTTCCCGGTATTATGCCATGTACGGGGTGCCACGAAAAACCTATGCAAAGCAGTCGAATAATTCATGAATGGTTACTGAAAAAATTTTGTAAACGACACAGAAACACGAGTCGCGGAACACGACTTATTAAACTCTAATTTGGGTCGTTAACGTTTCGATGCAGGCTCCGAATTCTGTACAAAAGCTTTTTTTTACGTTTAATGGATGTGGTTAGAATATTTGGGCATATTATACATTTACGTGAGAATGTACACTGCACTTGAATCTTGAATCATATCAGTTATAATGATACGTATTAAAAACGTATTAAAAGTTTACTGTCGAATATCATGTTTTTTATATATTATAACTCTCAAATGTATCGCTCCACGGAAAAAAAGGATTTGCTACTATAGGGACAACTAACATTTTTTGCTGCGAGAGCTAATTAATTTTGCAATAATAGCAAAACTTTTTGTTATATTGCAACAAAAGGTTTTGCTATTATTGCAAAATTAATTAGCTCTCGCAGCAAAAAATGTTAGTTGTCCCATATTTAACAAATAGATTTGCTATAGTAGCAAATCCCTTTTTTCCGTGGATCGTTTTACTTTTGTTCAGTTAACACAATTACGTTTATACGAACGTTCTCCTTCGCTTTAACGCAAAAGACTCAATCCAAAAGTCTGCTCAAGTATTTCAGTGACATTCTATGTAATTTTGCGTGACGCAGAGGTGGAAAAATAATTTTTCTGCACGCGCGGTGTTTGTCGGAGCACCTCGTATAACGCGCCGAATCCTGTGGGATTCGTATGCCACGCACTCGTACTGGAAGTATCTCCTTTACTCGAGGGGGTATCTCAAGTTGGAATACCACACGGGAGCTCGAGGCGAGGTCAGGATCCGTCGGAGGATACTCGCGAACGCGAGCTGCTGGTAGTGATGGTGTCGATGCTCTCGCGCGTCGTGTCGAATAATTTAAAAAACGTGCATTGAACTTTTTTAATGGCTACCGTACATGTCAATGATCTCAGTCTTATAGTCATTTATTTTCTAGTGTCAAACAATCGTGTCGTTGAAAATAGCATCGTATGAATAAAATGTAGCAGCCATACTTTCCCTCGTACTTGATGAAGCAAGTAAGCGTATTTGTTCGAAGAAAGCGTATATATTACAGCTTTTTCTTACTCACTTGAAATCAGAATATAGACTTTTACAAGAGATCGTGGAAAATACTGTGAAACGACATTCGTAGCAAAGATACAATATTAATTATACAAAATGTAAAATATATGTTTTCTGTTTCGCATTTTTACTTGAAAGCGATTGTCTTTATTTTTGAATATTTATTTTATTTTTTGTTACAAGAAAGAGAGAAAGAGAGAGAGAGTGAGATAGTGAGAGAGAACTGATAATAAACAATACATAATAATATATCGTGATACATAGTGCATTGCTTGTACATTCAGGTGCACGGTAATGATACAATTTTCTGAAGACAGTGGCACCCTAACAAGCATCGCTTGCAGTGCTTCACAATTTGCAAGCGAGTATTGGGTCGAGGGCCATCGCTACCTGTGCCTGTGCGCGATCTCCTACGCGTAGCGGCCGCGTGGTCGATGACCCAGAGGATGTGCTAACGGATCGCAGCGTGCGACCGAATAAAGAAAGACTCCCGAAGTCGTCGTTCGTGAATGTCTTCGGGCAGCACGATTGAATGACAGACTTAGCGCTAAACGTTAAACATGATTTGCTATCAAGTTTATTATGCAATACTATTACTATGATAATCAGTCTAGCGATCTGCCTTAAATATTTTTTAACTTAATTCTTATGCCGCGCAGTTGTCAAGTATAAAAATCTACCTAGAACTGAACGAATAATACAATTTTGTTATTTATGCTTCTGAAGTCTACTTTCCGCAGTTTGTTTTTACGATCGCTCACAGACATTAAATATATTGTATGTAATTATTATATGTATATGTATACACACACATACACGCGCGCGCGTAATCCAACGTAAAATTATTAATAACTTTCTCGAAACGCTAAGATATTCTTCCGCACATAAGAAACAGGTAGTTTCCCCGCGGCTGTTATGTACACATATACACGTCATTTTTGGTACACCCCGTATACACCCTGTACGTATGTGCGACCGTATATAGGTGTCTCCTGTCATACACGCCGTGCACCAGTCGTAACCGCATACAACATACACGGTCCAACGCCGGTCATGTGTACGGTCTTTATACGCGGTGCTCGGCGTATTCCCGTATATCAGCGCTTACGTACACACTTAAAAAGACACACACACGTATATATACCGTACGCACAAACGTACGCTCGTAACGCCAGCGTGTATCTCCGCGAGTTGCACGTGCATTCGCGGTAGGCTGGTAGGCATTCGCTTGCACACTTATTCGTGTCGACGATCACGCGTACCGTATGCTGCCCGCCCAAACAAGCCGACGTGCTCATACCTGAATGTGGAATAGGAACGCGTTACAGCGAAGAGGTAAAGAACGAAGAGGGATGGCTAGATGGGAAAATAGGCGAAAGGACATCGTACTTTATATAACTATAAATGAGAGACGAGAGTGCGTGTAAAAGAGTATCGGCGAAAGCTTGCCGCGTTTCGCGCAAAACGTGTTTGTTTATAACAGATATAATAGTGAAATTATTTCTCAATAACCATATATGTTATCGCTAATTACCACGCATGCAGTCTACCTTTAAAGATAATTCTTAAGATAAATTCAGGATAAATATCACGCAAAACAAATTTTAATATTGAAATTAATTAAATATGAACGAAATTATATAATATATTTTTAAGAGCAATAAGAGATTATATTGGACGTCTTCATTGACGTAACTTGTACTCAACATTTTTACTTTATCTAAATGAAAGATTTCGTAAAGAGAACGCTGAGATATTGTGTCAATCAATATTTTCGCTGTGTAGCGCGTATACTCTCTCTCGTCAAGAATCGCGACCCAATTAGAATCATGCTAATAAAGTTCAGCGCTGATAACGTAATTACTCGTCTGCCAACGACGTCGAGATGCACGTCGCGATGCAGAGTCCTCGTAAAAATCTGCGTACCGTTAACGGAAAGGAGATCAACAATCAGTCGTGCGGCGACTTTCGCATCGGGTTACCCCGTTCGGTCCGTAAACTCTGCTCGTTTCCCACCGAGTAGTAAAATGAAATACCTCATCTAAAAGCTATAAGATTCGGAGATGCATTGCGCCCGCGCCGCGCCGATGCTGCGCCGGAACGGGAGTGAAAAAGACACGAGGTACCTAATAGAATTTAATGAATGGTGAGAGAATGGCGAGGGATGGGCGATGGTTGGGGCTTGTGTACAAGCACCGTAAAATCCTCGCGACGACGGCTGAAACGATCGAACGACGATCGTATCGCGTCGGTTTTTATTCTCCCTGAGGAAAATGGAGTTACACGTGTCTCGGATTATCGTGGAGTAGTCACAGCTCTGAAATCCCGAGAAATTGCTCGCGGATAGAATGAATTTCTTTTTCCGGATTTTTTCCGGTACGAAAGAATCTCACGTCTTAATACTAAAATAATTTATCTTGCATTACTTAATAGCGTTTTTTTTTCTGCCTAATTTCCTAAGTGGTACAGAAATCCCGTGGAGAATTTCTCGAGGTCGATAAGTCTACCGACTGGTAAAAGTCGCGGATGGATATCGGATTAGTGCCGCGGTAATAAATTTTCCAAGCCTCCTCTGGCTTGGAAACTTGTTTCACTATTAATATGCAAATGATTTATTTTATTACGCTAATAACAAATTCCTAATTTTGTAAGTGGCGCGCAAGAAATCCCCGTGGAAATAGAGGAGATGCTTCGAGATCAGCGAGTCTACGTGTGTTGGCAAAACTCACGGATAACTATCGGATTAGTGCCGGTAATATCTGGCAAAGAGAGAGAGAGCACGCGCAATCGAAGATAGCGCGTTTACGGCTGTTTTTCTCGTCAGGAATAACGGGCTGACGTTATTCCGGCCTCTCGGTGTAAAAAGAACCGCTTCCGGCGACGTAGCCGCGGTAAAATAGCAGTCGCGCGAAAGCCAACGGCGAGATATAAATCGCGCAGAGCCGTGGAAAGCCGAGCTGTAAAACAATTGTATATACAATTGTGATGTAACGCGTACTACCCTCTCCGTTTTATTGGTAGTTGTCGATGCGCCCTTGTTCGGTTTTATATGCTGCATAAAAGGTTTAAACTTCGTTAAGTCAGAGGCGTACAAACAATGTAACAGAATTTGTCATTTAATTTAGTTACGGCGGATTATATGTTGTAATGAATTGCTGGATTTGTTTTCGTCGTTACTTTTTTTTTAATCCACAGACTGAAAGTATTTCGATTGTGAACGCTTTGAACAGAAGGAGTTATTTGCAATCTTTTTATTCTTAAATCTCTCAATGTTACATCAAGATCCTACTTATGAATTAATTATCGTGTTTAACTAGAATACTGGTGTATTGCGTGGAGAAATATAATTATGGTATGAATTATGGTAACATGTACGTTCTATGTAAACTGTAGCAGTTTAGCAGGCGCTGATGTTATACTGACAATTTCATCGATTAACGGTTCAGCTATTTTATAGCTAATCTCATGCGCGTAACATGATGAGGTACTGATTCCGGTATATTTTTTTTTACATGTAACGGAGATATCTGATACGTAATATATGCCGTTATCAGAATTCGAGTTCAAATTGTCTAACCGGAAACTTCGAACAAAACGATATTTGAATTTATTTTTAGTATAATACACATATCAATTATTTTTATTAAACAAGCGCTTTCATTGCTGCGTGTTGATTGAAATCTATATCTCGGGGTTACTGTCCCGATAAAATTTCACTATTATGTCTGTTATCTCTTTACATTTATTCTTTGGTTCATTTCGTACACATGCTCGACATATTCTTTCTGTTATACATATCTGATAACTTTCTACAACTATTTTTGTACATCTTTCGCTGTTATGCACGTTACCGCAAACACGCGATCTTATAGGCGTGACGTATTAAATTATGCCATACCGTGTCTATTGTAATTTTTCGCAGCACGTTATATGCGTGGCGTAATAGGCAAATGTAGGGTACAAGAGCGAGAATATTATTCTCCTGTGAATATTATTCCCGTCGTATTCTTTGCATCATAGAGCGAGCGGAGATATCGCGAGGCATTAGGCCTAAGATAGACACGTAACTCGCCTCATTAAGCCTCGCTCTCGCTTTTTAAAGCCGCATCTATTAAGAGCGTAACTACTCTGCCTCCGTTCATGGATTCCATTTACGTAATAGAGAAGATTTCGCTTCTGTTCGCGTTCTAGAGAGTGTGGGATTATCTGTGAAATTTCTTTGATGAAGTAGAAGTAACCGTTTATATCGTTACGCGACACTTATTTCTTAAAAGAGAGCTATATACTATGTTTGTCGAGTGATTGCTTGTCCAATTATATTTTTCCTTGCAACGCGACTAAGACAATTAATACACAAATAAAAAGATAATATAATTAGTAATAAAAATATTAGTAATTACTAATTACTAATATTAGTAATTACTAGTTCTTGCTTTTCAATATTTTTCTTTACGTAGCAACTTACGTCACTGCGATTTTGTTCAAAAGACTATCTATTCAAAATATTGAGTACTTATTATAATAATATAAATTAACATATAGTAATTCTCTCTATTGGACAATTTTGATCAGAACTCTCTAAGCACCGTTAATTTTTTCGTTACATACTCTCCGGGATTTAGCCTATGAATTCACCAGAAATTATAATTGTTTTGCATTTTCGTTTCGTGAGATAATATTCCAACAAACGAATTACAAGCTGTATATGGATTTTCACGTAAACATCGGGTCATAACTGAAATTTAATTAGTAGCAAGAGATATAGGCACAAAGCAGTCTCGCCGTAAATACTAATACTAGTACTTCAGTCTATTATGAGGCAACATTCATACTAAAATCGCTCATAAAATTCCATTTAAACTGTGGCCGAGGTAAAACCCGAATAAAGCGTTATCCCTATTTGCTTGCATTAGTTATTCAAAATGAGACGCTATTAGTTCGTAAATATTCTGCCATATCCACCGTATATGTTGACCGTATTTACATTTGTAAGCCCGCATACGTACTCCATATTTAGCGCGGAATGCTATAATCCGACTAAAAGATCCATTAATTTTGTTCATCTCAATTTAAAAATCCGCCACACTTAGCGCGAATTGAGGTATAATCGTGTGGTACAGACATTGATGAATTTTACTTTTTTTTTTACTCGATTCATCTTTATGTGCTCGGGGGAAAAAATCGCGGGCTTCCATGAATCTTTGATCTCATTCTTGTCGGGAACGGTTATCCACCATCGTGGGAATTTCTACGCGGTAGAGTTGCATAATGAAAGGCGATACAGCTGCGGGCGTAACGTTTCCGACCTTACGGTGCTCGCGCGCGGACTCGTTATCTCGACGTAGGTGCGTTATATGTTATATTCTCTCGTGCGTTATATCTACTAACGCGCGATTGTTGAAAACCAAGTTCGGAGAAATTGCAGCAACGCGCACATATAAGAGTGCGCGCCGAGTTTTAGACGTTGATAATATCGCGATAACCCGTTCGATCCGCGTGTGTTTCACCTGTTTCACCTATTCCCGGGGGATGTCGTTTCATTGTTCCGAGCTACGTCCGTTTTGACTACGTTCGCGGTGCGATGCGATAGGTGGCACGGTGAAATGCGTTCTTAACTCTGACGATGAACCTCGATATCTCGTCTGCAACGCACTCGTTAGGTCATTTAACGCGTCAAGCCCTGCAATAACGTTGCATTGCGTCTGTGACCTGCAGGCCCGATTACGTCGACGATGTCGATTAGATCTGACCCTGATTTGGCGATCCTATCTTTATTTATATTATATTTTAAACTACAAAAGAAAAGGTAATAAAAAATACAATTAATTATTCAATTATTTCGTTCTTTCAGAATTTTTCCAAATAAAAACTTATTCGATATCTTTGTTCCCTTTTTATCTAAATGAAAAAGATAATCATACTGATTTTAATTACGCGTATTTTTAAGTAAAATAATTATATATATGTGTAGATAAAATAATTACACACACGCACACACAGATTACTAAAATTAATTTAAACTGCAACCGAAAATTATATTTGAACAATTTTTACAATGTAGTCTGTATGTCTTTCCAACACACAACATACATTGCGATATTATTTTATTCGTTACATTATTTACGACAAATGACTTTACTACGATATCTCCTAAGGTCAACGTGATGATAAATGTGGCACAATTTTTTTCGCTTAACTTGCAAGATTGTAAGATCCAAGGCGCTTTACGTAGTGCACTTTTACCGGGTTACAAGTGTGCTAGTTTGCGAGAGCAACGTTTGCAAGGATCGAGAGGCGATGCGAATTGTAGAAAGTTACTGTGTGACGAGATGCATTTTCTGCAGTGCTACATAGTTGCGACGCATTGCAAGACATTATCGAATAAGAAAGAGATTTCGTAGAATGCAAGACGTATGGGTGACGTCAAGCCGTAAGATTGTATCGCACAATTACTAGGAATTGACCTTCAAGACTCGTCTGGTATACTTTATTGATTACAACATGCGAGTGATTATTGCTCATTAAACATCATAGATAACAAAACCGAAGGTATTGTGGAAAAGTAATCTTATGGGGGAAAAATAATGCTTATATTTAGGTACTCATATTTGATACAAATTTTATGGAAATTTTCTAAAATTTTGTACTACTGCGTGTGAAATGCACACGGCTTGCATTGCTTTTTATACCGAAAAATCTAATATTTGTACTACATTTTTTTAAAAGATTTATTTTAATAATAAAATATAAAACATTTTTTATCTTTTAATTGTTAATAAAAATGAAAATTATGACATTTAAAATTTTAATTATCTAATAGAATATTTTTAATATCATATTTTTAATATTAATAGGCTCAAACGATTAGAAAAAACCAACCAATAAGAAGCTAGATTCAAAGCCACAACAGGATATTCGTGTCGTTTATTAAAATTATAATTTATACATCAAAGAATTGGTTTATTGAGTTAGGTAAGAATGTGATAAGGAAAGATTGGAGAGACTCTGGAATGATGAGTTTAGACACCACCAAAGTAAATGTATTGAAGAAAGTTTATAGGGAAAGATTAGGGAAAGAAAAAGAAGAGAGAAAAAGAAGGTTGGAGAGTATAGAATAGATGGATAGGCCGTTGAGTTGTGCAATGTATGAATGATAAAATAGGTTAGTAGTGTAATGGTGTGAATTCTCGTGTAAATGTTAAAAAAATTTTGTAAACCAAGTCCACTTTTTGGCTGTAGCTGAATAAGTTAATAAACTATTATTATAATTTATGTACATTCGGTCTGTCATTAGATTATCTTCAGTGTAATAAGAACCGATAAACAAAAAGATATAAAAATCGCGATACACTCATTGATTGCATTAGGTATTAGTTGCAACATGTATTTAAAATTAATCGCAAATCCTGTTTTCTCTGTATGGAAAAGTCAAATAATAAAATATAAGTTGTGATGAGAAGACATATAATAATATTCTTTGTAGATAGTCATGTTGTAAAACTGCCACTTATAATATTATTAAAATCAAATCGGGACAAATATCGGCAGATTTATATTTTTACTTTTGCTTTTAATTTGGTTTTTTTTTAATGTACTGATCGTTGGAGAATTAAAATTATCAGCTGGTTGAAGTTTAGAACGTTCCTGGAGCGTTTTTTTTTTTTAATAATTTGGTACAAAACTCAGGAATCACCGTTTTCGTGAAAATTTTATTCTATGACTTCTTTTATTTTTTGTTATTTGTTTATTAATTTTAAATTTGTTTTTTGTTGTTGTAATTTTATTGTTTTATATATAGATATATATTTCTTTTTATAAACCTTTTTAGGACAAATTTTTAATTTTTGCTATAAGGTCGCTCCAAACTTCAACTACATAAATTAATTATCGATATTTCAATAACCTTATAGAACGTTTTATCTGAAACATTTATTTTTTATTAAAAAAAAGTCTGGTTAGTGTATCAAGAATTATATATCGTGTTGTACAAATATGCGAACTCGGAAAGGTTTCCTGTATTAAACAAGCAAACAAGCAAACGGGATTAGTCACGTAGGTGCAGGTGTACTCGTTACGCGTTCATATATGACAGGTATATCGACGAGTTTGTCATTGCAGGACATGTGGTTGAATGAAAAGCTACGGGAGAACGATGTGACTCCAATATGTCATGTCTTTGAAATCTATACTTTCGGGATCCATTTTCGCGATTTCTCCCTGCTTTCGTCAACCTGTCACCTGTAAGATCTCACCCCGGCGCATCATCTTTCTCGCGTCAGTCGATATTCTCCCAAAAATTCGGAAGTCCAAGTTTGTGCTCAAATTCTGGCAATCTTGAACGTTTGTTTGAATTTTTAAACCTCTTCGCTCCGATGCAAAATTTCATCATTTAAATAAGTATAATGAAGAACCTGGCTAATATCGTATTGTTATATAATTTACCTACGTCCATTGGAAGAAATGTTGAAAAGGGGGACAGAGAGGTATCGTTTAAAATTGCAGCTAGAAATTGCGAGAATGTACAATGTTCCCCGAAGTTCTGTGAGGCATGTTAAGGAACTTTCGAGAGCAGAAAGAGCTTCAATTCTCCATACTCGCGTTAATAATCCTTTTACTCGCGCTCGCTCGCGCGGATGAAGCTCGCGAAAGCTTCCATAAAATTTTAACTCGATCACGTGCGGTGCATTTATACGACTAAGCCCATTTGCTTTAACGACACTTGATAAAAAGGCACATCTCTCGCGGCCGGCCAACAAATTCACTGACCGCTTTATGTTCATACGCCGTGGAGAATATTCTTGACTTTTTGCGTGATAACACAGTTATTGCGCAGGGATTGAATTGAAAAAAGAACTCTGGGTATTATGTTGTTAAACATGTATGAGACAGCGCATTATGTGCAGTGTTTCTGGTTAACCGCGCATTTAACAATGAATATTGTGGAATACATGAATACATGAATACATTAATATGGTTCATATATATAAATTATAAACATTGTGGATACTATAGTTATACAGACAGAAATTGATTTGTATATCTCGAAAATTGATGATATATGTATAATAAACATCCAATTATGAGATTGAAATTAAACGAAAAATATGATATTACGCATCATACTTTTGTTATGAACGTAATGTTAATATAGAAGTTTTCTGAAGCTTTTGCGAAATTGCCTTTTCTAAACGTGCTCAATTAAAGCTACTTATACTAATTATGAATAACGTCAACGTTTAACGCGAGTAACGGCGTAAGCACATGTGCAATTTCTGGGAAATTTAATACATCAAAGTGGCCTAAAACGCTATTACATATTCAGTGACTTTAACTAAAATTTTCTTGAAGAGTTATTTTTATTTATTATCTAATGCGCATTTTTACTCCGCTATTTCTCAATAAAATAACACTCAATAAAAAAAGCACCAAATGTATCGGCGAGAGTAGATTGTACCGCGCTAACCTGAAGTGCAATCAATTGTTTCGGACAATCTCTAACGAACTATCGCGCGTGTTTCATTTGCATTACAAGAAAAAAAAAGCGCACACTCGAATGTTTCGATAACTCTGCGAGAGTGAGTTTTGTCACTGAAAGAGTGGCAGAGCCGCCGAAATTGTTTATTGACGCGACGTCCCTACATACACACAGTTTGTTGAACTTTCGATCGACTATGTATTACACGCGCGACGTTGCCTCGCATAAATGAAAAGAGAACAAAAATAAAACACTGACTTCGATATGTCACGTTTCCGGCCCGCCGCTTCGAGTCGCGACAAAAGTCTCCCGGAGGAGGAACTGGGTAAATGTGCGAGGAAGACGGGCGCGGGGTGCACGTGCTGCTGTGTGGACTTCCGGTGCGCGTGACTGTATGACACGTACACGATCCGCTACATTTCGGAATGCCTTCGAACGCGTCCCGAACGGGTTCACGGAGCGCGACTGATATCTTTCGATAACCAGAGAGGATCGGGAGGAAGAAAAATTTATACTCTACGGACACACACTCTCTATATATTTAACTCCTTAGCGCTCATGTCACTGGCACTTGTTGCTCCGAATCAAAGACGGCGAGACTCACGTATCGTGTCAGAATTGCCGATCTTAATTTCAGCGAAATCTCCTTTGATCGATTCGGAGTCGATTTCTCGGGACAAATTGAGAACGATGAGGATGAATTTAGGATCCTTGTTCTACCTTACGGCTCCGTATCGGTATCTGAAGAGTAGCGCAGGCACAACCGGTATAGGATATTTTTCGGTTGACGGCGCGTTTTATCGAAGGCGCACGATATTTCGTGACTACCATATATTCTATTCATTCCTGCCATCGGTGATTTCCCGAGTTGCTGCGAGGGGAGTTCGTGAGGAAGGATCGGGAAGAAGAGCGATGTGAAGAAATCGCGAGTGATATGTCTGCGATATCGTCTCACGGACGAACGGACGTAGATTTCTAGTTCACGAAACACCCCGTCCCATCGGAAACATCGCCGACGATCTCTACCTCGTTTTTGCTAGTCGGAGTTTGTCCAGGTGCAGCGATGGCGGCGTGTTTTGCATTCGCTTTGCATGAAACGCTGCAAAACTCTAAGTAGACGGAATAACATCGTGCGCCGTTGCGTTGCGCGGACTTCTTCGAGTTTTCTCCCGGAGAACGAATCTTCTTAGTGCGAGAGCGTTTTGGAAGGTTTACATAAAACTTGAACGGCGCATTCTTTGAATTGAACAATAAAGCTTACGAAACAATCTACTCAGACAATATATCCTTTGAGGAATAATTATGGTAGCTTCGCACCACCGGCCGCTCGACCGAGTGCGTGAACCAAATGTCCGAACCTGCGGTACCTCTCGTACTGAGCAGGATTACATATATATTGTATAGATATGAATCTTTCCTTCAAGGTGTACAGTCTCGAAAATATTACGAATATATTTGCTCGCGGTATCTCTCAAAGTTCGAGAAAGGAAAGTTTGCTCCCCACGTACTGAATTAAATGCCCCATTTTAATTACGCGCTGCATTACGTTTCACAATATATTCACAATGAATTGCATATTTTGTGAAAGAACTTTGCCATTAATTTTTAATTAAATCTCTGTGCGTCTATTCAAAAAATTTTTTCTCTGGAAAAAAAGATAGCGGGTAGAGGTATATAACGAGAGACTTTGTGCGAGGCAATAACTGCGATGCCATTCACAGGTGAATGGCAGGACAGCAGAAATATATTGCCATGTCCAGCTTGTTGAAAATATGTTGAAATTCTTCGAATTTCTCGACGCGCACGTTTTTCGCGCAATACCGCGCGGAGAGCCGGGAATACTTTATCAGATTTTTATTCGAGATTTTATTCGGGATGTTACATAGCTGGTACTAATATTTGCGTTAATTTGCGATAGAGATAGATATTAATCGATGTACATATACATTGGGGAAACAGTGCGAATATCGAGATGTCATATCCGGCGAGCACGTCGATTCCTGCGGAACATATGTCCGTAAATACGTACGCCATCAGCAGCACAGCAGGATGCAGTACAGTATATTACGCTCGCACCTTGCGCGCCAGAATTTGTGAGACCTTGCGGCCGCGGGCTTCTAAATAATCCCAGAGTTGGTAATATCACTTGGTCCACTAAATTCCCCCGGAACTAAATAACGAAGAACAGGCGTGCTCGACAGACGCTTTCGCGAACTGCCTTAGGTTTGATTCACTCGATGTGGAAAGTTATACGCATTGCTGATATTATCGCGGTTTAGCAAAATGTATGTTCTCTAGCGAAATATTGTATAATTACGTAATTAGTCAAGTGTTACGTAAGGCTCCGAGGCGGAGCATTTGTTTGTGGGTATTTTAATTAATTTGGATGAATGTTTCCTTACGTAAGAGTTCGAGAATCGTCGGCATCTGTTACAACTTTTTGAATATTCAATGTTTAACATCTCTTAGCGATTAAATTTTGAATTAAAATTCTGAAAAAGTAAAATTTGATAGAGAGAAAGAGAAAGGAGAGAACAAAAATTTGTCCAAGAAATTATCATTATAGACCATTTCTAGTCGCGGCGATTCTGGACTATATTATATCTATATTTGAGATGCAGAGAAGGTAGTAAATCCAAAATTATTGGTATTTCGGTATGAAAGGAGGAAATGTCCACGCGAGAGTTTCGTATAGTGTGTATCGCTGTCTCCTGTGCACGGCGCGCGACACGGGCTTTATTCGCGGTGCATTATGGTCCGCCGCGCGTAATCGCTGTAATGAAATTTAAGCCACAGGCTCTGGCTCGATGCGGAAATGCATTTCGCGACGATAAATTCGCTCGCCGGGATGCTGTGGCAGGATCTTAACGCGGCACGGCTTAATGAGAGGAACGCGGCGAGAGGATCAAAGGTGTAATCAAGCAAGTATAACACTCGTATTTAGATACTGTATACACCGGCGGCGAATGACCTCATACAAGGACCGGATTCGCCACTACTAGGCGCGTGACTCGCATTTCGATCGGATTCGGGTATGCTTGATCAGACCTGGTGCTACAGCCCTAAGTGTCAACGTGCCTTATCAAAGACGGCTCGCCCATTGGATTGGGAAGATACACGTCTTACATTGCGATACGATGATAACGATTGGATTGGATGAGGCGGGGCGAAGCACACACACGTGGCTTGACTGCATTTAGGAAGCTTGGAGGGAAAAGGAAACGCGATATCAACAAATCGTGTCATGTCGCGTGAAATATCAGATGTTCTTCAACTGCTTCCATAACATAGATTTATGAGGCTTTACATACATGTATATAAATTGAGATAAATGTGACTCAGTTTGTTAAAAAACAAACAGTGACAATTAAACACTCTCAGCTACGCCTTTAATTCTATTTAAATCGCAAATAATAATCTCGCACGAGAAGATTTATTACTCGATATAAATTCTTTCGACGGTTCTACGTAGTTTCTGCCGTTTTCGAGGTAACTGGATTTTCCACGTACTTCTCTTGTCAATTAGTTCTATGACACGTTATCGCTCGGCGAAATAGATCCTCCGCAAGATAGTCTGCGAAAGATAACTACATGAAAGATTTCAGATAATTCGGACTTGGGATTCTGAATGTGAGAGCAATTCGTAGAAGCATTTGGAACTTCACATCTTATATGATGAGAAATTCGATTTGAAGTTGTACCAGAGGAATTTGAAATTCCTTGTACGCGTTATATCTTTGACGCAATGTCTTATTTCGTCTGCATCACATTTGCACGATTGGTTGCATCTAACTTGTGCGACACGGTTCATGTAAATCTTAGAATAGAGTTTTAACATTTCCCTGAACACTTAAAATTCGCGTAATTCAAAGGAGCAAATAAAATATCTCATATCTTCTAAAAAATCCCAGAACTGATGGCTTATAATTTTTTTGTAAGCAATCAGGAAGATACAGGAAATACATTATAAAGATATAAGAGATAAATTTAAAAATAAATGTATATGTATAAATATGTATAACGTATAATTTATATGTAAATATGTATAAATTAATTATCTTGATTTGAATCAAGATAATTAAGTAAAAATATTTTGAAATAATCGTAATTGTTATGAGTTTCATATATTTAAGACAGTTTTTTTCTAAGATAGCCTTCAATAATGTTATGAGAAGGATTAGTTCATATACATGGTTTATTTGCCGTTATGTTCAATAATACATAAATAATCGGAATATTCCGTTGATTATAAATTGTATCATGTAGTGAATAATACAAATACTTAGGGTGATCACGTTGCCGAGTATAACTTCGCTACTTTGTTTGATCACGTTGAATCGATTGTTTGATCGTGATAGTCGATGAGATTGGCAAGCGGGTAATTAATGATAAAGGAGAATGTTTGTTTTACCTCAGGCAAACTAATTGTACGAGCGGAAGTGGATTATCTAGATCCTACTGCGCGATAAAACGCTGCCGTAATTAACGCGCGATTCCATTTTTTTTATTCTGATGAGCAAGTTGTTCTAAATTAAATATCCGAAAGGAATGAAGTCCGCTTGACTTTCATGAAAGGATAGAACTTTTTTTTATTAATTGTAGGGGAGACCGGGGCTATATGGCTCCAGGGGGTGTGTGGTGTGTTGTCCATGTGCTACTTTTTAGTATTTATCTTGAGAGGGACATAAATAACATAGATAAACATTCGCGAAATGGGTTTTTTAGAATCTAAAAGAACCATTTAGAATCTAAAAAAATTATTTCGCGGTCTTTTATATATATCCACTGTTTTTCTCAAGATAAATACTAAAAAATAGTACATGGACGACATACCCCCAGAGCTCTATACTCTATACAGCCCCGATCTCCTTTCAAAAATATATACAAAGTACTTACACGTAACTTGCCGTTATTTATAAAGTTTAGAAACTTTATATATTGAATCTTGCTTTGAGGTATTAAAGAAAAATCGATTCCTAATTGGTCAAAGCACATTTTAATTGACATAAGAATGAAAAGTATTCTTTGAGAAAATTTCCGAAGATTCTCGCTAGATATTTGAGATTGTTCTGTACAAAAAAGTTCCGCGAATAGTAAAAAAAATAATTTAAGATTTATAGTTCACATTCAGCGAACACCGTTGCCGTAAAAGGAAAGCGTTCTACCTCGTTCTTTCTATGGCATCTTTTTCTCCTTTGAGAGGGATACCGCGATTAAACTTTAAACAATGTCGTAAGGTGTTCTCGAGTGAAGTTTCGCGTAACTTTTGCGCATCTTCAAAGTTCTTCCCGCTATTTTCCGGCGGACTCAGCGGAGGAGAGTTAACCAGGGCCGCGGCTTTGCGTACACGTTATCTCGGGGACGTACGGCGCGTCGCTTAATCTGCTAAATTACCGTGTACAGTCGAAGAGCGAGATCTTCGAGGATTACGGCTTAATGAAATTTGAACCCGGTGGATTTGCTCGTGGTACAGGCGTACCCGCAACCCCCTGACGCGAGTACATACATACGTAACCCCGTGGAATCTCGACCTTAAGACCGGCACTTACCCTAAAAGACAAATTCGTCGAGGGATATTCTAAGGAACCGTCGGAACAGTAGGAGCGTAGTCGCGTGTTTCGGTAATCCGACGGATGTAATCGCCTTCGCTATACGTACGTAAAGGCGAGCTGAAATCCGTTAAGTCGTCTTCATCTTGTAAGATACATCCGTGATATCGTCCGCTATTCGAAAAGGGGCAGAGGAGAGCGCTATTTCGACTGTACGATCGCGTACAGTCCATGTGAATTATCTTGCCCCGCGGGATTAAATCAAATTGTGTCGTGAATCTCGCGTTAATACAGTTAAGACAGTTCGTCTTTGATGGACCTTACTCTTTGCAGATAAAAACATCGGATATTATTTAACAATTAAACGTTAAAAGCAATCTCAAGAACTCAATAGTATTTTTACAGTAGTATATTATTTATGTTATTACTTGTTATTACCTTAGAAAACCTTCCAGAGAAATCTTTGAAAAGTACAACGCGATATTTTATGACGAAACGATTTCTTTGAAGCGAAAGTTTAATTAACACTTTATATTTTTTTATTACTATACTTGCTATTTTCTCTCTCTCACTACTGCCTTCAACGTTAAATTTCACTAAGTAAGGTTTCAATGAAGTTTCTATTGTATTTTCTTGAAGTCTCTCCTCGGTTCATAATCCGAGATAACTGACGTGGGTATTAAGGGTCTTTTACGTCTTCAAGTTAAATAACAATTAAGCATTAAGTAGCAATTACCGGCTACAAAAGGCGATGCCGAGGTGGCGCTTTGGCCTCACTATATTGCAGCATCAAAGACCGTATTAATCTCTTCCTTGCATCCCGAGGACGATGGCTCGACGCTCGTAAGGTATTCACCGATTGATCACGAAATCGTCTTTCGCCAGATGGGGAAGAGAGGAAATTGCTATCCCTCTTTTGTTTTTTCAAAAAGCGGCGGCCATTGCGCGGCGAGAAAAAGAGAGGCGATTAGAATTTCGCCTCTCTCTTTACACGATCTTTCTCTTTTCTGCCGCCGCGCGGCGCCGTCCCTTTTTCACGCGCGCAACCGCCGGAAACCGCGCTGTTCTCACGTAAATGCGCATAAATTTTCCCCGCTTCCTCCCCTCTCCTCTCCTCTCCTCTCCACTGACTCTGACTCGCGCGTTTTGCTTTTTTTCCCTTGCCGGCGGAGGGACTTTAATTCCTCGGTCATCTTAATCAAAAGTTACGGTCCCGTTGTTTTGCGTTGAGTTAAAGCGTCGCGCTAGGCGGCCACGGAGGAGCGCGACGCGCGCGCGAACGCTTATGAAAATGGATTTTAATTCGGTGAAAGTGAAAAACAGAGTTAATCTTACTCCGACAGTCGCGCATCGCCGGGCGAGATTAAAATTTCGAATCGTCCAACGAGAGAGAGAGAGAGAATTCAAGGAAATTATTCAAGCAAGGTTGAAGCGCTTTATCGAGGCGCAAGAGGCTGCAACACCTCGAGTGATCATTTAAATATTTCCATGCATTTGCGACGATTGAGTCTTGAAAATCCTTCCATTTTATCTGACTCGCGCATAAGTGACGAAAAATATCGTATAATGTTTGAATATATATTCGCTTTCTCAATAACGCATAACGGGGAGAAAACTCGTTATGAAAACGACGATTTGCGGTATAAAATATATGATTGCCTTGCAAATTTGCTTACAAACATAAGATTCGGTGATCGATAACTGGTGTAGATTCACTCTCTGCGATTTACTATTACTCGATATTCCTTAGTAATCGCCGCGATTTAAATCGCTAGTCGAGTATTTACAAAGCTGCTCGCTTCCGCTTTGATTACTTTTATAAGCCAATCGACTTCCGTTAATGATCGGCTTTAGCTAATGGGATAGACCGAGGAGGAAATTAGAAAGATACGATCGCGCACTGGGGCCACTGGGGGCGAGGAAGAAAGAGAGTAAGGGTGGAAGGGAGACAAAGGGTAGAGGTTAAATAGGTACCTCCGCGGCCTTATCTACGCTTTTCGCTTTCGAATCTCGTAAACTTTTGATGTTATCCGCTCGGATAAGAGAATCCCTGCTTCGGTGAATGAAGGAACGCACAAATCTTCGAGGTGCCGGATAACAAGCAGTTTGCGCGCTAAAGCAGAGGCAATTATAGTCAATTAACGTGAGATGTTTAATTAGACCATTTAATTCTTGTATCACACGTCACACAGTATTTGCTCCAATAACGGAAGATAAACATCTAATATCACCAAACATGAGATGAAATATTACAAAGTATTAATATACGTTTTTTACTTTTATTACTTCAAATATCTGTCTCTTTTTTATCATCCTCTGGGCATAACGAATAAAAAAAAAAACATTGGTACGATTGTTAAATAACACATTGTTTAATAATGCTGATTTCGGATGTGAGTTACGCCGTTGGTTGCCTACCCACGCTAATAAAGGCATTGTTGCGGAGAATTATGAACTAATTAACTCTTCGCGCTCAGGATTATATCGCGCGTGCTTGAGTAGGTGCAGTCGCGCAAGCCGCAGCAATGTCCGATCTGCAGGGGAATTGTAACGAATTTCCATGTTAATTAAGTTGGAACTTTCAACGAGCGACGAGACATGTTGATGATTTCCGTTCATTTTGTAGAAAGTTTACTTATACGCGCTCGATTGTTGTATAATGAACAATTTCTTTATAATATCAACTTTCGTAGAATAAATGCGATAGAATTCAGTAATTTATTAGAAAGTCTATTTTAGATTTCAGATTTATATTTCAAATTTTTTTTAAATAATAATATTTCGTAATATATGTAATAGATACGTATAATTATATGTCCATCATAAATAATATTATTATCTTTGCGATCAGGAAAAGCTACGGTTCTACATTTATAATAAATGTTCTTTATGATATAACGCATGATGTACAAGGATTATCATACAATTAGATCTTCTTAATTGCAAGAGCCCGTTAATGTAACGTCATCTTCTATTAACACATAACCAGGAGTAAATAATGTGAAGTAGATGCGAGAAGAAAATTAATTTTCGCTGCTGTTCCCGTACGCTTAATCCTGTTGCGAAGCATGGCGGAAAAGAAAAGATATAGAACATAAGTAGTTCCTATATAATCTATTTTGTGGAAAATTATTTTTAATCAGTATTACAAAGCTTTAATGATTTTCTAATTTGAATACACTGTTTTCTTGACAGAGACATTAGATATAAATAGTATATATATAGAAAATGTGTATGTAGCATCAACAATTCAGATTTTTTAACATTCTCTTTATTTAAATGGAATTTAAGAGAAATTATGTACTCTTATTTGAAAAATAGAATAAATGAAGGAAGTTTATATCGTGGAAAAATTTAAACGTTTTATTTGTAAAACATCGAAAAAAATATATAAGAAATATACTTTTATATATAGAGAGATCATATAGAGTAATATAAAATAAATAAGTTATGAGATAAAAAGTCATATAAAATAAATAAGTTAAAGAAATTATTTTGTAATATTTCTTGGAAGAAACAATTGTGTAACTTTGAAGAATGAAAGCGACTTATCTTGTTTCTCAAATAACTGACCTAATTAAGAAATAGAATAGAAAGAGTTTAAGAAAAATAAAGTTCACTGTCTTTTCCTTAGTGTAAAAGACAATTAATTTCGTTCATCCGTAAGCCTCTAATCGTAAAATGAATTGTTCGCTACAACATTAGTTGGTAAAGTGCGGACACAGTGTTTTTTTCAGTGTTTGCTTCTTAAAGAGATGCGTCCTAATTAAATTTTACCGCGTCTGCAATCCGTTGGATGGTCACGAAAATATTCGTAGAGAAAGCTTTCGGGATTCGCTCCAGACGTCGCAGCGCCCGACGCTTATATTACAATGCATATTCTTTCCGCATCAGGGAGTTTTATATCCTATAGCCGTTTTTTATCATTTTGCGAGTTCAACGTTTCTTCCAAAATTGCGAGATACGGGAGGTCTCTGATCGAAACGGGACGCGCTCAACTTTTGCTCCACGAGATTATCGTTCGTTCCTTCGCCCGTGTTTTTGTCTCGAGACCTGTGTTACCTCTCCATCGTGAAATGTATGTTAGTGACTGTAGTAGTGGATCGCCAGTTCACTTAACCCTTAAATCAGACACACTCGCGGCTTGCCAACAAAGTGATTGCGGACATTGATCCGCTTAGACTCCACATTTTACTTGAACAAGGTATCTCCTTGGTACCGTTAACCATTCTTTTCTATCGGAATGCAATTGCAGGATGTAATTTTTTTCAACAAAAAAAAAACTAAGTTAATAATATTACAATTATGAACAAGCGAAAAACAAAAATCTCCTTGAATTAAAAATTATAATTCCGGACTTGTCAAATAATACGTCATTGATATAACTGTTGCTTTTATTAACGTAATATCGCGCATTTTAAAAACCAAAGATACAAATGTAGTAATTCCGAACTCATATTATCTCTTGCCTCTCTTCCCTAAAATGCTCACGCAAAGACAAGGGACCAATGGAAGTGAAATGTTTTTTTCCCCTCGTCTTTAATTTTCTCCCTCTTATTTGGAGGTGTCGGTTTGCGATGTAATAAAGAGCTGCGAGCCATTTTGGAGTTTTGCATACCAAACGTGCACGTTAACGCGTGGGTGAAGCGCGCATGTAACAACCGACATTACTTCGAGATCTTGAAGCGTCGTGTGTTACGACAGTTCGCTTCCTCCTCCTCCCCGTAGTCGAAGGGGAAACTTTCACTATAAAGCTGTTGCTTCGTCGTCGCGACTGACAGCTCCATTTGCGACTTTAAGGGAAAAATTCCTCGCGAGAAAGACTAATCGAAAGTATGCTCACAGACTGGCTGTGTGAGTTTTTCCGACTTCGTGAGGGACCTCGCGTTTCTCGCTTATGCTCCTTCGTCCGACGCTTCATTCGACGCCACGCAAATGCGGCCAGAAAAATTGCGAGACCGTAGTTCTGTCGCGAGATAAAAATTAATCTTCAACTAAGAATAAGTTTTTTACATTTGTATCTCTATTTTCTTTCAAATAATTATATATTAAATCAGCGTTTACATCGCATAATAGAACGTCTTGCGTATTTTAATCTCAGCATTTTTTAAGATGGAATTTGATACTCTTTTATTCATATCTTATATATCTTACATCTTCTTGACGGATGTCGCGATAATTAACAGATCGGTGGTTAATTCATGTCAATTAAATCTGACGCGCACAAATTTGTTCGCGTATTAAGCACGGAAGTTTGGATTGAGCTTACAACACGATATCCACCGCAATCCCGAATCCGAGAAATTTTGGCAAATGTGTTATACGACGGGTTATACGATCCATTGCCTCGGGGACGGTCAGCGGTCGTAGGCCGTGCAAGGTTGACAGTAAGATAGATTTATAAGCCAAAGTTTCGCCGACTGTCTGGCCATTTATCATAACTAACGCGCTGGATCACGTTAGTCAAACCTTTAACTAGCGCGAGCGCACATAGACACGCGCGACACTTTACTTGCGACACTCCTCTACTGCATTGCCCTAATATATCCGTCGCCCGATATTATCTTCCACGACATTAACAGTGAGAAAGTATCGGTTAATATTCGGAATTCGGATGCTGTATGAAGTCATTTTTTATCGTTCTTTTACTTTAGGATCCATTAATTAAAAATATGATATTAATTGATTCATTATCGATCACCATACATTACGATACCATACAGTTTTTAATACAATACATTTTTTGTTTTATTCTTATTTATTTAGAATACATTATCATGTTTACGATTTAAATTAAATTACATATTTACGGACCAAGTTGGTTTTTTTCTGAGAATTAATAGTAATTCCTTTTATTAAATTTAATATTGGAAAGTATAACAAAGTATTTTAGCTTAGAAGTTTAAAAAGGAAAAACAGACCATGTGTTATTTATATTAGTATAATAATTTTGGTGATTAATGTAAGAATGTGTGTGTGTGAGTGTGTGTGTGAAGAAATATATCATATTTTAGATTATTTTTAAAATCGGGGCTTAAATATTTTTTATTATGTTGCTAATCTCTATTACGTTTAACTTCAAAGATCCAAAGATTCAAGGATCGGCTAGATTTCCCTCAATCGCGTTACACCCAGGATTTGCGGATCACTGCGATTCTAAGAGGGTCATTCATTGGTCACGAAACTGTGACAATTACCGTCGTTCCTCGTTAAGACGCCACGCTGAACGCACCATTGTCTAATTAATGAAGTTACCGAATTGCACTCGAAAATGATACCACAATAGATTGCAGATACTGACACCGAGTGGACCGGATTTCTATGGCGTATTGACGCGCAACAGTGCCCTAATCTATTCTGGCTTTATATCATCCGTATTCATCTCGCACAATGCACTGTATAGTATTAATCCGCGCACAAAGCAAATTGTATGATATTGTATTATGCGGCGATATATTTCCCCGCTGTCTTCATTCCTTCTGTCTCACATCACCGGAAAATTTATCGTTCAAAAGTATAGTGCGTAATATAAAGAAATTTATATGCGGAATACTTGTTAAAAATATTGACTTTTCAACGTGTCTCTTTAAAGTAAAGATTGTAACATCTTGGGTGGGAGGATATAGAAACACTCTGGTACAAGATTTTCATTAAGGAAGATTAAACTCGAAGTTTGCAAAACGAAAATTAGAGAAAGATCCGCGTATGCGGATCCGCAATCCGCATATAGCGACATATAGGATTCTCGTATGACATTCTTGCGGAAGAAGGTTCGGTCGAAATTGCTTCGACAGCGTAGTTCTGTAACTGATATATGTCTCTTTGTAGCACTCGTATAGACGTAAGTCAATACGCTTCGACATTACCTAGCCGATTCGTTGTACCATTCGTGTTTGCGTTTAATCTCTTTCCTTAGCTCCGAGCTACCAACCCCGACATAAAGGCATCGTAAAGTCCGCTTTGATCTCTTTTTGCGCGGCGTAGCCTTCGCGTAATGCATACGACGGCGCCGGCGAGATTATGCGTTTATTGAAGATTATGTCGATATAACGTCTAGTGGTAAAAAAAATTGTAAGGATCGCGTCGCGCTCCGTTATGCTGTTTCGCGGATGATGGGAACTGACGTCTTATCAAGGGAATTGGAAGCGTAAGAACAAAAGGCCAAGACCTTTCGAAAAATGTAACGAGAAACCCGAGAGATGATTTCCTTAATCCCTGACATAGCCTTTTTTATGCCAATCCTTCTTTATTCTGAAAATTTATGAAAATATCTTATTTTTCTGTATGTACTTGCAATATAGGTCTGTTGTACACTGAGAAAAAAATATTTAGATCCGAAAAAATATTCATTAGATGGCTCCTAAAAGCTTATTTACTTAATATATAATACACATATTTATTTAGAATTCGATATTTTTACTTAATTTAAATAAAAATATCTAATTCTAGCTATTAGGAGGCTAATAACCTACCTAATAAATTTTTTTTTTTGATCTAAATATTCTTTTTCTCAGTGTATGTAAATTTACGGGATCCGAAGTAGTTTCTACGAACGCGCATTGCCTTTTCCACTCTGGACCGTTGTTCGACGAATACTAAATGGCGAATAACTCATTTATCGAAGAAAGTAGTTCCCTCGTCGATTCTCGTAGCCGCGAGCCTTCAATTCGCAACCGCCGCCGCCGCCGCCGCCATCGAAGATGCCGCCGTGAGAATTTCAGATCGTTATTTACCTTGCTGGGGGAGTTCAGAGACCGCCGCGGGACCGAGGCTCGCGTATGCAAATAGATATTTCATTCCTGTCTGCGGGAACAAGGATCGAGGTTGGGGGATAAGGTGATTTTCTCAAGGGAAATTCAACGTGGGGCACTCCGATTCGCTGAGTGGTGCGTTTCTCGTTTGTCTGTCCTCTTTTCTTCCCTTCTTTCCTTCTCCGCAGAGCACGGGCTGCGATAGAAACAGGCTGCGCGGCGATGTACTTTCCTTCGATCCCGGTTTATTTTCCCCGATGATTTCCTTCGGCTGCGTGCCACCGTCAATCTGACAGCGGATGGTCTATGTAGATCTGTAGATTTAGAAACTGATCTATTCGTAAGCGGATTCGCGTGCGCAGATTCAGTTTCGTAAATTATTTTATTCGCAGAATTAATTTCCACGTTTGTAAACATTTAGATATATAGTGCGAAAGTATGACATTCACTAACGATAAAATATTTCATTTTTTTTCAGCGAGGAATGCGGAAGTCGAGGATATCTGAGACGACTGTTGGGGTGAGTACGATGAACTGTTGAGAATTTTTACGCTAAACTTAATCTCGGTTTAAGTCGCCACTAGAATCTCAAGCCCTCACGAGCCAAGCGATAATACCTAAAACTAAAGAATTAAGCCGGCATGCCTGTCCCGACACATCTCGCGTTCTCGTAAAAGCAAGGATGAGAGTACGGAGCTGATTTAAGGCTATTTAAGGCTATTTTAATCATCACGCTTTCGAAGAATCTATTTTTACTTATTTTTAAATCTTGAAATATGAACGGAAACTATAATCACATAAAATAATTCTCGTCAAATTTTTTGCATTCTTATCATTAACGTACACTTTTGTTTCATTTAATGGCGAATTGACAATTTTATCTAAAATTTTACGTAAGATTTTACTTAATTCTTAATGATTTTATTTTTATTCTGAATTATTAACAAATGAATTGTATGCAACTTCGTTCCTTTATGAAGTCAAGTGAGCCACAAAAGCGATATTTATGGTACACTGAGAAGAAAAAGTTGTTAATTTGATTAAATATTTTCAACTTATTACTTTTTTAATTAAAATATTTATGTATTTAAATTAAATACGACATATTAAATCTAACATGATGTAATTTTAATCAAATATTAAAATGTTTCAATTAAAAAAATAATTATCCGTTGAAATTATTTAGTTAACAGCTTTTTTTCTTTCTGTACATAATATTTATTGCAATATACGATGGAAAACGATACTATATATGACTTCACGTGAAAACTTCGTAACATGGCTGTAACGTATGATTGGTCCAGAGTTCTTAAACCCGTCCTGTCGATAGATAATCATCGTGTATGGCGTAACTGGTGCATTCCATTGCAACCTAAGCCGAAGTTTCATCGACACTTGTTAGATCGGAGTAATTTCTACTCGGCAAATCGAAATGCGCGGTATCCACGAAGTGTCGGAAGATTAGTTTCCTAGCAACCGAAATTGGAGTGGGCTTTGCGCGCCTCGCCCATTACAAGGACTTTAACCCAGCCTCGCCTTAATTACAACACATTTACGGATTAAAGACTGCGATATTTAGAAGGGCCTCGTCGACCGACAGTCGACTAAAGTCCGTACGCGCGACCTAAAAGTTTATGTACTTGTTCACAAACAAGTTCCACCGAGTTTGTCGAAGAATATTTATTGCTTATATATATTATATTTGTGTGGGAGATATTAAAATATTTTATACAAATATATTAAACTACTCTTTACTATTGTGTAGATATTTTGTAATCACAATATTTATTTAAAAAATCGAATCGCTATTTATAATGCATTCGTTATTCGCAAATGTTTCTTAATTGAACTCTTCGTGATTCAATTATTTTTAACCAGACTTTGTGGTTTACATTACCAGCTTAGAGAGTTAGGGGATTAACCCTACTGTAATCAGGCACCCTTGCGAAGCATCCATTAATTTTGGAAAGGGAATTAAGGTAATGAATTTCATCGAATGAATTAAAACTTTAAGTCAGTTGCAAAGCTGAATTGACTTATTCGCGTAAATACTTATTTTCAACCGATACTCTTTGTCTGTCTCTCTCTCTCTCTCCTATATAGAATATCTTACAATTATCGTACAATACTTTAATAACGTATTACGGAGATTAGTTAGAACTGAAAATTGTAATATGGAAACTTAAGTATTGGGCATCTCTCGATAGATCTTTGTCTTTATATAAGGAATTTCGGAATTTCCAAAATGTTATTAAATAATGATTATGGAATATTCTAAATATTGATTAAAATTATGATTATAACCGTTTTTACCACGTTATTAATTGAAAATATGAAGCTAGACATTTTTCTTAAGAGAAGGAAGGAATGTATCTTAAGAATTTCTATTAAAATTTTATGTGACACTCGAGTAAAAAATTACGTTATCCGAACAAGAGTTAAAAAAGATCGCTATCATTCACGCTGTCTTTCTTATAAAGGCCGACGTGTGAGAACGGCCTTCTAGCTAAGTAAAACGTATGAAAAGCATTTTCGCGAGAAAGGGACACGACAATAGGCTCGCCTGAAAGCAGTTCTCGATTCTCAACGTTCGAAGTGGGTGCTCGTAACTAAAAGTTACGAGCAAACTTGATTAAGTTCTCGGGAAGGGTTGCCCACGAAAAAAGAGAGTACATTTGTTTAGCAGGGTCGGAGAATGTAGGAAGTAAATGTGGCACGGAACGGCCGACTGGTAGTTAGGGACGTATTTACCGCGCTTAATGACACAAGCAGTTAATCATTTTTGCTCCTGAAATTCGCGCGTCACTTATCTCTTCTCGCGCAATCACCGAAAATTAATAGCCTCGTCCCTAGTTTGACAAGTAAATCTTTCACGTTTATCTCGAACTTTAATACTTAACAAAAAATCCGAAAGCAAATATTTTAGGATTTATAATATCTTTCGTTACTTTTGTAACCTTGCAATATACAAGGTTACATATATAATATATTCTGTGTATATGGACAATATATAAATATATGATAAATATATTATATATAATACTTACTCAGATTATAAAATAAAGCGCAAAATGTATCACGATGACGCCTTAGCCCACGCGTAGGAGATGTATCCTAAATGTAAGAGACGGAATATTCAGCGTGGGGATTTATCTTGTAACGTATAAAATATTTCCCCGAAGAGTTAACTACCTCATGTAAACAGCTCTCGGCGCTCGACGCTCGGTACTCGATGTATACAGCGCGTTGTCAGTACACAAGGTAGTAGTGTTTATCACTCGCGCGTCGAGCCTTGACCCATAAGTCTGAGAGGTCGTCTTGCGTTGCATTACATCTTGGGACACCGTCGCGGTAAGTACACAGATGAGTAAAACGCGATCACTCTCTTAATCGGTCAGCGGCTAATTGCGAGGCGTCGGAAACTGCACAACACCTTCCTCGCATTAGCCCTTTCATCGTAATGTAATAAGGCGTGCATCGGAAATGCTACGCAGAGAGTCGAGCAATGTAATTGACAGCTCTCTCGCGAGTGAATGTGAGTATCATGATGAAGCAACGAGAGAAGCTCAGAGGAGGGGAAGGCATCGGACGACGGCGGAGCAACGATAAGGTAAGTATTTTATTATTCATTAATTATTTATTATTTTACTAATTAATTGTTTCTTTCCACGATAATCATGTGTAATGCATATAAAATATTTCTGATTTTACAATATTTTAAGAACAGTTAGCTTTTTAAAATAATAAATCGAACATTTTACAGATATACGCATAGTATTTTCAATACATGTTTGAAATTTCCAATTATTTTTGTTACTTATATAACTGTAGATTTTTTAATTTTAACAAATTTATTGAAAAAAAGATTTCTACAAGACATTATTATATTATTTTATACGCACAATATTTATTTCTCGAGATATTATTTTGTGCGGTTTGTTATAATGTAAATATATTTTTGTTTCAATGCATTTTGCACTAGAACTTCACTGCTGTCGTATGGGTGAATCTTAATTACTTTTAATTTTAACTTAAGATAATGGATTTGTGAAAATTTTATCAGATATCTGTGACATGACATGCAAACGCATGAACATGTATTAAGTTAAGAAACAGCAGAGAGAGAGAGAGAGAGCATAGAAGGATTGCAGATAAATCTAATATATCACAGATCCATTGTCTTATAATATGGACTAAGATTATATTAGTATTAATATTCCATCTTTGAACGTGTATAATCATACTATTGATTTATTATGTATACGAAGATGCTTTGCACATATATAAGAAGCTTATAAAATAGAGCTGATTATACGTATTCATCATGTATTGATTTTGTGTTTTACACGTACAAAACTAATTACAAAATATCTCAGTTTGAAATACACCTTTGAAATATTTCAAGAAAATATTTCAAAGGTGAAGCAAACTTGGTAAAAAGTAATAAACAAAAATAGAGTGATTTAAAAAAAAATTGCTTTTAAACGTAATAATGATATTATTTCTTACAACTTTTACTAAAGTATTTTGTACATATATATGATTTTCAGGAACGCAACTAAAAAACGCCATGAATACAATACACTAATAATATCAATTTGAATAATTTTATTATATGCATTAATAATAACTGATTCTATTTTTTGAGTTATTCTTTAGAAATATTCTTTAGTGAAAGATGATATCAAGCTTATTTTTTACAAATATTTTTTAGTGAAAAAATAAACTATACTAAATATAACAAATAAAGTACTGATATTTTTATAATATAAAGTTTTTATTTGAGTTTCTCCATGGTGTTTACATTTCATGGACGACGAAGGCTAGAACAAAATTATATATTTTTGTATAATACTTATCTGAAATAAATTAATTGAAATAAATTGATATTCGTTAAACACACTAAGGAAAAATCGTTAATATTTGTATATTAGTAGGCGTGTTAATTAATTATTTCTTTTCCTTTCCTTTCGCAAATGTGTTCCCAAATATTCTGTTTGAGGTATTTGGCCTTTATTCTTTTAAGATGGAATATTCTATAAAACTGACATTAAAAAATAACGCTGGAACAATAGACTTGTTAAATATGTATATGTCATAAGATGATTAAAAGAGACACAAGAGATGCTTTACGGTCACGTAGTATACGAATTTAACACAAAAACCGCGTAAAAATGTAAAAAATAACTATTAATTACAATTTTCTTATAAAATGCTTAAATTTTGTTTTAATCTCTTTCAAGGCCTCTGGGTGTGTCAATCCATATTTATTTATAACTTTATTTTATATAATATGAAATAAAGTAAGACATAAGATCCACTAAATATTCCATCGTAGAACAAAAGAATTTATAATATACATTAAGTATGTACATCACAGAATTATCTAGTTGCATGTTATATTAAAATACTTAATAATTAAAGTAATTCTTATATATTATATAAAAAATAATTATAAGAATCTGTTAGAAACATAGAAAGGGGATATTTGATTAAATTGACTTGAAATTTATAAAGATGTGTAAAGATGTGTCGAGAATATGAAAAAATCATATTGACAGCAATACTGATAGTACAGGATTATTCGTTTTGACTCTCACCTCTTTTTTGGCGAGTATTATCTTCCATAACTGAACTTTGGAGTTTTCGAAAAGTACCTGACCAAAGTTTTTATCAACTTATGAGACTGTGAACACAGTTACGTTGAATTTATTTTAAAAGCTATGCGAAGAGTAGGAAACTATTATGATCTCGACATTTTCTTGTTAGGGTTTTCTAATCCCTTAATTTTTGGAATATGTTTTTAAAGTATTATACGATGGTTTCGAAATATCTTGAACAAATTTTGTAAATTTATTTAAAAACGCGGTTGCATCCGATAAAGAATCTTAAATTTAAAATTGACCAATAGTTCCATAAAGGGAGTAATTAATTGGTTTATTGGTTGGTCTCAGAGAGATATAGGGAATGCATAGGAATACACATAGTTAAATAACCGTAAACCGCTTTTGGAAACTGCGCCGCGTATGGAAATATGATAATTACGTCCTGCAGATCGCTGCAGTTATTCGAGGACTCAACTAATTGTAAGTTCGCGGAGAGGTCGTCGACGAGGCGAGCATTTATTCGCGGTTTGCGAGGGTGAGAGCGGCTCGCGGAGAGTGGCTCATCATAACATCGGGCGGTGACAGTTAGTTAAAAGCGCATTTCCTCGCTCCCAGCGAAATTCTCGTCACGCGACCGTTGGCGTCGCAGTCGGAACTAACAGATGTAACACGTGCGAAAGCGCTTCGTCCCCGCAGCTTCGTTGCATTCGCGGGCGGTTCGCGGGCTGCTTGAGAAATTGCCGCGCGCGTTTTGTAAATTTTCCCCGCAATCCGAGAGATCACGAGAAAATTCCAACCGAGATTCTTCACCGTGCACAAGTCGCGCTAACAACCTTCGGCAGAGATTTTTTCGATTTGAAAACAGTATCTAATTGGATTGTCGCTGATAAAAACGGAAATTTAATTTGCGACTAAAAATGATTGAGCTATATAATGGACATTTTTTATTTCTATCTGACTGTGATAATACAGTTGAGTATTATAGCAACTATAAAGCTCTCGAGAATGGCTATTTTCACTCGCAGATTAAGTTATCTTAATAACTTTAATTTAAAAAGCAATACTTTTTCAATGACGCAATGCACGGAGATTTTCACAGAAAGAAGAATACGAAACAATACTGATATATCTTTCCTTAAGAATATGGTAATCAAATTTCATCTTTATTTTAACGTGAAGTTATAAAGATACTGTTTCTCATCGTGTGAGATTACATCATACAAATACACCAGGAAATATTTCTCTTACGCTAACATCTAACGCTTTCATTCTTTAACGATTCCATCTAGCGAGGTTTCAACATAATTTTGTTGGACTTATTTCAAAACTTGTCCGTGAATTAAGCTGACGTCAATTGTGCTGACGTCAATACGGATTAATAAGCTATAATTAATCTTTTAAATTGTTTAATAATGTTAATATACACATTATAATGGTTCCCCAATTTTTTCTTTATTGCTGTATAATTTGAAGATTATACGAATGAGTAAAATTACGTTCATAATAATATACTGTGGAACGAAGGTATTAGTCTCGGAGAAAGGTTTAAAATTAGGGAAACGAGTACCCCGATATTAACTACGGAATATTTCATTTTATTTGTTTCGGAACGCGCGACGGAAAATTGTTGGAAAATATCACCACGTAAGGAAAGGGCGGCTCGGTGCGGGTGGTTTGCGAATCTTAGAAACGTGGAAGGGGTGTTCTCCCGACGGTGGAAGATTTGTTTAGGGTCTCTGTAGGGGCGGCAAAGGTGGGTGGGGTGGTTGGTTAGTCGGGAGAGAGACTTAAACGGCGAGCAGCATCGGGCGGTGACGGCTAGTTAAGCGCATTTCCCTCGGAGAAGGGAAGTTCTCTGGTGCGAGAACATGTCGTAGAGAACATCTGCTGCCCTGCCTAAAGAGGGAACTCCGACTCCTGCGCGCGTTCGGAAGTGACAGAAATCGCCGTTAAAATCTGCTATTTGCGACGGTCTGCTGTTCTTGTTTTCGTCATCCTTCTTTTCCGGCGCTCGCTGACTTTCTCGCTCCATCGACTGAAGTCCCTCGCACCTCGTAAAATGATAATGATGCAATCTAGCGTTGTGTACTTAACTTTTTATGGCTCAGACCATTCGAGGAAAAAATTCAAATGTAATTAGGAGAGTTAGTGAAAGATTTATTGACGCCTTTAAATTTAGGCGTAGTTCTTTTTATTGTATATGACAAAATATTTGTTTTAAAAAGTGCCTACGTTATATTTGGTATCATATATCTAATCTTTCATCGAGTAAAATAAGAATATAATTAAACGTTGAAGATAAAAATTCTTATATAAAAGAAAAATCTCAGGTTTCTTTTTTTATAAGTTTTTTTTAAGCTTAATTTTTTAAATGCATATTTATACTATTTTTACCGGGTATAAAATATTTAATCTACGAAACACAAATTTAACGATTATATCGACTTAATTATTTAAGGAATGTCTGGAAGATAATATAAATGAACGTCCCAAACGAAAATTTGACGTAATGAGAAAGTTTAGTGACGTTTTAAACACTTACTTAATAGGTATAATCTTTATTATATGTAAGATATCTCTTTTAGCCTTGAGGCAAAGCTATAATCTAGTATTACGTATTCAATCTTTTATCAAATGTCCTGGGATAGAATATAATTAAGAGAGAAATGTTCAAAGAGAGTTTTAACGTAATGGAAATATCCTTTGATTTGGCGGACCTCAGTTTGCGTTTCTACATTTAAAACCAGTGGGAGTAATTAAATTCTCCTTGGAAGATTGTTACGCGCTGCATATTATGCTAGTTATTTGATCGTTCTTAAACGAGAGTTGTAACGATTATAAGGGAAATTCTCATGCTATCTTTTGCGAAACTTTCTTATTTGTGTCGCATCGTTCGTTTTAATTTTGCAGACAGGGTGACATTGGGAAGGGGAAAGATTTGTTTTTTTTTATTTTCGTCAAAAATCTAGTTGCACACACACACACATACTTCCATATTTTTTATAATAAAATATAAATCATATATAAAAGGCAAAGGTACAAAATATTACAAGAAAGAAAAGTAATTTCTACAATCGTTAGTTCTTCGTCAATTTATATCAATAAATATAATTTCGTATAATTAAATACTTTGAAAATATAGAAACAGTTGCAAACAATTTTTTAGTTAAAATTATTGATAATTCGTTTAAATGGTTAATCTCGCTCACCACAGCGGTTTTGGATCGAGAATATTCACAGTTTGACTATAACTTTTGATCCCATCGCTAGTTTACACTGTCACGATTTGCACAAAGAGCACATCTGACCATCGATCATGTCCACCTGTCGCAGTAACGTGAAAAATACACCACCATCCTTTCGCAATCACGCTGCCAAATATATTCTCAGCAGCTACATCGTTCAATGTTGAATCTGAAAATCGAATGCGGGTAGGTATACAAATATCTGAATTTAGCGACATTCGTTGACAAAAGTCAATCCCTCTTGTTATTGACTCATCGAATTAATATTTTATTCAACAAGTTTTATTCAGTTTTCAATGTTAGATTAGTGTACACTGAGATTTAATCTGCAAGTGTATGTACTTTGAAGTATTTATTTCTGATTCCCCTCAGCCATACGGCTGGTGAGGCGTAAGCGCGAGCGCACTCTACAACAAAGAAATATTGTAGCTCGCGATAGATAATTGCGGATTAATTATGACTTTGCTTAGCCTAAAGTATATTGTCTAACCTTCATTTTAAGCTTTTTTCGAATTTTCTAACATATCGGGTTCATCACCTGTACTTTATAAAAAATAGCCAAAACACACTTTTTTGCACATTTGACCTCAATTTTTTCAAAAACCAGATGTGATAGAAACATTTCACTGACAGATTCGGATTTAGCGGCCAAAAATCTACAGGAAACGACTCGAAAAACCCAATCCCCATCTGACACGTCGACCAGTGTTATAGTACGTCGTAATACGAGTCCATAATTTTAATTATTAGTCGGATGATGACGTCACAATGTCCTCATTTTTGCGTCCAGCAATTACAGCTTAGCGTATATTGAATGGCGAATTAAATTATCGCTCCGTATTACCTATGAAGAGAGAGACTTCTCCATTAATAATAATGTTTGAGCTTCGGCGGTAACAATATCGATATAATAGGGCCTCCTGGGAGTAATCGATTCGATTTTCCGTGGATAATAATCGAGGAGCGGTCGGTACGAGGGATATAGGTTTTATTTATGGTCGCCAATGGCAGTACATTGGATAATAATGGTGCCATAGTTGTACGGTGGCCTTTATAATAATTCAGGGATCGATGTAATATTGTCAGCATACACATTTTGAATTCAGCATTGATATCGCGGGTCATTGTATCTGGAACGGCTTTGCAATATACATTAAGAACGCATAAATGCACGCAAGATGTCCGGGTTGCATTGAACTATTCATTATATGTGCACTCATAATGTAATTATATAATGAGATAATTTTACGGCAATATGTTTTCGAGAGTTTCGTATAAATTTAAATTTTTCTTTATGACTACACATGCTTTCATGAAAGCGTAGTTCGTCACGGAAATTTTGGTATATTTTTGCGCTTCTGACGTCACCGATATGCAGATACATGTACGTAGCTAAAACGACCATCATATACCATCTTAAAGGCAAATTTCTGCCCTACGTTCGAGGGAGGAGATGCCGGAAGATATTGTTTGGGCTTTCGCCGAGTATCATCCAAGGATTTTTCAGAATTTCCATCTTTCCCGGTGATTGCTCATATCTTATGAAACACGTCACAGGCATTCTCCTGTGTAATATTTTTTTACGTTTTTACTGTAAAAAGAACGCGCAGCATCTTTATCGCGTTCGCGAAACACGTGCGTGAAACACCGTCGTGGATGCCAGCGCGAAAATTACCTGCTATTTAGCGATTTTTCACGCGACGCGCTCATTCGCAATAAATACCGAATTACTAAAATTACGCGTAAGCGAGCGTGTATTTTCATTCGTTCCATCACATTCGCGACATATAGAGGTTTACCCACTCACGTGATCCGGACGATTTTTTCATACGGGATTTTTGACGAATTTTAAGCTGACTTTTTATCACGGAAAATATGACGGAAGTATTTGCATGTTTACCATATATATTTTTGATTTATAAGTTTAATTTGTAAATGCAGGTTAATTTCATTTCTTTATTGCGTTTTTTATATTGCTGCATATATGCGGCGTGATCGTATACACGAAATGTTAAAATTTAAAAAAATATATCTATATATAAGGAAATTAATTTTTCAAATTTATCAAAGAATCTGCCATTAAAAAAATTTCCGATATTAGTGAGATTTCTCATATTTTATTTTGTCCGATTCCATCTATTCCAACGCTAAGCCGACATTATTAATAAACGCGGACCCTACATATCGTGAAAAGTAAATTCTATAGTATATATATATAGAATTCGGGTGAAGCATGAAAAATTCTGTTTAATTCGCATTTATTAAAGCACTAATCGAACGAAGGACTCCGTGTTGCATTTCGCGTGACATTTATTATACGACACGGGAATTAGTTTGCTCGCTTAATATGATAAAACGGCATTCGCGCGTTAAGCGATATGAAATGTAAACGATCCGTGTTTGGCAAGCGCAATCAATTTTCGCAACAGTTAAATTCTGCAATAATTGACGAATGTATTTGCCAGGTCAGAATATGTCGCGTGTCATGTATCACAAGTCTGTTCGAATGTTATGTGTGGCTTGTTATCAAGATTTTCATTCATCAGTAATCAATTGATCCGTTAAATACCCACGTATATTATCATATTCTCGTGTGAAATCGTAACAATGATAATGCAATTATATGTTGAAAATTGTTACACGTTCGTGATCTTCTCGATAATAATCACTTCGTACTTACATGAATTTTTTAAAGGAATTGCATTTGACTATTGAGAAAAGTATTCCAGAGAAAATATCGCAGATATCTTATTTGTAGCTAGCGAAGATAACGATGAAACGCGTAAATGTAAATTGTTCGTTAAACTGAAAACATGAGGAGCACAAAATTTTGAACTCGGAATTCAATTTTAACCTATTTCAAATCCGAGCTCGCAACGCTCGACGGCGTGACGAAATCCGGGTTTTCAATCACCGATCATTCAAAGCTTTAAGTGTAAATTAATTCGATTTTCCGCTTTTCATTGTGTCCGCTGTAGCCTGAGAAATCGATACGACCGGTGATATATTTTATCGGGGACGCGGCGGAAACGCGCGAAATACGTCAGGCATAAGCTCGAAACGTCCCGCCGGACGTGATTTTTACGGTGGAATTGTAACGCTATCGATTCACACACGCGGGGGATATATATTAAACCAATGCAAATGGACGGAATTTCTGTTCCACTTGGTTTAGAATAAAATTCATAAATGTTTAGAGACGCCTGTTAAAATTGGCGCAATTTGATAGGGCGCCGCGCCGCGCCGCGCCGCGCGATAGTACGATTTTTATCGTCGCCGGATGCACCGTATCGATTCCCGGTGATTTACGGGCTGTTTTTTAAGCGCCGCATCCGATGCATCATCACGCGGTTGACGGGCACGTTTTATAGCCACGATTATTTATTATAATAAAACGCGTAATCCGCTGGCGACCAATATGTCGTCTCGAGCGAGCTTCGTGCGCGCCGCGATGATAGTGTCTCATGAATATTAACGCGCGTCGCGCGAACACACCGTTACTTCAGTTCCTCCGGTTGTTGGGCTGGCCGTGGCATTCATAATCAAGAAATTACATTCTTACGTCGTGAGGTATCAATTTAAGACGATGAATATGTAGCCGAGTCCAGTGACATGACGCAGAAAGTAAACGGGCCGCTTGAATATAAAAAAATGAGACTGTTAATTAGAGAAGGCTTATTAAGACTCCTTAATATCTACATTAATCGCCCTGTATTATGACATAAGAAGTGAGGAAATCACGAGAAAATAACCCGCGAGTAACTTTTGCGACTTATCATTATCTATTACGACAAACAAATTATTTAATTTGCCGGTAATTATTTATGTGACGCATCGCGGCCCACATAGATTGTTTCTTCTCCCTTGAAATTTTAATTTCCCACAATTGCTCACGAATTAATGACCGGCAATGGTACCTTATGTTTTATCTTTCGTTCTTTTCTCACTGTTAATCCGTGGAAACTAATCACCGCCAGTTTTTCGAAAGATGTTAAATTAGTAATTAAGTAAAATGAAGATGAAGTGTAGTACAATAGAAAAGATTATACGTGCGGCAAGGTGACTGTCGAGCGTGACGGACGGGTGGTCGTTAAATGCGAGAAGCGTCGCGTGGCGATAAGACGAGGAAACGGCATCCATCGTAATGGATGCAATTAAAAGGCGCAGCGAGAGCTGCTGAGAGATCGACAAAGTCTACACTGCGACGTCGACGTCGTCGCGGCGCGCGGCGCCGGTCCTCAATCGAGTTCTCTCACTTTGAGAGATTTTCGGGGGTCTCTAGGTAGCTGGTGATGGTGGCTTACCGCCGCCCGACAGGAGACGTCGACGTCGACGTCGACGTCGTCGTTGTCGTCGTCGTCGTCGTCGGGCGTCGTGGTAGAGTGCATCTTCTCTCGCGTCGGCTGCCGGATCGATTCTCGCGTCTCTCCTCGCGAGAACGGGGTGCAGCAGCAGCAGCAGCAGTAGGGAGGGATTGGTGAGGCTGCGAGAAAAGGGGAGGAAAACGATCGCTGAAGACCTTTTCTCACTATCGCGCGTTTGCCGACGAGACGCCGGATGCTGTGACGTTTACGCGCAACAACAACCGCCATCGCGAAACCGAGTAACTTTGCGCCACGATAAAACCAGCTTTTCGTATCAGAATCAGTGCGCAAGAAAGCAATTGGTAACGTTAATTAGATACAGCCGTCGCCATGGGTTATCTTTAAAATCAATATATTTTCAATATTACGCAAAATCATCTGTCCGATAAAATATTATTGACAATATTCTCTGACAGTAGAATTTTCTTTTTAAATTACGGAGATTTCTCTTCTTCCTTCTGCCGTTCTCTTCTGGTACAATTTTCTTGTCTTGGAAACTACATCTTTCGAAAATCGCTTATTCGCCTTTTCCGATGCGATACCGTCGCGTACAGAAGTTCGTGCATCTGTTTGCCTCGCCGCCCCCGCACTTTGCGGAAGTTTATGCTTGAGAATCGAGAGCGTACTCTTTCCTCGAGCTTTTATTTTACTTTCTATCCATCTTTCGTATTTCGGTAGAACACGGGAAAGCGGAAGATGTTTTCTCGTAATTGAAGTAGTATCGAGGTACTCTCCAAAAACTTTCTGAAAAGAGATATATATTTTTTAATCATATTAGATATCTATACATAGGACTAATAATATAAATAATATTCTGATGTTTTGAAAGTGCTGCACGCTTTTAAGCTATTAAATGTTGTACTACAGTTTATTACAAGCTTCATACGCTTTTAGCCAATGCGGTAGGTAGGTTATGCTAAAAGGCACGCCATTCCATTACTGACAATTAAAAAATGTATACGAAAATGGATCGAAGTGAATATTTTATTCTTGGAATGTGAATATTCTTTTTCTCATTCTCTCTCGCTCTGTGTCACGTTGTGGGCTTTTCGTCGGAATTGAACTGGCATCGACGGCGAGTAAATCGATGATTATTTTCATCGATACGATTGCGCGATTGAGTTTCGTCGTCGTTAATCGTCACGATTGTACCGTGCAAACGAAGTTTTATGGTGCATCGAAGTTGTGCGTCTGCGCGATGCTTTCGCCGTTAGCCTATTTGCATCCGTTGGCAACTTGCCTAAGCCTGAAGCGCGCCAATTTTTCATACTTTTCATGAAATTTGACTTCTCTGCAGAGCAGATTATTTGACGTTTTCAAGCACTTTGACCTATTTACATCTTTACACGCAGATTGAAACATATAAATATTGTAAATACATAAATTAGATACTTCTGAATTTTTGAAACAAAATTATTTATTTTCTGCTTTTTCACATTTCAAAAGTGGACTTGCACGTGCATAATTATATCTAAAAAATTCATGATATTATTAATGCTTTTTGAAAATGACAGAAATCTTGAAACTTGATATCTGGAAAATACTATTCATTAATCTTTCTGATAAATATTAATACATTCGCAACAGTTGCTAGTACTTTAGTATTACATAAATGCTGATTCATCTCTCTGGTTTACAAAGTTGAGTTAACAATAAGACGTCTGAACGGTCTGAATTTCTTGAGTATGCCTGATAGAAGCAAAATCAATGCCATGCAAATTTTAGGAAATAAATTCTCTATTTTAAATCTTTGCTTATAAGTAGGTACCTTATAATTACTCATTGCTACCTGATTAATTATAATACCACTTTTCACATCCGTTTCTCATTTTTCTTATATGTATCGAGAGATAAGAGCTAGCGTGCAGTAAAAAATATTTAAAAAATTATTTAACTTTCGTACGGCGATATTATAAATTGTGCAAAAAAATTGCGAAAAATATATAAATTGATTAAGGGAAAATCAAATCTTGCAATCGTAAAAACTGAATTGAGCAAAGTGATTTACGTTGTTTTACAAATGACCGTTTGAAGTGGGTTAAAAGGTCGGAAAAGCATTTTTCGCGCGTGCATCGCTTTTCGTGTTACCTACGCGATTACGTTCGTCGCGTGCGGTTTAAAACATAATGATTTCCTGATAATTAATACGAATTGCTTCGGAATAACACCAGGTCATTTTGATTAAAAAGCTTTAAATATCGATAGCGGGCGAAATATAGAACAAGCTTTCTGGCAAACAAAGCGGAACGCAGCTTTTTCATGTTTTCAGCGATTTTTAATATCGCAGCGCGAAACCATAAAATAATTCTCTCAATATTTTACTGCGAGCAAACTTTTTCGTCTTCCAGCAGATGGAAGAAATCGTAAAAGTGCTACTGTAATTATTTAGTGAGCAAAATAACAAATAATAAATATTTGTAATAAAAATGGTATACTCTTTAAAATTTATGACATTTATTTTATCTTATTCAGATATATTCAGAAGGAGTTCAGCAAATTTACATGTTTTAGTTGATTTTCAAACAAAAAAAACGGACCTGCATTTAATAGGTCTTTCTCTTAAAGACGAGATATCTTATATACGATGAAGAAAAGGCTTATAATTTTAATTTTATATATTCTTTTATTCTAAATCGTAAGTTTTGAAGCGAAATTTCTCGACGGAAAGCTGTTTGATCCGAAAAAGTTGAAACATAATTTATATATATGATAGCTTGTATCGAAACGACTTTGCTAGTTTCCCGAAGACTTTGTCGTTTTGAACCACGCTTGATCCGCTATTGCGAAATTAGGTAACTTTGCAAAAAGACATGTAGCTGAGGCTTTGTATGGTCCCGCATGGTCCTCTTATGTACTTCGCATATGCACCGACAGATATACAAAGCTTTCAATCCATTGAACTTCTTTCCTAGTCGACGTAAGACACGTCGTACTTATTTGTGAATATAGTTTCTAACATCATCGTCACCGTTTTTTACACGACACAATATTCACAATAAAAACTATGGTGAAAAATGTCGGTATTATTTTTATTTTGCTAAAAAAATCTTTTGTAGAATTATATAAGAATTGTATGTTATTATTTTAAATCACATGGTCAGAAAACTATTATATAATAAAAATATATAGCATACTTGAAAAATTATTAGAGATAATATGTATTTGGACTTTTTTGCGTAATAAATGCATTTTATTATTATCTTGTTACCTCAATACTCAATTTTTTTATGCTAAAACACTCGACGCTGAAACGAGAAAAGGAAGAAATTATGCGATACAGTTTTGTTCTGGCGTACACGCGGCGCGAATTGACGTTTCGTCTGATTGGCAAGTTTTCAGTACCGAGCAATTTTTCTGTTGACGCGTCGACGCGTTTTTCATTTCGCTCGTTTGCGAAATCAAGTTAAAAATTCATCCAGCGCGCTCGTCGGTGCGTATGTCTCTTTCGTTTCTATTTGCGCGGCCGCTGATTTTTCCGCGTGTGCGCGCGCGCGCGTCGGCGTTTTTCGCACGGCGAACAAATCCTACGCGTTTGGTAATGAGAGATGGAGCGTAATACTGCTTTTTGTCGGTCGTTCCTTTTTTTTCGCGGATACCGCCTGACGTGGCATCGATGAGCACGCATATCGACGCGGTAACAATCGCGAATTGACAGCCGCCGACAAGGAAAAAAAATTCTCTTTTTATGAATCATCTCTTTTTTTAACACGCAAAGTGTGTGACGACAAGATTGACGAACGGCGTATCAGAATGCGGATTGTATAGCGTTATTTATGAGGCGTGTAAAAACGTAATATGTACTGTGAGAAATGATTTCAATTTTCGTGTTCACGCTTCGTGTAATGCTCACGCCGAGACACATGGACGGATCTTTAAGATTATGTAGCGTGCAAATCGCAAAGTATCAGGTGCAATGGTGTAATACCGTACAAAAGGCCTTTTCTTTCGCGTCTTTTTACGATGTCACAGTACAAAGCTACTGAGAATGTTCCGGGAAAGTTCAAGAGGGAAATTCTCGCCGAAGCGAAAGGTCTGCCTCTTTGTACTACCGATCGTCATTATCAAGTTTCAGAATGTGCCTCACTTTTGCGAAAATTTTAAAGCGAGAGAAACTCTATTCTGTTACATTTTCAAATAAGTTCTTTTTTTTTAAATTTAACATAGTTGGCGAATATATCGCGAGCATTTACTTTTCGGGACACGTGACACGTGTTTCTCGTGAATTTACACGTTATGTAAAATAAACGAGCTAAATAAATATGTAAAAAAAAAAAACATGGAAGAGAGTGCGAGGTTAATTACGGTTGCAATAATTTTTAACAACTGCATTTTTTATTGAATGTTTCTGAAAATTTCATAATTTCTCAGCAATATATTTTTCCAACGGGTATCACATTTTATTTCATTTCTATAAAAAAAATTTAAAAAAATGAATTTATTTATCTATGAGAAACTATGACATATGATATAAACTAAAATATTAAGCAGCATTAAATCAAAATGCACAAAATTCTCAGTCAAGCGATTAAAATAAATAGTTGATATACACCTATGAGAATTGACAGTATGAATACCTAATACCTAAAAACAAATCTTTAATAATTTTTTATTACATTATACTCATTACATTACATTACATTATATATTCATTACATTACATTTCATTTCATTACCGTAAACGATTTTTATTGTAATAATGTAGTTCTCTGTGCGACTTAAAATAATATTATACATACAATAATACCTTTTTACAAAATTATATGTTAATGAAGAAAAGTACTTGTTTAGGGTAGACGCGACTGCTTTACACCTTTTATTGCTCTAGACAGTGTTAGTCGTCTGTAAATCTTTATACGATGAAGTCGGTGTAACAATCTGCTGGTTTAACGACAAACTCTTACCATAAAATTGCATTTAAATTCTTGTTAATAAAATGTACGCAGATAAAGACGATGCTGCGCTAACGCTTTATTTTCGTCGGTATAGGCATATGACGGCACGTTATTCGGGATGCCACGCGCGCATAATCGTTCATAAGGTCGTACGTAGTTAGCATTCCGCGGATGTGAATTCCGCGCGACTTCAAAGCACCTCGCACAGAATAATCCGCATTTTTGCGTGACGCCGTGAGTCCGCGAATAAATGCTGCGGTCGACCGAGGAGAGACCGACCGAGATACTGAACGAACGCACGACAGTGAGCGGTTTGCGTAGTAACGCGGAAATGCATTCGAATGCAATCGGAATCGTTAACCGCGAGACGGGAAGACGGTGCAACCTCGCAGGTTGCACAAAGTCAGGCCAAGTGCAGCATCAAGTTTGGGGAATAAAACGCGATTGCTTCGCTTTCCGACGCGACGGGGACGGCTTTTCCCGAGGAAACTTCTCTCCAAGTGCGGACTCTTCGTTCTTGAACGCACGGCTCGCTAATACGGCTTACGTTATGCTACTGCTCCGCTGCACGATCGATGTAACATCCTTGAATACTCGTTGCAAAGGACATAAATTGTAATATTGTACTTGTTATGAGAGACAAAGAAAATTATATTTGCCGTAAGAGCGGGGGTTTGCTTTGTGATAAGATGCGACGAATTTCGCAATATTGCAGCTCTTTTTTTCTTAATTGCACTTTGGCACACTGCAATTCTTCGGCATTTCATTGGTACTTGAAGTTACTCGAAAACAATATTTCTAAACGAGCAAATAGATATGATAGTCTCGTTATTTTAATTTAACATCAATTTACAACGTTACAAATACAAATCAGTATATGATAGTAATATCAGTAAATACTAAATTAATTACTGAAAAATGTAATAATAACAGCTAGCCCATTCTTACGCCAAAATGGTAATTGTAGAATAAAATGACCAGCAACCGTCCACCATATATTTTAATGACCCATGAAAAGAGTTTTTTAAAAAGTTCTTTTGTGCAAGCGAGCGCAGAACAGAGCTCGCTATAGCGAATGGTGACGTTAAAATTCGAGTTTAACGTGACTGTTATTTTCGTTTAAGTGTGAACCGCGCTTTATACTGCACGTTTTGCAATTTTGAACGAAGAAACGCGTGCAAAGTGAACAAAGAACGCAGTGCATTTCGGGTAAATAGGAGAGATATTCCTTTTCCGTTTTCTCTACCCTCCCACGCCCTTCCGCGCTCGCGCGTCCACGTGTGTATTTATTCGTGCACACACGTACACGCCAGTAAATAGACCGATACACGTATACTGGTGTGCGCACATATGCATGAGCGAGTTAGCGGCGGTGCGATGGTTATCGCGCGAAATAGTCGAAACTTTCAGCGGAGTCCTTTCGGGAAAACCGGAGGGGCGGTTGTTTGCCGGCGCGGTACGATGCACTCGGTACACCATCTGCGAACGGTGGAATGGTGAAAATGGTAAAACGGCGAAAATGGAAATCTGCGAGTGAAAGGGACGAAGTGGAGGAGGGGTAGAGAGTCATCCGTAAAGTCGTCTCGCACGCGGAATGCATCTGTATCTTCAATATCGCTCTGTTATCAGAGCTATTTACGATCGTTTGGTTGTAACTGTTATATAATCATATAAGCGTAGCGAGGAGAGGGGTATTTTTAAATATATAATTGATACTATTTATAAATACAGGCATTATATAATACACACTGATATTTACAGTTATATCTTTGAATTGCGGAGCAATTCAATTTTTCAGTTGATTAGAAATTGCATCTTTCCTGCACGCTTATATCACTTTATATTTTTTACATACCATATATTATTATGGCACGCTTCATCCCTTGTTTTATGCATTTAAAACATTCATTTGTCACCGCGCGACACGGAAGACGGGGGTTTGCAAACAGAAGGGAACTTCTGCGCGCGGCGGCTGGGGTGTAAATTACACGTGTGTAAGCAGGAACTAAGCGCATTGTCGGGACGTTTTCGGAGGGAAACGGCCAGAGTGACACGAGTTCTCATAATCCGTCGCTTGACCCTGAGTCAGCATTCGTAGACCGTCGTAGTCAGGTCGTAACAGTTCTGCATCCGGTGCGGTTCGCCTCGGCGGCATCGCGGATATGCTACGGCGGATTCTACGGCCCGAGAGATGATTGGAATATGATTACATCGGCCAAAAAAGGGCGACGATAAATCTACCGATATAGAAATCATTTTCGTAAATATATGTGTGATAATTTATTACCAAAATTTGATTGCTGCAAAGCAGAGAGAATTGAAAGGGCGCGTTGAAACTGTCTTCTGTATTCTGTTATAAAACTAATTATTAACTTTATGAACATTTACATTGATACAAAAACAACTGTCGTTGGGAAAAGAATCTTTCTCTCTTCTTCTTTTTTTCTTTTTGATTTTTGGATGTATTGGGTTAATGTATAAATAAGTTCTGCTACATATAATTACTGAATTACTTTTTCTGAGAAACTAATATATTACCCACGGTCCATCTAATTATTTTATCTGCTGCAAGCAGTTAAGAGTGTATCATTTACGAATTAGTAGTTATATTGTTAAAACGCTTTATAAATATAAAAATTCAGTTTGTTAAGTAAAAGGGAACTTATTCATGAATCAACCCAATAAAACAAAACCTTGTCCCTTCGCGTCCTCTCCATTTATCACAATGAAATGCAATCAATTGTCGTGCCACAAGCACGAAGCGAGGAATGCGTTTACATCGCGAGGAATTCTAAATTGACTCGAGACGGTCGTCTGCGAAGATTTCGCCGTCGAAACTTTCTGGCCGCGCCAGCTAAATCCTTCCCGATTGCAAGCGAACGACCGTGCCGTTGGCCAATTCGTTGAGAATTGACAAAATCGACGACGAGTGGTAACTTGTGCCGAACTTAACTTAGCACTTTTCGCACTACTTTTTCTTAACTGTCTCTTCCTGTGTCGATAAGATTTTTCCCCTTCGACTATCTCTCAACGGGAATTGTCCCGTGGAGGACGCTCATTGTCTCGCGGTAGAAAAAAATTAAGTGAAACACAGAGAGAGAGAGAGAAAGAGAGAAATAGATAGATAGAGGGAGGGAAGAGACGAAAATTCTTGCTCGGAGAATTTTGAATGCAAATGAACCAGTTGGACCGCGACCGAATAAAAGCTAGGTGCTGGCTATGCAAAATTTGATGACACTGGCCCCACGACGACGCCCGAATGCATAACCATGGCGTCGGGCAAACTTCCCGAAACATACATCGTACCATCGTTCCGACACGGCGTGTGTACAGACGAACCAGCGAACACGGGGCCGCGCGGTTGGTCGGATGCGCATTTATTATATGCCGCGTTATACATCTGTAAATAAAGTACGTGTGATAAGCAACGTATGACAATCTGTTTAATCAGCCGACTCTATATATGCACGATCGCAGTAGATCGCGGGGCATACGCGCTCGCGATTAACTTTAATAAACTCGGCGATGTATCTTCGGTGATGCATTCCTCTGTTATTCACCGCACCGCGGACTTATCGTTTCTCGCGCACGATTAAAATGTGCTTTTGAATTTTGGCATTTCATGCAAATTACGTTTACGTATCTCTGCGAATTTATTGCCGCAACTATTTCGTTTTGTAAACGATAATTCCCAGGAAAGTTACATATCAGAGAAAGTTTTGCCACGTTTGTAATTTTATCACGGTCTTTTCATATTTTGTATCTTCATCGTATAAGTAATTTTTACGTTCATCTTCGTCAAGAATATTTTTTTCAGATATGTAATTAACACATAATTTGTTACGGTCTTCCTAGCCCGCGTTATTATCGAGTTAAATACGAGTACGCACACCGTAATCATTTTATCGTGAATTTCTCGAGTTACGCAAATTGCAAACTGGTCTATAAAAGCGAGCCGCCTCTCTAACATGCTGTTTACGATTGAGTAGTGTTTTGGCTTCCCAGCAACGAAAGCGGCTGTGCGTGTACCGTGGTGGGCGTTTCGGGAGTCAAAGTGCTTTTCGCGGCGTAATTTTCTCTCGACAGAGAGAGAGAGAGAGAGGGACACGTGCACAGGGTACGGCGGTGATCCGAATTTCCCCATAATCCGACGATTGGACCTGGCTGGCGAGAGCGAACTCGTAAAAGCTCAGACCAAGCTGTCCGCCGTACGGTCGATCGACGTTTTATTGCGTTATGCAGTTGTCCCATTGGACATCGGCTGGCCATATCGCACAGTATGGAGGATAATGACTATGGAATTGGCGCGAAAGATATCCGCTCGGTAATAGAATCGATATAGGAATCGGCTAAAGCGATATAGCTAGATATTTCTTAAAGGTATTCGCGTTTATATAGTTACGGTTACATTCGTCATTTCTTTCGGCTTCCCGAAAGCAATTGAAAAGCATGTTGTTTCGTAAAACTACCGATTGTTATTATTGTAATTAACGATGTAGGATCGATTTTTCTTTCTCTTTTAATTTCGTCAATAGCATTTTGACTTTTTGTTAGATCTTGGAGCTTAAATTTCGATTAGCAATTTCCACTTTCAAAAAACGCGAGAAAGACATAATATGTAATTATATATGTGGTATTTAATTATATTTAATTATTTTTTATTTGATCTTCCGTTTACGATATGTTTACTGAAACGTATTTTTTCCAATTTTAATGGGATACTCATGAGAGTTACATCTACAAATATAATTACGAGTCGTATAACGAAGTACGTTTTATCCATGTGCGCATTGAACGAACGGACGGTCGGACGTTAGCATTTGCAAGTTAATTAATGTGTACCGTCAGCAGACAATCCGAGAATTGTTTCATCGATCTGTGTAACTAAGTATTCAATTATTACATCTCTCAGTTCGATCGCTTCTCATCGCAGTGTGGGAAATCTGCAGTGCATATTGCCTACGGCAACGCATTAAGCACTCCCTTCGTAATTTACAATAAGGGCACCGCTGCATTACCGCTCGTATTACTATGCGGACATAGCAGTACCGGAGGCACGCATTCCCCTCGCGATGAAACCAATGTAACGACTAACAGTCCGTGTTCCCATTGCCCACAACCATCTCGCAGTCAACATTAACAACGCGATATACTGTGACTGCGAGTGAAATTCTTGCCAATTGTTGGACCGCCTATTTATCAAACAGCAGTGTTTGCCAACCTCTCTTTCTTTCTCTCTGAATCAAGGAAATAATTATCGCAACTAGCATATGCCTGACGGGACTAATAAAAACAGTATAATAAAAAACTAATGTCCATTTTTTCGAGATTCTCTATCTTGAAGTTATTATCTATATATTAAATTTGTCTCTTAGATTATATAATGAATACATTTTTTTTTTCAAGATTTAAAGTAAAGATTTTATATATTGTTTTTCAAATTGTACTCTATTCTTTTCTTATCCGTAGTATTTACAGAATCTTATAACTTTTTTCGTAGTAAGTAGTTTTGACGCTATTTCGAGAACAAAACTCGCGCGGAATTCGCGATAGCACTAGCGAGGCGCAGAATTCATTCGTATTAGCTATCTCGCATTAATTTTCATTTCTCGAGGAACGGACCTCTTCTAATTATCATTTTTTATCACGTTTGTTTTCCTCAACTTGAGCTCGCGCGCAACCGCTTCCATTTCCGTCTAATTGATGTATCATTCTGGCAGTGACCGCCGCATGATTTATGGTATGATATTATACAGACTCCCTTTTTTCACGAGAGGGAGAGAGAGACGTTGATGAAAGCGACCTGTTCGCAAGTAATGACATCGCTCCTCCTGGAGTAACAAAGCGTTTCGGCGCCTAAGATATTGCCACCATCTTATTAAAGAGTAAATCTGACGCTTTCTCTTTTCCGCGATCATTACCGATATGGCCGCTCTGCGCCGCGCTATTTCCTATCCTTCACTTTAACACTATTGCTTAAATAAGAGACCCTGACGAGTACAAAAAGCCACAAATCGCTCGCTTATCACAAAACTGCCAACAATAATTTAAAAGAAAAATATTAACGAATATTTTATCTGTAAATTGAGATTTTTTGTGACGTATAAATCCATAAATTTTCCTCAAAATGCAAATTTTCCAGACTGTTTTCTAATCTTTTGCATATTGCAACGGTAGTTAATACAAAGTTCGACAAAAGGAGATTAAAATTATATTACATGTTATAGCTGGAAAGTCGGAAGACAAATAGTCTTTCTTCTTTGAAATTTATATTTTGTCATAGAGGTCTTCCGCGCGATATGGCTTCAAACTTCTACAATAAAATTCACAATTCCATGAAAATTTATAAACCATCATCGTGAGCAAGAGTTCGAAGATTATATCTCTCCTCTTCTCATCACTTTGCCGAAGGCTTCACCCGAGGAACCTTGGCGGTTTCGCGAAACATTCCGCTTTGCTTAACTTTATTTTATTTCGAACGCGTATAAAAAAATTACATCGGGGGGAGTGTATTAAATTGAAGCGAAGTAAGCCGTTAAGAAGACGGTGAACGAGTCGCGTAATCGTATCAGCTATCTCTTTATCCGGCGCGGTTAATAAAATTCGATTGTATTTGAACCGGCGGGGTCTTATTCCTCGCAAATGCCAAAGGCAGCCAATAGTTCAAGAAGGGAACCAGTTTCCGTCGCGAAATCGGGTCTCTCTCTCTCTCTTTCTCCCCCCTCCTTTTTACTTCGTAAGCTCGTCGTCGGCGCGTTCAATGAAGAATTCCAATTCGACGGATGGCACTTCCAGCGGAATACCGAGAGTCATTAACCGGGCGCTGCCATTCGCCGTCCTGAATACTCAATGGCGTCGCGTCAAAATCCACAAACGTAAGTGCAAGATCGCCGATGGATCGCCGGTCTCGCGAAGCGGCACTCTTTCCGCGTAGCGCCGGTATTAGGTACTGCCATATCGGTTTCAGTTGTTTAATACCTCGAGTTTGAAATTCACAGAGTGTCTTTACGAAGTTTCGAGATCAGCTCGGTGAACCGTACCTTAATATCAAATCGGCGTGAAAAAAATGCAAATTTAGTCTCGAAATAAATTGCCAAAGTTGATGCATCTCGTTAGTTCGTAATAGTAGCGTCGTGATAATATTTGTATTGTTTCACGTTTGATCTCGGATCCGGATTCTCTTTCGCGATAATCGATATTGTAATATGTCCCGAGAGAGAGAGAGAGAGAGCAAAATCGAGGAATATTCTCGGAGAATGTACGACTTACTATCGACGATAACACGATGTCGATGGGATCGCTTTTATAAGAAAAACCGTGACTTCCCCTCCCCCGCTGCCAATTCAACGATAGTGGCTTCGTATGTTGACCTCTTGACCATCGGAAAATCGTGGAGTCGGCCGTTCGCCGTCACCGTCGCCGTCGCCGTGCGGGTCCAATTTCGCCGAAGCTATTCCGCTCGGAGGACCGAAAACCGTCGACCGAGTTTCCGCTCGAGCCGTAAATAGTCGACGATCCGGATCGGTGCTCGCTCTCCGCCGAGACAGTCGTCTTTAATTCTCTCTTTTCTTTCTTTTATATACGTGTTTCCACTCTCCCGATTTTATTTTCATAAATATGAGCGGTGAAACGCGAACCTGGTACCATTGTGCGGGATCAAAATGGCCCCGCGCAACATAGAAGCGAACGAAATGTAGCTTTCTCGGTTTCGCGAAATGTCCGAGCGCCAGGGGCTCTCAAACGTTTTCTCTCTGTAGCAGTTATGCATACAGGATGTATCAAACGTCACACGCTTTCTTAATTCTAATTACAAATTGTTTGACAAATCTAAATTAAATTTTTATAAGTAAATTAATTACGTACTAATCTTTTTTAATTGAACTTTTTTAAATATTTTTTTAGCGTACATACAATTCGCATTTTGTAGTTAGGAAAAATCGATTCTTACGCTGCATTTTTGGGAATCTTTACGGCAAGCAAGTGATATGTCACGCATATAAAAATAAGTACTATGCGAAAAGGTACAATTAGACCTTATCAGGGCGAGCGACATCTATATACTTCCACCAAGCGAAGTGCATCCCACTTTCATAAAAGCTGCGCGAAGTGCTTGTCATTATATCGAAGTGGCTCGTTATCGTGAATACTCGGTGATCCGAATGCAGAAGCACCGAGGGAGTAATAGACCGATATTTAATTTCTTCCATTTTGACCGATAAATCTGATTTATTCAGATTCTATTTTCCGATTATAAAAACGGCGGATTAATAATTTCCGGATTTGCCCGTAAAGAGTTCAGAACTATTATCCGAGCTCTGCGAACATCTAAAAGACATTGAGTAAAAAGAGAAGCAAGAAGAAGGAATTGTTAGTGGAATTGTATGATATGCTTATCGATTCACACACACACACACACACACACACACACACACACACACACACACACACACACACACACACACACACACACACACACACACACACACACACACACACACGCACACATGGACAGAGCTTGCAATGCTTTCTGTGCGACCCTCTTTCACGTAATCCATTAACCGAGCTTTTATCATAAATAATAATTGACGCTTTCGATAATACATTCGTAACAATGAAAATTTTAGAATAAGCTTCATCCGGATAATCCAGTTCCTGTCATATGCTCGTAACTCGTATATGCTTGCTACTACAGTAAATTAATGTTTCATTCTGGACATTACGCTCGTATCGGCTCCTCAGCCATATGCGCTTTTCTGCCAGTTTTTCAGCTATCGCTGCATATTTTCCATAATACTGGAATAGAATTTAAAGAGTTGCAGTTTATCCTATTGATTTTATAGACGCCACGTTTTAGTTTAATAAAAAAGAAACTTTGAATGTGTGTCACATGTTAATTATGACATTAAAAGTAGGTATTATTTTGTACACATCAGTTGGAAAATTTGTGTTAAATGTAACATAAATTACATGCAAACAGTCCACTCAAATTTTTGTGTTAATTTAACGTAATATGGATGTGTTAAATGGTAACACCGATATTATGTTAATATTTTAACAGAAAAAAATGTATTTTTGATTGTAATTTGAAGTTAATTGTGTGTACAATTAATATAACTTTTATGTTGAATCTTATGCTGAATCATCCTCACTTCTGTTATAGAGTAAAATCAACACTCTTTTTCTATAAATGTAAATTTTAACACATTTAATAAATATGTTCAAATTGTGTTACTTTAACATATTTTTTAAATTATTTTAATAATTTTACATTTTATATTCAAGTTCAATTAATATAGCAGACATATGTTAAATCTACATATACATATTTATGATGTTGTACTTTACATAAAAATTTTAACCAGCAGATTTTGTTCCACAAGAAGTACAAATCCAACAGTGTAATTATTTTCTACTCTGTAACGAATTATATAGTCTATTTTACCTTCATAATGATTTAAAAATTTCACAATACATTTCGCGTAAAACATATTTCGCTATTAATTTGCGTAACTACGATGAGTATGACAGAAAGAATGTCCATGGAAGTACTTTGCAAAAATGTGAGATATTTCGCGGAACATAATTAAAATATGTATAGGTATAATAGAATACCGTAGAATATCGATACGTAGTTACAATTTCTTGCGGTACAAGCAAGCGTTTTTTAGCAACTTGTATCCTCGTTATTCCTGCTGATATATCAATGTATCAAGATTCTTCAGAATTATTTTAATCACATCATTCGTGGTATGAAAATTATCGCAAATATTTGACATTTATACTTTTTGAACGTAGATAATAATTCACAGTCGAGTATTGATAACAGGGTTGCCACAGACCTGGAAAACCGAGAAAACCGAAAAGTCATGAAAATTTAATATGGCCAGGAAAAACCTGGCAAAATCAGGTAAATATGTAAAAGAGCCTGCAATTTTCAACTTTGCTCACAATTTTCATAAGTGCTCTTGTTAGAGAGAGTACTTATAATTTTTTAAATATCATATCTAACATTTATAATCAAATGCGTTCAAAACTCGTGCACTTTACAAGTAATTTCTTACGTGTTACTATGAAGAGGTACTTTTGAGACGCTCTTGCGTTCATTTCTTGTTTCGTTTTCCCTTACTGCTTCTCTTTTGCGATGTTAATCAACAAAATAATTAAAATTTATGTTTTATTTAGTGCTTTTGTTCAATTGCCCTTTTTCCTCATAACTGATTCTTTCTTTCAATACTTATTTATGTTTTGTTAGTCTGAATTTGCATTCAGAATTATATTATGTTATTAAACTTCCAAGTTTGTGTTGCTTCTAATAGTATAAGCTATCTTTCCTGCAATTACTGTTTCTAAATGTTAAAATTTAAGATTACATATCGGTCATGGAAAAGTCTCCATTATTGTCTGCAAAATATGGAAAAGTTAGGGAATTTCGAAATTCATTTTCTGTGGCAATCCTGTATGATAATGTCAAATAATTTACTATCACAATTTTTAAGTAATTTTTTATTTATAACGTATTGAAACGTCATCCAATTTTTACACATTGAGACATATTTATAGTAACATATAATAAAAAATATATATAGGTATGAATATATACATATATATTGAACATTCCAGAAAATAATCAAGTTCTTGTCAAGAAAACGCGATTTTATTTAATCTTATATTTTATATGCTTCTCACAAGACCATGGCATCCGATGTATTTTAATATAATTCAATATATTCATGCAAACAGCGAAATACGGAGTTCTGCATGTTTGCGGATTCTATACGCTTGTCAAAGACAAAGTACACAAAATAGATAGACAGACAAAGGTGGTAGCTGAGTTAATATTGTATATCAAGTTCATTATATACAGATTATTTGTTAATTTACAAATTGAACAAGGAATGATAGAAATCTTGCCGAAAATAGAAATCTTGTCTGTAATTGATATCTCTAGCTATAGCTATATATAGTAAATAGTATATAGCTATATATAGTAAAAGGCAAAATTTCAACTTCTTTGGACTCTCGTTGCCGCGACGATGGACATAAACGGATGCAATTGCTTCTTACTGCTCACAGGGCAGGGCTTCAAGCTTATCACTGGTACTTTCCTTTACTAGATCCATAATCGTCGCATGAACGAAACGGAAGCTCCTTCTAGCTCGCTCGCGAGGATTTGCGGCAGATAATTCCCGTGCGCAGGAATTTCGTAATCTACACCAAGAGGGATGCCGAGGATTCGCGGTGCCGCTAATGAAAGTGGATGAAAGCGGAGAGGGGACTAGTACATGCGACTCTCTCTCTCTCTCTCTCTCTCTCTCTCTCTCTCTCTCTCTCTCTCTCTCTCTCTCTCTCTCTCTCTCTCTCTTTCTCTGTTTCTCGTCCTCTCTCCTTCTCTGTCTTTCACTCTTCGGTCATTACCCTCGTACACACGACGTAAGAAAGACAGCCGGGAGGTTGGCGAGGGGGATGGCGCTGAACGGCCCAGGAGAAAGGCAGCCGTTTCTGAAAGCAACGGCGGAGCGAAATAGACGAGAAGAGGGATAAGGGTTGCAACCAAGAAACGCCAAAAGAAAGAGAAGGACTAGAGCAAGCTATCGGGGGATGGCGGCAACGTAGCGGCAGCGCGCAGGCAGGTAAAAGGACGAGGACTCGGCGGAGTCGGAAAAGGCGAGCGTTTAATTTGAATCGCCCCTTTGTCCGCTCCGCAAAATTTAACCGTGCCCCGCGCCCGTAATTCAACGATAAGCGTTTCCGCCCAGGAAGAGGGCGAAAGGAATAAGGAGCGGACGGGAGGACGAGGAGAAAACTAGCCGACCCTCGCCTCGGCCCAATCTCGCGCGAATCGTAAGCAAGCGAAAGCCTCGAACGACTATTGGCACGGGGTATCGTAAATTCTCCAGGCCTCCCCGTGCGCGCGCGAGACTTTATTCTAGCTTACCACCAGAACCACCCGGGCACTACTACACCACCACCACCACCATCGAGACTGACACCATTTCCATCCCGCCCCGTCGTCTTTTTATTCTCCGCTGCCCTTTCTCTTTCTTTCTCTCTTCTTCTTTGACGTTTCCAAGAGACACAATTTTCCTCGGTGGACCTCTCGTTTCGTCTCGAGTAGCAACGAAGACGACAACGACAACGACGACGACGACGACGAGTAGGACGACAACGAGGATGAAGACGAGGACGAGAGCGCTACTTCTCTCCAACGAACGCTGGGTATCACCGTTTCGCTTTTTATTAGTAGGGAACGTCGTTATTATCTCGACCCCCCTTCTCACTCACTTCGACAGCGTTGTCGACGTTTTTTCTCCGCTCGTACTTCTTGGCAAGAGGGAGGAAGCTAAGAAAGATACAGCGTTTATCCGCCGCGATCATCTCTTCTTCATCGACCATCGGGCTTCTTCGTCTTTCGATCGAGAGATCTCCACTGATCGAGGAAGCCACTCGCAGCCCTGTCGCTCCGAGATGAAGACCGCCCTCGTCGACCTTACTGCATGGCTAACTTCCTTCGTTCTCGAGGGGTACCGAGATGGGTACGAGATAACTCTGGACGAATAATTGGATCACATTCCGCAAAAGGAGATGAACCCGTGGGGATTCTGTCAGATCGAAAGACATCGTTTATCAACGCAAATAGCTGCAACGATCCTGATAAATCTCTAAGAAGTCCGCTATAATCGATCTTCTCCCTTCTGCCCTCATTTACTTACAACGGAAAAAAGGATCACATCAGCTATTAAGAATTAGTTTTTTTTAGAAATCGTAATTTATTAGATTAAATTACGTTCTTTTTCCCTTGAACAATCCACTAATGTTTTATTATGCGTTAGTTAGATTTTATCAAACTAAGGTTAAGAAATATATTTCTATACGTAGACGCTTTTACGTAGTTAGGAAACTTTAGAAGTGCACTCTGCGAATCTTATTTTTAGCAACAAAGGACTGCTGGATGAAGGAACAGTATTTCGAGTTAGAGCGATGCAAGCGTTATACGCTTCCTTTATATACATTTGTCGGTAAATCTTGTTGGCGCGCATAAATAAATTTTATCCTTCCCCGGAGTCGCATCCGCGGAGTTTACGAATGGTAAGAGGGTGCTCCTATATTCAAGCTTGCTTAGTTCATCGACAAGCCAGCCAACCGAGACAATAAATAACTCTCAGGAGTTGCATGCATAGGCGTGCGCGCTGCAGACGTGACCATTAAGCCAACTCCGGATCTAATTTAAATCGGATCTGTCAGGTCGGCGCGCACACCGCTTTAAACTTCCACGTCGGCAAGTTCGGCCGCAGTCGATCGAAACGAACGAGACCTTCCAATCGGATCGCGAGGCCGAGATAATAAATAACTAGCGGGGCTTCTCTGCGGAAAAACCGCAACTGGGAAGCGCGCGTTTTCAGGATAAATCGAATGCGATTTCCGAAATGTTTGGTGAACTCACAATGATGAATACTCGCAATAAATCCAAATTCGTAGGCGACATTTATTTTCTTTATAAATGTTTATATCTAATTTGAAGCACGGTAATAACGCGATCATAAAAATGCGATAATTATATACTCGTACGATTTAAAAACGTTTCAAAAACGTTACTTACGTTAAGGATAAAGAGATTATAATAGATTGCGCGAGAAATAGACTCATCGATCATTCCGCGAGAACCATTAAAATGATGGTTTATAAAATATTGCTCATAAAATTATTCAACCCGCGATGATAAAAAATTCCTCGATATCGCCACGGCGCGGCGCACCGCTTTAAGCGAAAAACTTGAAGAGAAAAGTCATGACCCATTAGACCTTCATTTTCGAGGGATTCACGCGTTTCTTGCTGTTCGCATTGAAAGTCTCCGCCTTCGGTCTCTCGGGTACTTGCTCTTTTAAAGCCTAGAAGGCAGGCGAGAGAGACCCGTCGATATGGCATTAACGTGTACCCCCGTCTCATTTAAGTACGCGCGCACGTTCGCGTAAACTCCTCGATTCTCGATAACGAATTTTTCCCGGAGACGCGGAAATGCTTTTCAGAGTTTTCTTCGTTCTCTCCTTCTCCGTCCCCCTTTTCTTTCCTTCCTTTTTTCTGGTCGCTTTTCTTCATTTTTCCCCCTCAAGCCAGCTCTCTCTCTCTCTGTCGTCTCTTCTATACAGCTGTTTCCCCGAAGACTTTTCGCGACTGTCGAGAAAGGCGAGAGGGCGAGAGGGCGAGAGGGCGAGGCAGTCGCGAGTCTGAAATGATCCGCCACCGCGGCTCATCCTCTCTCTCGCAATCGACGAAACTTTCGAGAGTCATTCTAGTCGTGCAGGCGGCAAAATTCTCTCCCGGCAACAATAAGAGCGATTATCTCGAGCGACTGTTCCTTTCTTCCACGCGTATATCTCCGACGTTCGAGCGTACGACGCTGCGTGTCACTGCGATGAGACACTTCGACACCATGCGTTTCGAGTGAATCTTCCCGCTGGGTGCGCACAATAAGAAATGTCAAAACTTCAGAGCCATACATCCTACATTTGAAAATATGAAACAAGATTTTAGAAACCGGAGAGAAACGCTCTATTAAAAAAAACAAAAACTGAGGATCTTTCGTTCTCCAAACTCCTCTCTATGTTTTCCTTATTCGAATATTCCGGAAGGTAAAAATTTGTTTTATTCGTAGAAAAAATAAGATTGGCTTTTTTCCGTATCATCCATTTTTCTTTCGCAAATATATTTGTAATAGCAAATTCGCGCAGATGTATATTTTTTCTAGTAAAATAGCATTGTTTCAGTTTGCTGTGAAAAGTAACATTTTTTAATACTTTGATTCGCTTCGATTCTGCCTTTTGTTCCAAAGACTATCGAGCTAAAATTTTCAGCCAGAGACGTCACGTCCGCGAATCCACGCCGGTACGTTCAGCTGCACCGAAATCTCGTTATTGTTGCCCCGTCAAGCCATGCACGCGTTATTTTTTTTTTTTAATTTTATTTATTTACAGACGCGTGCGCGGATTTGGTAATTGGCGGAATTTCGCGAGAATTTGTTCGTCGCCTAGTTGAAACGGCGCTTTTTTCTCGTTATTGGTGCGATTTCGCGACGCGACGAGTGGAATATGAAATAAAAGGGCCAAAAGGAAACGTTGGCGCCAATGATTATCGAGCGAAAAATGTGAACGCGAGCGAAAAACGTAAACAACGTTAACGTGATAAAGCGATAAATAAAGCAAGCGCGCGTCGCGCGAATCGCCAAGGCGGTTGGGAGTCGCGCGATTGGAAAATTTAAAAAACGCCACGCAATTCCGGCAGACAAGCAGAATTTTCTAGTGAGCCGATCTCTGAAATTTGCCGTGCATATTTTTGCTCGCATTTGCGTTTGTATGTAAAACGAAAACATCTTGACTTTTATTCAGGCCGCGCTTTTATCGTCTCATTTTTCGACGAGACACCACACCCACCCGTAGGATGCAAGGCGGAGGAGCGTAAAGCTGCCTTCAGGTATCCACTTGAAATTTTTCATCAAAGATTCATATCACTCGCCCGGTGGTCTGATCGGCCAGACTAGCTTCTGTGTCATTTCGTTTTTCATACATTGAAAGTGCAGATTGCATTGTGCATAATGCACTTTATTCCGTGGTAAATTAAGTGTAAAAATCGATAACCTTAGCTCCATTTTGACTCTCCGACATTACATATATTTTAATCGTTTTAATTCTTACGTTAAACTATGGAAAATTCAACGTAAGCAGTTAATACAGTTAATAAAAAGTAAGATATTTAACCTTCAATATCGAATAACATAATTATCGATATTTGATGACTAAAACATATTCTATACAGTCTCTTCGATTTAGCCTAATAACTTCGACGTGTTTAAAGTTTATCAGAATCGGAAGGCAGAGGGTTCCTTGTTGCAGTCTAGCTGAGCCGAGCTACGTTCCTTTTTCTGCGAAAAACTCGTCTCTCGCTTCTCCGCCCTCGTCGCCAGTACGTGTCCTGATATCTGACACGCGGTATCTTGCGAGAACGATCTCTTGTACATTCTCATTCGACGAGCGAAAATATAATTTCCTGCCGGCATCGGGACATGTCAACGTGTTTCAAGCACCGAGCACGTCGCGGGGAAAAAGCGAAAACCCTATACGGTTGGCTGACAGTAAAATTTGTTTTCCTCGAAGGTCCGAACTCACACGCGAATTGTTTCTCGTTGTCTCAGTAGAATACAGCGTGTTCGATAAGGCGCTACGGCATTCGCGACGTCGACATTCTCGGTAAAAATTCGCACCGAACTGCCTTCGGCCGGGAATACGGAGAAAGACCGACGACCGGAAATCGCCTTTGACAATATTTCTCTCGCATGATTGTCTCGCAAACGCTCCTTGACGTTTCTAATCTTTGATCTTCAGAATTGCACAGTACGTTTGTGAATTTTTCAACTGTCCATGATTTAATGAAGTAAAGTTTCTTATATTTATTTAGCATCGTTTATAAACCATCAGTCTCTTGCGGGGTGAACTATGATTGTTAATATATTATATAATATTTTATTTATGTTAAATTAGGGAGAGCAGAATTTACGCTTTTGCGAAAGGGAGACATAAAAAAGGGAGCTGTGAAATTATACAACGTGTTCCGCGGACTTCATGTCGTAACTTCGAGATTAGATTCTCGAAGTGATTTCAACTGTAGAACGTTGGGTGAACATGGATCCGATCCTGAATAATTCCTCGAGTTCCTAACTCTAGGACACCCATATTCACGTAGAATTTATGTAGAATTTTTAATTCAGGATAACTCCGGAAATTAGATTCCGAAGTTATGACATGGACTCGCGGGACGCACGGTATATAATCTTACAACTCATTTCGTTCTGGTAGAGCATCCTATGAAATTTTAGAAGTCGGTTTTCATTTCCTCTATCTTGATTCTTTTCTTTCATCTTGATTCGAACGACATCGTCGTTGGAGAAATTTTAACTCGGAATTTCATCCGTCCGCTGATCCGCGGGAGGGACGACGGCGCAATCGCAATTACACGAATCACACGTCTACCTCGGAGGAAAACGCGACGGGAGAAATTATAATTAACACGTACGGTCTTATCTGAAATTTGAGCGGTACCACTTCGTTTTCGTTATTTTGACGGGCGCGAAAAGCTTAACGAGCTTTCGCCAATTTTTATTCGCGCGACGTACGCGCGGCTTCGTATATTATCAATATATCAACATTGTAATCCCTTCAAATAAGCAAGACTTACTGAAAAATTAGTTTATCTTATATCGGGAATTGTGCCATCAATACGTAATGCTTTTCATAAGTATAAAATACATTGCGTCGTGATTACGAAACAACGTTGAAGTTCACACAAGTATAATAGTCTTGTAGAAATCTAATTCTTCGTTATATTACTTTTTTTATTTAACTTCGAAAATTTGCTCTTCTTATGTAGCCCAATATTTACATCATGGGGGAAAAAATAATGAGAATACTCATTTTAAATTATTAAAAAATGATGAATTGCTGCGAAATCAAAATATGTATGCTGCAATCAAGTCTCGAAATTAATTTTAATAATTAATAACATAAATCATAATTTTGAATAGCGATATGCATGCATATAGAATATTTTCGATTAATAGGTATTTACGTGGATTGGTCGCAAGCGTACATATAATATTTGCGTACGTTAATTGGGAATGTTCGATCATACGAAATTGCGACGGCTCGTCTCGATTTTCCCGAAAGAGAAGTAAGGGAAATACAAACCTTGCACGCTCGCGGACTCTGTTTCCGATTTCCTGGAAAGGATAATCTCCTCGACCGCGTAGTACGTTCGGATTGAAGTCACGCTACACTGTATGTTCTCTCTCGCCGCGGGAGGATCAATGATCCTCACTCGCGTGAGAGCAGCCGTCCCGGAGTGAGAATGAAAGGACTCGTCAGAGCTAAAGAAGCTATCGTGCGGCAAATCGGAAGCTCGCGATCAGCGATGCGCGATTCTCACGCCAAAGTATCGGAAACGTGTCCATTTTCTTCGGATTTCTTCGCCCCCTTGACGTTTCTCGTACGCCACTCACGACCTCCGAGTTCTCCTCGTTCTGCGAGACCTGCATTTTTTATTACAGCTATAAAAATAAAGATATAAAAATGTAAGTCCACACTCGAGTTCTGCTGATCGTATAGAAAATCTTTACGTGAAATTTTTTGTTAATTTCCACCAGCTGTAATAAACTAAATCGCGGAAAATTAAAGCTATTAGAGAACGGACGTTAAACCGGTAGTTGAAGGTAGAGTATTTTTTTTGTAGAAAATCTTTTTCTTGAAAACTGATACTTCAATAGTTTAATAAGATGCACAAGACGTAGAAAAAAATACTTTAGAGTATATGTTTTAAGGAATACGTCAATTATATATTAAAATAAAAAAACTTGGAGGTAGCGTGGGAAACTTGGAGTGACATAAAAAAAACATAAAATTAATTAACTATTATTTTAATATGTATGAGCGCGAGAGTTTCAACAGCATATAAATACTGCTTTGCGAAATCATGTTACGTGCCGTACAATTTTGGAGCTGTTATATTTGTCTGGGACAGGGAGAAGAAAGGGGAGAGTGGCGGTAGGTCGTTCATCAAATCTGAGGTCATTGTATCCAATTATGAGCGAGAATCTGCGAATCTATGGACGTACGGATCTATCAGTCCACTTTGCGTTATATATCGATGGGGCTAGTGATTTACGGCTGCGAAACACCCATCACCACCGCAGTACTGTACACAGCTGCGTAATCGATTTAGCCGCGTACGGCTTAATGGACGTACGAATTTATCATGCTGCGAAGAAGGATAACGGCTCTTTCTCTCTTTCTCTCCCTCTCTTTCTCTATCGCTTTGGGCTAAGTACAACAAGACGAAGAGCAACACTTCGAGAAGTACGTCGTCGTCCTGGCGACGCGACGCGGAGAGGCAAGGTAATACCTCTCACTTTAAGGAGCGCGCGAAGAAGCCGTTTCCTCGTCGAAGAAAGGAAGAGAGAGAGAGAGAGAATCAAAGAAGCCGAAAAGGAAGCACGCCGACTGGAAACGGCTACGGAAAAGTTCCGCAATAATGCAGGATAGATCTCGGGGCGAGTTTGGCGCATTGTTAACTGGATAATCTTGTCGTGAGTCTATCCGGACCCCCGTCGACGTCGTCGTCGGGGCCCGACGCTGCGACGCATGGAGCGAGGAAACGGAACGAGATAGCGGGGAGGACGGAGGACCCGCGGCAAACGTGGACGGGATAACGAGAGAGTAAAGGAGACAGAGCGAAGTACCAGAGCGCTCGACACAGGCTTATTCGACCACGATGATTCGAAACGCTCTCTGGCTTCCATGCGCAATGCCCGATCGATATGGCTGTTTCTCACAAGCCCGACACGGGGCTTGATCCCCGTTATCGTCGTCCTCGTCGTCCTCCTCGTCCTTTCTGCTCCTCCTCGACCTCCTCCTTCTGCTCCTCGCCCGCTCCTCTCGTCGTCGTCGTTGTTGTTGTCGTAGGAGATAAGAGAGATTCCTCCCGGCGATCGGCTCGATCGACGACGATGTCGTATCGTTCCGAAGGAAAGTGGCGAGGGACTCGGAAGAGCGGATAAGGAGGATGAAGGACGGAAATTAAAATCCTCTTCGCTCGCGAAAAGTGATATTATGATGGAAACGATGGATGTAAAGTTAATGGAGCAATCGTGCAGTACGGAGTACCACTATAAATGATCAATTACCTCTATATTATAAATGTTTCTGTTTTTCATTCTTAATTGCTAAGAGTAAACCGAGATACGTGCTGCAATAGTCTATATTCCAGTTTCTTAAAAATCAAGTATTTTTTTACCGAAACTTTCTTTAAAAAACAAAATTATTTATGTTTACTTTTAGTACGCGAAATAATATTTTATCGTATTTCATAATGTACACGTGTGTCGTATTATTGCGGATAATCTGTATAGATTATTTTACAATAAAATTAGAAAATAGAGAGAGAAAGAGAGAGAAAGAGAAAATAGTATGAATAATTATTTGAAAATTTTAGTCGTAATCGTACGTTATGGGAATGCCAATGTTCGTTAAAATATCTAAAGTGGCTGTAGATGAAGACGAAATTTTGAATTGGTACTGGTATCCCAATGGGGATATGAATGGTATTGGTTTCCCTGGCATAAAATGCCTTCATAAATAAATTTTGCTTATCGTAGTAACCAGACGAGGTAATAACCGATAATAAAAAGTAAAAAGCAGTTAGCGTGCTATTACGATGCCGCCGTAATTCGTCACACGTTGTAACACCGGACGATAACGGAAGGAGCTTTCGAACCGAGGCATTTTCCGCGTTTTTAAAGCCCAATAAAGATCGTAACGAATCCACGCGACGTTGCATCGATGCAGGATGCTGACTTCTCGGCCTGCAGTTATTTTACTATGCTTGCGATAATCACTCTGTCGTATTCCGTATCTGATTATTAGTAAAAACCTCAATTTTCTGTAGGTCAAAATTTTCTTCCGCAAGACAGACTTGACAGTTATATATATATTTTTCATTTTTATACTTTTTTAAAGAAACATATATATGTAGTAAACGAATAATTCTTTCTCGCACACGCGCATGATCCCCGGATTTACATAGATATCTGAATCTGCTTTCCATTTTCAATTTCGAATAAGTTAGGGATTATCTGACAATTTTACGCGCACTTTAGCGATCTTTCAATACTTTTACACGAAGTGGAGCGTATTGTCCGATTGAATTGAAATTTCGCCCTTACTATTCCCACGGGAACTCGGAATCGGTTCTGAATTCGCACGCGGCGCGCACTGTTCGTCCGCGATAGCTCTCGCGCGCATTACAGCGCAAAGTTAAACTCGGGGGTGCAATCTCATCCCTCCGGCTCGCGATGAGTAGGATCTTGAAGTTTGCGAGAGCTTCTTCGCGAGAGCTCGCGCGAAATTCATTAAAACGTTCAATGAACGTTCTCCAGTTCAGGATATTGTCCCCACCTATATCATTACGCGTTATTACAGCTTGCTGGTATTGATTATAATTAACTATGGCGATGGACCGCTTTGTTCTAGCTGTTTGGTTGGCTGGCTGGTTGGCATCCGACCGTTATCACGGCTCGATAATGCCGTGGCCTCCATGTTACTACAAGCCGGCATAATTACGCGAACGTATAAATTTCAGCGCCGACGCGGTGCCGCACCGCGCCGCGCCGAGCGCCGGCCGGTTTCCATTGTAATTGAAGCCACCGAATTTCAGCGGAGCAATGTAGCTGCTGGGTGTCCAGCAGCTGTATTGAGTGACAATTCGACGCTGACTATGGAAATATTGAATGTTACCCGTTCCCGTATTTCTCCTCATAAACGTAATGTTTAATATCGGATTTATATCTAACATCTCATTATGTGAGGTTTGTTTCTGACGGTAGCTCGAAGTGATACAAACTCTGTTGAATTTTTTTTCAAACATTATATTACAATTTTAGGTATTGTGCGCATCAAATAATCGCGCATCGGGTTTATTTTTGATGCGTTTTATTGGAATATCGTAATTCCCCTAGACTGCCCTAGAGGATGACGTTCCGTCCCTCGCTCGATAAATTTTGATAATCGATTTCAACTATCGTTGTACGATTGTCTGTCCGGATGTTCGGACATCAGCGTCGCTGTTATATCAGTGAATTTTGCATAACGCGAATGTCTGTCCGTGATAGGCAGACGTGCCGGCCGATCACGCCATGAACACGCGCTCGCTCGTATCAGTTTACGATCAGAGCCGCCAGCATGGTCGAATTTGTCCTTAAAAAATCGATGCATTCCGGCTGGACTGATCACTCGACCGGAATTCTATGTTATTTTAAAACAAAATAACATGGAATTTCGGTCGAAAAAGTCACAGACTGTTCGAGAGTATATGTCATCGTTATCTCCACAATGAATAAACGTATCTATCTCTTGCCGGGTTTCTCGCCTGAATTTTTATCAAAAACACGCGCGCGCCGAACGTTCATATCTCCTTCTGTTTTTGTAATTCTATTTAAAACGTTAACTGCAATTTTGCGATGCGACCTGCGCGTATTATAACAATGTAGATTAGCTCGTGCGCGAGGATACGATTCATCGCGTTGCACAAAAGTGCAATGCAGTAATCGTAATTTGCTTTTAATTGGAAGCAAACGTGGCGCGTTTCGATATTTATAGTAATTAAGCACGAAAAATTATACAGCCGGAAGAGTACGTCGAACGTTGCTCGAATGTAATTTGCAGGCACGAGCTAATCGAACTAAAGACACGTACGTGACAATGCATAAAATAATATTCTGCACGCTTGCAACTACGAGTATAACGTATAAAATAATGCTGCAGCGATAAATAAATTAATTGGGACGTGATCAAAGTTTTGATTAACGAGCGTTATTGTAAATGTTCGATTGGAATTCTATGCGGGAGGTATGGAGCGGCAATAATACGGGGTGCCTCGCTTCCAATCATTCTCTATCGAGTCTCTTAATGAGTACTAGAAATATAAATTACGAGCAAGACGTTGAATTACGTTTTAAATGCTGTGAAAGTCGATTTTTCACCGCAAAAAGAGCTATTTTACATGCAAGAGAGTGTCTTAACCATAGAAAATGTAAACAAATTGCGTTTTGCGGTAATTATATCACAATTCGCAGTAACGAATAGCGTGATTGAGTAAAAGCGAGATGGTGGTGGATCGTTGTATACCGAGCAACGTATACACAGCCCGCTGTGCACAGCCCTCTTTCTTCAGCAGCGCCTTAATTCGCGCGCCACGGTTTCTGCGTGTGTTTTGTACATAATGTAACATCCCCTTCTCCGCCGCAGTTTCTCCGTCAACTCATTTCCGCAACTTCCAGTTACATACACTCTCAAGATGGGCGGAATGTTACCGCGCGGTTTACGCTTAATGCTCCTTGTTTCTCGCAAACGAACCCGGCGCGGCGCCGCCGTGTCTACGTGTAAGTCTGTCTATTACTTCACAATTAGCGTACAGACAGCGAAAACGAGACGCCGAATATATACGTCGTCGAAGGCGTCTGGTATGGGCGTGAATGTTAATTCTCAACGCAGTCGCATGCGAATTCGTAGCATTGATTATTACGGCAGAAGCGTCTTCCAGGGTGGAGACTGTCAGTTGTGACGGGAAGAGGATGAGGATCTTTTCGGAGGTGTTGCTACACCGATCTTGAGCAACAAAGTGGGGCAACAAATATTTAAAAGTTATGATTTCTAGAGTTGTCTCAAAAATGTATATTTACTATACTCTTGAAAATTGCGCGGTATTATCTTATGCTTATGATAATTTTATACTATCTTATCGATTTTTATGCGAAGCCATTGTTCTTTTCGTTAGAGGTAAATCTGCAAAGTACTAACATACACAATTGTCTTTCGCGTATGGGTGAGAAAGGTTATACACACACAAGATCTTGGAGCGCGAACTGCATGGGTGGGATGTTGCTGTTCCCAGCATGGGCAGCACGACTACGTAAAGTTTTAGTAGAATAGTCGTGTACGTGTAAGATATTCAGCTGTATTACCAGCTTATTGTTTGTTGAAAGTGAATTTATCGCGTCTTGGACTAACTTCTTCGATTAAATTTATTCACCCTCGGGCTTGTCGAATAATTATTTCTGATCCTTTTATCGTCCGTTTTTATTCGGAATGCTCTGAGACGAACGTATAGGCTCCCTCGTAGATCAGATTGTGCAACAATTTGGTCAAGTAACGCAAAATTCTGCCAATACAATGCAGGGGGATTGTATCTGGCTTCGATAATCTGCGAAGCAGAAACTTCGTCCAGTAATATGAAACTCCGATAATATGGAAGGGAGAGAGGGGCACCCGTCTAACTTTTCGACGTCATAACGAAATTCAGTGGCGAGAGTCTCGAAGTTATCGTTTCGTACCCCCTCAAAGCAATGTCGCGACGTCGCGACTGCTTCTTTGATGGATATAGCAAGCGTGTTCGGCTAATCGCTTCTTACATTATAATTGGTAATCTCTCAAAACGGACTTTCTCTCATGGGTCTTTCGTACCCTAGCGATTTCAATTACTAAAGATTTCTCGAAAACCCGCACAAGTTTGTAGACGGTTCTTGTCTGTGAGAAAAAAGTTAGCGGTGGAGTGAGAAGCTTGTGGACATCAGTCAGTTTTTGTTTATATGTATATAGAGCGATTGAAATTGTTTGAAATCGATGACGGACACGAAAGACCTATGAGTCCAGTTTTTGTTGATCAAAACGGAAATAAAAAAATAAACGTGTATGCATTCAATTCTTTTGACCAAAATAAATATATTAAAAGATAAAAAATAAAAAAATATTAAAAAAGAGAAAGGCTCACAAAGTGTAATATTTTTATTTTGTATATACATATATATGTTTTTAATTATTATATGTTTTCTTATATGTTTTTATTTCATAAGATATCTAATAATATAAACACAAAATAAAGATGAAAAATATTTCTTTTCCTTTTCATGTCTTTATCTTTTCTAAAATATACCTTTGTTTTCGTGCGACCTAATAGTTACCTTTCTTTTGAACGACAATAATTCTATATTTATTTTGATTAACTACAGGTTTTTATTAACCTCAAAATACGATAAAAATCAAATATTCAAAATAAGCTTTTCGCCAATTTCATTATTTGGACATTTAATTAACTTACGTGAATTTTTTCAGAATTTTTTTAGCACATTAACATTATTTAATAAGGTGCCGGCACGAGAAACTCGTAAGTCCGGTTTATGTTGACGGAAAACAACAGTCCGTTTTAAGGGTTGATTGCATTAAAGCGTTAAAAAAATTGCATTAAAAGTAGATTACTTAAAGTATATACCTGGAAACGTTTAAAAATAACTTTTGAAAATAGATTAGTTTTTATCTTTTTAAAATAATTTAAATAATGCAAAAGTCTTTCTCTATAATTTTTCTGTGTAAAGTTATTTTTTCTTATACGAAAAGAATTTCTGTATCTACGTATCTCTGTACAATTTTCATAACTCTGCGATCAATTTTCCTTCAAAAATATTCGAAGCTTCATTAAGAAAGAAAATTATTTTGCTTAATGACGTGGCATAATAATAGAGAAAAATTTCTTGGCGATAGATTATTTTTCATTTATTTGTTGCCTGAATCAAATGTTAACGAAGCAAAGATTAACGTTAAGGGAATAAAGCAGACGAGTCGATAGATTCAATGCGAAGTAGACCGTTAAATTCTACAGTTCAATTGCTCCCGCTAGCTTTTACATTAATCGCCACGCTTCATTAAACCTTTGTACCTCAACCTTTCGCCCTGAAAATGGATGGCTTACCGGCGACGCTCGTCGACGCCGATGTCCGATTACCTAACTTGCGAGAAGATGTCTCAACCCCTTTATTTGATTTGAATCATCCCGGTTGAAAGCTCTGCCTAACATAAAATATATTTAAATCTTGCGAATTATTAACGACAATCTTTAATGACATTCAATCGCGAGCGTTTAACGTTAAACCACATAAAACGATCGAGTAGAATAAAACTTTTCAAATGCCCCGCGAGCTCCGTATATCATACCGCACATATAAAATGCTTTCATAAATCTTAGTACTTTTACTCACGCGGTTTAATGGCGAGGTGTAAAAACTTTATGGAACGACCTAATGATTTTATTGATTTTATGTCGGACAGTTAAGCGATTCGCCATCAACAGAGGTTACAAAAAAAGCGAGCGAGAGAAAAGAAGAATAAAGCTATTAGTAAAAAGTTGACTATTTTTCTTCGGAAAAATATATAGAAGGATAATTTAGAAATATTTTATTGAACATATTTTCAATTCTTTGAAATAGAAATTGTTTGATACGATCGTTGCTGCGTATACGATAATCCTATAGAAGGATTAAAACCTCCGTCTGGTCGCAGTATGGCCGATACACAAACCCGTATGCCGGCGTAACGCGTTATCGCGTTTTGATCGACTGGATCCGAACGGCCTCTCGCAATCGCGGGCGTCGATAATCGTTGGACATGGGCCCAAGTTCAAAGGTTGCACTCAGGACGTCTGGCTCGCTCTGGAAATTCCTCGCGGATTAAATTCGTGCGCGCGGAACGGAGAGAAATCGTGCGAGTGGAGAGACAGATAGATGGAGAGAGGGTAGCCGGAGGGGGGGGGGGGGAAATCGCCCTCCGAATATCATCCCGGTCCCGCAAATTCCAGGGAACACTCGAACCGGAAACGCCGCGCTTGGTTACCTGGAGAGCGTGTGCCGCCCGCTGCCCACGCTCGTGTGTTTGTACGCGTGCACACACGTGCACACATGCACACATGCACGTGCACGCACACACACACATGATGTAAACTTGCCCGGTAAATACACACCCTGTGTGGACGTGCGTGCCAGTGGTCCTGAATATTCCACGCTAGATTAAATTACACCATCCCCGAATCGCTCAACGGTGGACGCTTTTATTCGCGGCGACGAAAAGTATTTGGTTCTTCTTTTTCCCCTCTCCCGCCTTTCCATTTTCTTGTGTTGAATCGTAGAAGTTGACTGCAAATCACATTATTTTCATCTCGATAATTTCGAATTTAATCTACCAAAAATTCGAGACGTCCAATAACGTAATTATCTCGATTTCTTCTCCTCTCTGTATCTATTTTGTTAACTTATTCTTTATATTTGAGGACAATGTAAGAGAATTTGCTTTTCACTTAATTTAGTTATTACTTTTAATTAATTTGTATCCTTAATTTTTGTGTTTTATATTCATATGTTGCAAGCAGATGTACATATATGATAGCTTCTTAATTAATTATGCGCAATCGTGATGTTTCTTAATATTTTATCTAATATTAATCAACGGGAACTATTTTATAAGTCTGACAAATCTATAGTCGGCGCGCAATTTACTAATGTTGGAAAAGATATGTACGTGTGTAATACACAAAAAATATATATATAATAATTGGACTACCAAGATCCAAGCTCGGACCGTAAATGGCGATTTTATTTAATCTAATTTGTTCGTACATCATAACGGTCGTATATTTCTCATATTATTCTTAATATTTTATTTATCGCTGTCTATGGAATATTCTTTTTATCTTAGACGATCCTTTTTCTCTCGCGTTCTTTTTTCTCCCGGTTTTCTATTTTTATCACACATCGTCGCGACCACAAAATTTTATCGAGGCGCGAGAGTGGACGGCATCGTTTGTTCGCGGTAATTTGCGAGCGGAACTGAATCCAGGTCGGGGATTTATAGTTGGTTTTAATGTACGGTTTTGGAAAATGCACGCAGGCGAGTGACTCGTTCTAATGCTACCGTCCGCGTTTTTTTTTTTTTCGTCGCTTTTGAAAAATACGAGAAAGATACTCCGGCCAGGAGCGCACTCGGTACCGCGCAAAAAAAATATATAGTACAAGAATTTTCCCCGTTGGTTCCCTTCGAGTCTCGCTTTAGCGCTCTTTTAATTCGGCCGTCTCACATTTATATCGCGCGTTTAACGTTAAGCATGGCCACTTGATCCTCATCCCACTGCAGTTTGATCATATTTAACTAAAACTTTTAAAGTGTAGACATATCCACAATATAAAAAGTATAAAAAAATAAAATTTAAATTTAAAGAGAACAATAAATTAACATTTAAAAAGATATTAATAAATATATATATTAAGTTTTTCTCATTTATCTGGTTTATTAATACGGTAATCAACCGATAATTAATAATTAATCAGCTTTTCCTGTTTATTTTGTTTATTAAGTCGATATTCGAGTTGCAAAATCGCGTATTGCACAAATTCACAGAAAATTGCTCCAAATCTCACCGTATTTCGCGCACCCGCTTTTCGGGCGTAAACGTGACGGCGCTTTCCGACAAGTCGATACGTCAACACGACGTACGGCTTTTAATATTCTCACTCAGCGGTCGGATTCGGTTGCGCAAACATCGAAACTCGCTCCGCAATTTGCGCACCTGTCCGGAAACATGTATACTTTTACGAAGAACCGCTACTTTTTCTTCCGTCGGATATTAACCCGTGCTAGTTGAATCTGAAACTCAGTTACGCCAATGTTATTTCGGAATTTAGATATTTCATATCATTATATGAAATTTCGTGAAATGTTATTCTGCCTGAAATCACGTATAGCAGTTCTCTATAACGTCAAAGCGCATCAGCGCTGAAGATTTCTGTCGATCAGAAACAAATTTTGTTCGACATTAAATTATATTCTTAGTCATTATTCACTTATACACCTGTGATTTTATTATTTATCAAAATTTAATTACACGCCATTTTGATAATATTTAATGCAATTTAGTAATTACCAGTTACATAATGACGTAACATTAAAATTGCATTTAGTCATTATTTACTGTATTTATCATCAGCATTTATTAAGCAGATATTTAATAATGATGCTATCTAAATTGATCCATTATTGCCATCCATTATTGCCATCGCCACATTTATTTTCAAAATCTATCAGCTTCGTAGCTGATAACGCGTGGTCGTTCAATATCACCTGATTGAATGGCCGCGCCGATCTATCGGGATCCCGATCCATCCGTTTGCGCTCGACGAAGACACGCTCTCGAAAACATCGCGTCGACTTTGAGGTTGATCCCGCTGAAAGTTCGGTCGTTCTCCTACGGATCCGTGGTTACCCACCGGGTGCTTCCCTGTTTTTTGGCTTAACTTCCTGTAGCTGCGGTTACAGGGAACCGGACGGCAAGGGTCGTCTTTGTCGATGCAGCGCGGCAGCAAATCCTCCGGTGTATCTTGGCAGGATTCACTTTGACGTCTCTATCCCGAGGGATACCGCGTTATCCGGTGCATACACGTACACGGTGGTGGGTTATCTGTCATTCGTCGCGAGGCCCGCAGGAAGCACTCATAACGGAAACCGGTTATCTATGGTAGGGAGCGGAATGTCATCCGCGGGGATGACATGACGCTCCCTTCCGGCTATACCTGTGACGACGAAGATAATCCGCGTATCGCGCTATCCTCGTCATCATCATCGTCAGCAATATCGTCAACATCAGCCCCGTGGCGACTGCTACCGGTGACTTCTACCCGAATTCGTATGCAAATCACACGGTATGTGATTCAATATGCGCGACTGCGTTGAACATGTCGCGATCTTTTGTGGCTCCCCTTTGTACCGCGACGGTGTCTGCTTTACATAACTAGTGGCGAGTACACGGTCTCGCAACTATATACGGAAATTCCGGCATGTGAGACGTGTCGCAACAATATTATCGATCATTTGCGCGAATGCGCAGTAATTAGCGCGAATCCGGTCCCTCCGGCGATTTTTGATTCGCGAGATTTAATTATTGCAACAACCTCAAACATCGCAAAACGCACGATTCGCATTGCATCGCGAGTATTGTGTACATTTTTCATTTTTAACATGAACATTGGACGCTTGGAAAAATACTGAATAGGCAATTTGATTAAATATTAACTATATATATAGTTGGCTAATATTTTGTCCAAAATTTATTTATTTTATTTTTATCACTATTTAGTTTACTTTATTTTAAGGTTCTCAAGATATACTATTTCTGTCCTTATACTTGCTTATATTGCAGGATGGAGCATTTAAAGTGTTACAAGCTGCTATCTCTGAAAGCACTGGTTTATTGGAAAAATGTTTTAGATAAAAGTTGGAGGATTTAAAGGGGGTTAATAGACGATCTTATTAGATTTTGGGTCCGAGGTCTGTGTTGGACCCAATCTAAAAAAATATTAAGTAAATAAAAAATTGTTTCAGACGAAAGTTGGTCAAATTAATTAGCAGAAAAAACAGTGCAATAAAAAGTAGAGGTTTTTATTTAAAAAATTCAAGTTGGACCCTACTGGGCCCAACATAAACCTCAGACTCAAAATCTAATAAGATCTTCTATTGGCCCTTTTTAAACCCTCCAACTTTTATCTGAAACATTTTTCTAATAAACCAATACTTTCAGAGATAACAGCTTGTCACACTTTAAATGCTCCGCCCTGTATAGAAATAAAAATAATATATCTTGAGAAACTTAAAATTAATTAAACATCTCAGGTAGAGATATTTACAGAAGGTGAAGTTTCAGATTTGATCGTCCTCATAAAGTTCTTCCGCTCTGTGCACGGTTTTCATCGAGGAAAAACCATTTTTACGTTCTTCAAAATGTCCGTCATTAACGATTGACATGGGGGAAATTGGACACGTCGTATTAATCGGCGTATATCCGCGCGTCTGTCAATATCTACTTATGTCTCCTCCATCTTGCGTGAAAAATGATAGCCGATCGATATCTTGTCGGCCGATACTGATGCTGCCATTATCGCGAGCGGTATCGATTCCAAGTGATCGAAACGAATTGCACTTACCAGTAAGGCGATACGTCAACGCGACAGAGCGGATGCCGCACGGCGGCAGTTTTATTCGACTGCAGATTGGATTTGTACATGCGGAATTAGTTCGAAATGGATATTTTGTCCCCAGGCGTGAGAACGCGATCCATCCTAACTGGCTGACAAGGCGCATACTCGAAAATCAAAATTGCACGAGTTCGACCGTGTGGCGAATTTATCGCGTCAATATTTCGTCCCTGACGACTCGCTTCCGTTGTTTTATTGACAGAGGAGATTGTCTATGAATAGTCATCCGCTAATTTCTCACCGTGCATTTAAAATGTTTCTCACCGATCATGTTAAGCTGTGGTAAGTGCGGAATCCAATCTTCAACTTTAATGACAGCTTTAATGCCTTTATTTCTTATCTGAGAAAAAAAATATTTATTAAAAATTTATTTGTGGAATATAAGGTTTATTTCACAGAAATAAATCTCACTTGTGGAATATAAGGATTAAATTATTTCACAGAAATATCCAATCTGCATCCGTTTCACAGAAATAAACCTTATATTCCACAAATAAATTTGTAAGTATTTTTTTTCTCAGTGTGCTCTAGTTAGTTGCGGAAATTTTGCATTACAGGAATTTCAAAAGCTCCTAAGGTATGTAAAAAGAAATGTTGTGCGCAAATAGTAACTTTAGAGAGATTTGTGTTATAACTAAACGATCGCGTATTGTTTCGGCGTATTTGGTACACCACACGTAGCGTCAAATCTGAATTTAGATGGACCCGCGTTAAATGCGAGCCCACGTTTGTGAGCCGCGCGAATTAAACTGAAACGAGAGACGACGAACTGGTGACGTGGTAGATACGTGTTTCGCTGCCTATTATCAGTCACAACAGGCCGCTTCGACGTTGGTCAAATATGGACGTTACTGCTGAATGCACTTAGGCGAACGCATAGATAAACCGGTTTTCGTACGCCGCATCGCGTGCCGCCCGTAAATTCTGGCGTGTTTCGTAAGCCGCAGCGAAGCAGATCCCGCACGCGTATACTTCGAACAGTCCGAACAGGTTTGAAATTGATGTAATCCTCCGAAATCGCGCGTGTTTTTTTTCTCAACTATGAATAATCGGAATTATCTCTTTTATTTCTACATATTTTTCCTATTTCGATTTTTTTTATCGTATGTATATAGAAGTTTCGCGTTTTTCATTACTTATTTTGTTTCAAGATCCTGTCCACGTCTTCTTTGGCGCCTGTGTTGTCCTCGGCATCGCCGAGGACAACGACGCGCGCATTTTCTCCTGATAATGACGTAAAAACGCCGGCGGATCTCCCGTGGCGTGGAGTTTTGTCATTGACATTTTCATAATGAGTTTTTATCGGATTAACGGGCCACATCGTCGTGATGCTCCGCTACGAGAGAGTTGCCCGGTCCTCGTAAAGCCCCGGACATTGCGCGTCCAATTCGATTCGCGGTTGTTTCCGTCGGGTAACGTCCGCCTCCGACATTGAAAATTTAATATCCATTTTCGATATCTGCCGCCAACACGCGCCGCGTTTGATGTTTCCAATGTAGCGCCCGCGTTACGTAGGTAGGCACGGATAGCCACGGCCCGTACGGTTCATTACTCGACTACGGGCATTGCAATTCCATTAGCTGCGCATCTCGTCCGAATCAGCCGACAGGCCGACGCGCGTTTCGCGCATCTTATATAATGAGGCTGGAGCAGAAATTTTACCAAGCGAGAGTAAAATCGAACGAGGTTCGTTTTTCAAAAAACTTACTTTCACGAAGTGTATATAGCTCGCAATTCTTTATTCTTTTACTGGATTATACCTAAATAAAAATTTGACATCAAATTAATTTTAGAATTCGCTACATGCTGTAATACGCTTATTATAAAAAATAATAATTTTATATGCGTTTTAAAGAATAATTTTAAAATATCTCCAAAACGGACATGTTAAATATGCGTTACATAATAATCAGTAAACATCGAGAATTGTAAAATGTGCCAGCATTATTCCTTCTATAATTCTGGAGGAACAAACCAAGATAAGAGCGGAAGAATATTCTGCATATAGTGGCTGGCTGCGGCCAGTATCGCATTCAATTAAGCCGGACGGCATGAAACTGCTAATTAACACTTGCGACAGGAGAGTGACCGAGAGAGGAAGAAGACAAGAGGGCCCGCAGGTCGACCGCTACTCGTCGTTCCGTTCTTCACGACGACCACGAAATTTGAACGTCGACCTCCGTAGGATGTATATGGAGAATAATTAGCTCGCTCTCGCGCGCGCAAAGAAGAGGTCGGGGTCGTTAAATCGCACGCCAATTAATCTTTTCGCGCGTTACTCGCGGGAAATGCAGGGAAATGCCCACGGGAACTCAGCCGCGCGTCAGACGCATGGTGTTCCAACGCGAATTGCACAGTTACCAAATACTTGCATCGCACAATCACGAAATCACGTCGGGGGATCGCGTTATTCTCGCGAACGGACGTTCGAAATTCTCATAGGCGAGACAAATCTTCGCGAGACACTTCCGTATCTCCGTCGACTCCTTCCGTTTCAACTTTTGATCGCGCTCCGCAGATATGAGACTTTTCGGTGACAATATCATGAACGATATTAAATTTCGTCGCGGATTCTTCTCTACTCCTTCGCGTAAATCCGAAACGCCTTAATCCGCGCGTCACAATTTATCTGCAATTTCTGAAATAGGACCGCTCACTTTTCTTTGTACTTACGTTGCGTCAAGTAGCGTAATAGAATATTTTGCGGAACGGTAACGCGATTTCTCTGCAAGCTAAAAGCGCCGCGTGGGATTTATAAAAGTTTCATCGCGAAACGATCCGCTGTGCCGGACCTCGAATTATGGGCATAAAGTGAGTACTATTTGCCAAGTCGAAATTGTGCGTTTTAAAGGAAACTCTTTGAATTTACTTTTAAGCGTTCTCGCCGGTCTCTTAACGAAATGCTTCTAATACACTGAGAAAAAAATACTTAAAAATTTATTTGTGGAATATAAGGTTTATTTCTGTGAAATAATTCCACAAATAAATTTTTAAGTATTTTTTTTTTTAGTGTAGGATACAAGACACATATGACGTAATAATTGGTTTAATAATGCTTTTTGTATCGATCGATTTAAAAGATCCGCTTTTATATTTATAGAAGGTAGGGTATGCGGGTATGTAGAATTTATTTCACACGATAGAAGGATTCACGGACGTAGGGGAGAGTATTAGACTGGCAGGTGCATATATTTTTACGAAATATTTTTTTATTGTTTAAGCATAAGCCATAAACAATTCTGTTTTACAAGGTCGATTGCTTACGAGCTTCGCTCGTAATAAGAACGAAAGTTCGTGCAGCCGCGTTTTCTCGTATTTTCACGATTGCACACATTTCCGTCGTTTCGCACAAACACACGGCTGGCACAAGCCGACGAAGTTTCCCGAAAGGCGAAAAGCTTATATGCATCCGCGGATCCCGCCGGGTGGCCTCGCCTGCGTTGCATCCATTAAGTAGTCAATGCATAATTACCGGCCTTGTAGAACGCGGTTCTGCCCGGGCGTTGCAACTCACCGCGCTTATGAAAGCCGGGCGGAGTCTCTCCCATGCCTTTGAGAAAGCGCCGCGCTAATAAAAGCATAAATACGCGATTCCTTTTGTGTAAACGGAAACGCGTCCGCAGACCTTCCGCTCAAATCCAATTGCGGTCCTCGGGAGCGTAAAAGCGTTTCGCGTTTCACGCGTAACGAGGCTAAAAGGGGTTCGCAGAGCGCCGGGATGCCCGCGCCACGCCGCGCCGGACTCCGCGCTGCGCTGTTTGCGAGGCTCGCAATCAACCCGCTCGAGCTATACATGACATTTATACAAGTCGCGTTTTGTATATCCCTTTTTTCCCGATTGGCGTTGATAGCACGCGCGGTATCATTTGTCGCATTTTTCGCGTTGCTTTTTGTCGTGCGCGCTCGTGGAAACGATGCCACATTTGTCCGATCCTCAGCTGCGATTTCGCGGAAAACAAATTTTCCACGCGAATATCTGGCGAGCGTTTCACACTTTGGTAAAACGCGACGTCACGTTTTCCATTTTTCTGCGCGCTCGTACTAGAGCGCCATCGATAGTGATTATTTGTCGTAGTGTTTCTGTAACTTCTTGTCGAGTCTGGAATGACGTCGCGACGATTTATCTGACTTGAGCTTTCCTTCGCGCGAGACAAATTTTCCGTGGCATCTCGAGGAAATGTTTAGGTCGCGAGAGGAATCGGCGTATTTAGAGGAAACGTATGAAATGGGAAGTTTGGATTAAAATTCTCTCCGAGTCGCTTGAATGTTTCATTGGACGAGCGAACGGTCGAGTCGGGATTTACACGCAGTGTGCGTCTCTCTAAATTACATTGGTTACCGCAATAACTCGAACGTATTAATTACTATTTAAAAGGGGATTAAAGCCGGGATGGTGGTGGATTTACTTCCAGCTGTGATAAGGGTTGACCGAGTTTCTAGCTGCATTACCCTATTCAGCGGTGTGTATATCTATTACTTCCCTTTTCCCTACCTACTGACCTCTCCTCTCCCTTTTCTATTACCTCTGCGAACCCCCTGGGATTTCCCGCCTAACGAGATCATCAATTCTGGCTCTGACTTAATATCTCCAGGAGATGTATGCCGCCACGTTTGTTACACAAAGTGTTGTATAAAAATACATTATTAATCATGTATTTAAAGTAAAAGGTAGAGCTGTGATGTATTATTTAAAATAAGCGTGTGTCAGCTTTCATATAATTGGATGTTACTTGCCATAACAAATAAGTTGAGTCTAATTCAACGAAGCACCATACAACGGTGCGGCAAAATCTCATTAAAAATTAATGTTTTACGTTAACCACCCCCTATCCCGCAAACCATTTTGTTTCTCAGAGCGAAGGAGGTTTTATTTATACAATCACTTAGCTCCCGGATCAAATATGACTTAACAGATTCTTTTATAAATATTATATTTATTGTGAGTTATTTTTTTCAAGAGATAGAAAATTTTCTCACGGTGAAAAAAAGGAATAGTCGAAAAATAAATTCGTCTCTCTCTTTCTCTTGATTCATATAACTCATATGATTACATAACTTCTGTTTTCAAGAGACAAAACGTCGCTATATATTATTGCCCGATAACGGAGCTGAATCTCGGCACTTGAGCTCGCGCGCGAACTTTTTCGTTCTCACATCGCGAAAGTTTCGGCATGTCGCCGTTCGGCAGATTTTATAAAGCGAACCGGATGTGTGTGTGTGTGTGTGTGTGTGTTTGTGTGGAAGCTTCCGACTTTCCAGTCCGATCGGACGGAACGGCGCGGCGCAAGATCGGCGCAACACCGGGTGAAATATTTCGTATTTTTCGCGAGCGTGATATAAAACAATTTCATAAAACGTACAAGCTGGCGCTGGCTGGCCCGTTTTCATCGAACGCGCGTGTTTGACTTGCGCGCGTGTAAACGCGCCCGGATTTAACGACGATCTGGGCGCGGGTTAAACCATCCACGTTACAATGAAACGCGAGAGAATTCTTTTATCTTTTTTTTTTAATTTTGACATTACACGTGCAGTCAATATTTTCTGTAGTAATCGCAATTTTATTGATGCTACGAAAACAGCAGTTTGTATTAGTATAGGAAAATGGTATTTTTTTTTTAAATAAGAATCCTCAGAGAGTTTCTTTCATAAAGATTTTTCCCAACTAAACATTAGGTTGAAATTACATTAGCTATAAACTAATGGAAAAGCCGAGGCTCTTGAGAAATTAATGTTCGATGGTAAATTCCTTTGATCTCTAACATTCGCTAGATCTGAAGGGTCATCCGCTGGTGAGTGCAGATGAGACCATTCTGCATATTTTTTGCGGCAATTAGCACGGTCATGGAACAGCTGGGCACCGTGAAAAAAAGAACGCGTTATCAAGTCACAATTTATGCGCGGAAGTTAATGCGGGTTTCCTCGCGAACGTGGATCATACAGCTCGACCGCTGAAACGGACCAGCGCGGGCGCGGCGGAATAAAAAGAGCGGCGAGCGCGGAGAAGAACAGCGCCTCTAATTAGTTGAAATATTTTGCGAAATACGCAGGTGCATCGCGCTTCGCCGAGAGCTACTCGCGATGTATCGACGCTGCGATACGAAAAGGGAGCAAGCACCGAATGGATTTTCTTCCGTTAATGGTTTTTCGAGAAGGGAAACCCTGTAAGTACTGTAACAAGTGAGAATCGCGAAGAGAGATGTTCATTCTTTCGTCGATGCTACGTAAACAGCAGCACGATATCGAGCTGATTACAGCGCAAATGCGATAAAGAAACTCGTGTTTTCGCGTTTTGCATCCCTCTTATATTGTTAATCATTTAAATCTAAATTTAGTAAAATTAAGAGAACGTAAAGTTATATTTAATTAACGAAAAGTACACAGAGGAAATAATAAAACTCTTTCATGTTCAAACTTCATATTTTTTTATTATAACTATATAATATTTTTATAGAATTCTCTGGGATATTATTTTAATATCGTTTTATGAGATCTAGGATTAATTGTAAGCATAGACATCGATAATAATTTCGCGGTCATTCTTCTCGAGAATCTGTCGAGAAATGCCGAAAATTAAATCTCAATTTCGCTTAATACAATGTACTCAACGTACTCGGGAATGTGTCCATAATTCAACACGGCCAAAGGCTTAAAACGAACGGCGCATAATATCGCGGTGCGATCTGACGTTTAATTTCCTACGACATGACTGAACGTGCGCGGTCACCAGGGATCAGGTGCAATATGTATGCACGAATCCGGATCTATTTGGCACCCCAAAGTACCATTCTAGTGAAATCTTACAAAAATTACTCCCGCTCGATACTTGCAAAGATGAAAGAGCGGAAGTGGACAAGGAGGATGAGTGAATTTTTGAAATTTAGGCTATCAGTATTGTATCGCAATCTTATATCTCGACGTTCGCATATTTTGACGAAAATTCATGTTACGCTGCATCTCGGATTTACAATATAAATCTACAATTTAAATTTGTAGGGCAGACCTGCGTTGTAAGAATGTTTTTTTTTTATTTCGTTGTATTTTCTTAATTTCGTTTTCTGGTATTTTAGAGGCATATTTTCACTATGTGTTCTCTTTGTATACTTTAATTGGCATTTCATTTGATGTCACACAATCAAATAATAACTATTGGAACGGACAAAGGATTTTAGATTCTTTGCGGGACTGTAAGTAGACGAAGAATGGTACGCGTCGGACTCTTACTGTTATTGACCTATACTACTATTCCGCGCGCAATGGCTCTAAATTCTATCTCCAGAGGCAGTCGCCGGGCGACGCGAATAATGCCGTTCTCGGAGCTCTTCCCGGCACGGAAAGGAGCCGCAATTTTTACGGATACCGAATTGGCTGGGCTCTGTCGATTGTGATTCACGGGACCGAGGTACGGCGCCGGAAATAGTCACTTCGTCAGGCTCGTCGCTAGATGGTCCGGCACTTCGTCAGGTATACGGACGCGAAGCGCGGCGGAGTACAACGCTCCGGTCAGGCGATTTCGTTCGATTATCCTGATAAAGTCGTTGATAAAGTCGTTTCCTCGTCGCGCCATTGCTCGCCGGGAGACGCCGAACAGACTTTAACCTGATTAATGCAACGTCCGCCGGATAAGCGGCGCGATAAATCGATCCCGGCGAGTGTTAAATCGTTTGATAATTCCGTGCCCTACCGGCGAGATAAGAGGGAACAAGCACCGAGAAATACTTAGGTGGAAAATAAAATCGTGGAAATAGGAAATAGAAGTTGGAAATCGGGATTTAAGTCCGTGGCGTGCTTTCGCTCTCGCGGCCCGTACAATCCGCGACGTGCCAAACTGCACGGCGCGCGGCGCGCGGCGCGCCGCGGCTGGAGAGAATCCGTCTTTAATATTTTATTTAGCAGCCGAAGAGAAAACCGGAAAATGTACGCCTCCGAGGTTAATGGCACGCTTCATTCCACGCAATTGGGCATAATCGTCTTCTCGAACCGGCAGCCCCCGACTTTCGGGTCGGATCCGCCTCCGTCTTATCCGCGAACGATGTTGTTAAATATGTAGATATATCCAGATATGATTCACATTGTAGCTCGCGCGCATCTCGCGGATGTATTTACAGAGGTATAGTCACGGCAATGTCTTGTAAATGTACAGGGTATTATACGTGTAGCATAAGCTAGATAAGAGCTAAATATTGATAATGTGGGTTCTGTAAATATGAAATTACAAATATAGCTCAATACGTGTATTCACTGATATATACATATCAGTAAGGATATTTGAAATTGCAGCGAGAGAAAAAATCTCGTGTTATGCAGAGAATACTGCTGAAAAGAGATTTTTCTCTCCTACCAATAAATGGGGAAAATGATATTCCGAGGAAACGGTACCTATATATTTCAGGAAACATGAAATTTTAAGTATTTTCTTTCTCGCTGTAATTTCAGATATGTCCTTATTGGCATTTAGCCGACATTTCCGTTCTCTGCGAGTGTCAAGAAGTCTCGTTAGAGATGTCATTCCGCGTGAAGGAGGCAGGCAGCAGCGCGAAATTTCCGAGAGAGACTTACGAGTCTCGTGCAGGACGTGTCGATGCGGGCGTGCACGAGCGCGTTATCCTGGTAGACGTTAATAATTTATGCAATCAACGCCAGGGCCTTTATTAAACATGTCCGTTTCACGGGGGAGAGTTGCTAACAATACGGCGTCGCGCGCCGCGTACAACGCGACACACAAAGCTAGGCGACGTCGTTCCGAGGATAACTTAATTAAGAAGCGGCAAATTACAGAGCGCTTCGTCGCCGTCGTCGTCGTCGTCGAAAGGAATATATGAATTTCCGTGCGCTCCCGTGTATTCTTAATTTAATCTGTTTGATGCAAGAGCCCCAGCGCAGACTTCGCTGAGATGAAAGGATTTCGAGCGTCCGCAGAATCCGGCACCGACGCGACCGACGCGCGACGGTGCCCCTGTTGCATCTAACGAGAAGGATGCGCCCTCAAGATGTTGCTTCTCGCGTTTTATATAAATTACGAGCGTGTCGCAGCTGGGAAATATTGTGCGCTGACCAGCACGTATCTTTTCATACGTGCTTTGCCGCGAGTTTAGCGAGCGGGACCTCCGTGTACACACCGGCCCCGCTGATAGAAAATCTACTCTTTGAGACGTGGAAACGTTATAAAATATCTTCGACGAGAAAATGCCAGATAGCGAAATATTCACCGCGAATCCCGTATGAAAGACATAAGCGCGATATAATTTAAAAAACGAGAGATATTTAGCTCGCGTCTCGCGCTATGTTTCAAAATTTTCAAATCCTGGAGATTAAGCCGCGTCGACGCGCCGATATAGCCGCGATATTGCGTACAGAAAGCCGCGAAAAGAAAACGCGTCTCGCGACGGGGACCGGATTACTCCGAGATGATCCGCCGGAGCTTTCGACGGATAATTTCGGGCGGGGGACCGCAATTTACCGTCGTCGTTGTGCATGGTGGATTTCGCGCGCTTCCCATCTGAATAATGAAAGTTTGCGTTATACTTGGGCACCTCCTAACGCCGGGCGCGCGCGTAATACAGCGCTCCGGGTATACACAATCCACGTTGAACTTTATTAAAGCTGTCTGTTCCCCGTAGCGAGTAACTTAGGTGCCTCTGTTTGCTGCTGAACGGCATCGATAAGTAAACGGAGTAGTCCGCAGGCACTCTCGTAGCCGCCGCCGCCGCATAAGCACGACGGTGGTGATGTTTAACGTCAACTAATTGGCGCGCACACGCTCGTTTCCAGACCGCTTGCGCGCGCGTTGTAACACCAACGGTAGGTATGCACCGCCTGTCAATTTACGATGCGGTCAATAATATACGAAGCGTGCAGCGTCGAGCGACGTATGAAGGCAAAGAAAATAGCTGCCGGAAAATGGGCTGCAGTGGTTTAGAAAGGCATAGCTATTATATCTCAGGATACACGACATTTTGTGGATAGATTATATATCATCCTCGATGTATTCATTACCGTGGAAATTTCTGCGCATTACACTAAGATTGATTCTCATGCTTTTTATCGAAATAATTTTGATTAGAAATTTAAAAGGAAACGAGAGAGCATTATAATCAATTTTCGTGGTGTCAAAATTTTTTATTCTTTACTGTCAAAAGATCATAGTATATATTCCCCATTCTTCTTTTTATATCTTTTTATATAAGGTTTCCTCATTACTTTCTCGTATGCTGCGTTACCATTTTGCAATCGATGGACGAATGAAAATTTATAATAATCACGTGTATGTGAAAGAGTTTACGGATCAGGTTGAAATTATGATAGTGTATAATTCGCTAATGTCTCCCGACGGTATTAGAATGTGCTTCGCGTACGTACGGCGACAATGTTAATGCAATTTGCGCCGCCCGGCTGGCCACGATGTTAATAATCGATGCAATTAACTCGGCACATTATTAAACGTGCACGCTCGGAAGGAAAACTGGGTTATGGCGCGACATAACACACCGCTCTGCGGGCTGTTTACTGCGCGGTGTTAACAAGCGGTTCCGTCGTAGCATCTTCGTATGCCATGTCGCTGGCATATTTGCACTCTTGTGCACTAAAACGCGGCTGCAATTCGTTGCGTTATAATACACCTGACAACGGGGAGTCATTATGTCCCTCATCGCCGTTGATGATATTATTTCCGTAATGGCGTTTGGCGTGTCAGCTTTAATTAATTACACTTACTGATCGTTACTGGCTGCATATATTCTGCACTTACGTTGATTATGATGAATTAATGACATAGTCCATTCCCTGTTTTAGTTTTACTATCACTGTTACTATTACGTAATATAGCATTTAATTTTATTATTTATGATGAACACTTTGATAGACTTATGCTTCGAATAAATAATTTGTCAGAATAAAAACAGAATAATTATAAATAAATGTGTTTTTAATTTTTATTGATATTTATAATGAGGGATATTAAATAAGAATTCATAAAATAATATTTCAAAACGCTCTACAATCTGATATATGTATATTTCCATTAAAAAAGACAATTTTTATATAGGAAACCTTCATAAATTTTAACTTTTGCATAAATAAAAAAGATAAATTTCATGAAATTTAATAGATAAGCCAGTATTAATGTAAATTTATCACGTTTCCTTTATACTTCGACGGATCCGCCGAAGCTCTGCATGAAGATGCAACGTAAGCGCAAGACGCAAGTTATCTCATTAACCTCGTACTATCGAATTCCGGTCTGTCAGGGGTAATGCATCATCGGAACGTCGCGGTCGCGATGAAGCCGAGCTTGACGTGTTAACTTTAGTTCGAGCTTGCATAATTTCCGATCGGTCTCAATAGTGCAGGCTGAGAGTGCCGCAGCCATCGCGCGGCTGCCGTATCTCTTCCACCTTATACGCGAGATAGTCGCGATTAATGCAATTTGCTTGTTGCACGGACAAGCCAGGACGTTAATAGTTGATGCGATTAATTCAAGCTCGGTTAACTTGAGAATGTATGAACACACATTCCGCATGAGACGGAATGCGTGCCATAATGTCAATCTAGCTGATTCATGAACTTCGTTACACCCGCTTCGTTTCTCGTTGCGGCTTCTCACTCTGAACTTTATCATCGCGGACTTTTAGGTCAGAAGATTGTCGTCGGATTAAATACTCATTAGACATTGTGATATAACTGTTAAAAAATGAGATATTACCATGTGAAATATCTGACGCGATCTCGAAGAGAAAACTTTCTTATAACCGGTTATGCATTTTATAATAACGTACTTTTTTATTATACGTTTGCCATTTTTACCTAGACGCGTAAAACTTTCAAGTAATATGAAACCTATTTTATAGATGATGATCGTCCTATATATATTTTAGAGCTAGACATGCTCGTTCCGCGACGTTGCTTTGAGAACCACGATACTCGTTGTAACAGCACGAACGCATGCGACACAACTATCTCGCGTGCACTATCTGCGATTGTGCTGATGTAACTGCGATGTCGCGCGTTAACTGATTAGCACGTGACCATTTGCAAATTTGACCGCGAAACAGTTCGCGCGGTTCGCCAAAGCACATAGTGCTTTGCATGCATCCGTGTGAATTTGTGCGCATGCTCGAGCATTGACAAGATTTGTATAATTTAACATTGTACAATAGATTCATTGCGTGAAAATGAAAGACACCGAACGATAGTTTGCAGCAATAATCCTGTAAACGCAATAGAAAATAGGGTATCGTAAGCTGGTCGTTAAAAAAAAAACGGATCAAGTGATTGTGAAATAATTAAAGATCTTGGTTTTGATTTCAGAATTAAATCCGCGTCAAAAACAATTTTGAAATACCTCGTACTTTGATTTGGCGAGCCACCGAATAGACAGTAGAATGTCATCAAAGTTTTATTACAGGTTAAAAGCTTTTCTATTTCGTTTCGCTATTGCGGTGGTCCAGTAACATTTATATGTAACTAATGTCGTTAGAGATCCGCGAGAATCTAATTAGATCTATCTAGATTTCCCCGCGGATGGGAAATACCTTCAGTATCTATAAAGCACATAAAGCACAAATCGATACGTCATTAAGCCATGATTAAATCAACGTTATTACTTCAGAATTTGCGACGTGTATAGATGCTTGACGTAATAACGATTGGACATAATCGTTAGCGAGACGCGATCGCTATCTATACGCTGACAAGCTGTCTGTCCATCGCAGCTTATTTATCACTGATTCTATCGTCTATGATTAAAACATTCGCGCGTGCACGGTGAACGTTGATGTAGTCTGTACGCCTGTACGCACTGAATTACGTTATATTTTTTACACGAGACTCAAATTCTATGAGTTTTACAACAGTTTGCGTATGAACGTGTGCGTAATTACAAATTTAAATTTTTTTAAACATACATACAGCTAATTAAAATATGTGAAAATTATTCAGATTGCTTTTTGCGAATTGTTCTTTCGGACTTGGCGATTTTTGGCTTACGCAATTCTTACGACACCGTGCGATCTATCTTGCGTCTTGTTTCGAGAACGTTGTTGATGAGGAACGTCGTCATATTTCGAGTCGGTCCTGAGTGCCGACACGGCACCGCGGGGTGCATGTGGCAGATAATGGAAACGTCACTCTGAATGCCACAGTGTTATCTCTCGCGCAAATGTTATCTCTGCTAACTCCTCTGCGCCAGATAATGGCGTTTGGCGGCGGCGACGGCGGCGGCCAAATGAAACGATTAAAACGATTAATACGAAAAACACGAGCGAAAGTCGCCGCTGTTCGTCACGACGATTAAAGCGAGATCGCGTGCATCCTCGCGTGCAGGCGCACGTGACGCCGTAAAACGCAATTCGCGCGACCGCTTTAATGGGATACCTATCTAACGTAATGTGACGCTATCATAGCGACGCTAAGATAGCCGTGTGAACGCTCAAATTAATTCCCACGGCGATTAGCGTGAGCAATACTCAAACCTATAACCATTATCGTAATTGAAGGGGCAAGTGTCCGAAGGTGATACGAGGCACATATGGCGATATGACGTATATATATTTCAATGCATTTGGTACTATGGTATCAAGGTTCTATGCGTGGTAGACTGATTGGGATCATCGTCCCTGCCCTGACAGTTCTACGAGATCAATTCACGAGATCAATTCTAACGTTCGAGATGGAGAAATTGAAAATTGTGAAGTGTTGCTTTTTTCGTTTAATATAAAAAATGGGGAAAATATATACGATAATAGATCACTTTCGAGAACCTGCCGCAAGAGATAATCCATCATGCTTTGCTCGAGGATGAAAAAAAAAGATTACGTTATAGGGGGAAAAATCAACTTAATTTGCGTGGCGATTGTTCCGAATAGAGATTCGTAAAACCAAGTGGTCAGTATAACTGCGCGATGGTCAGTATAACCATGATTTATTACCCTGCGTTCGGTGTAAAAAAAACCCACCTTTATTTATGTAACACGAAATGTATATATTCGTACAAAAACCCATTTTATGTAACATGTCTCTCATTGTATGAAGAAGAGACTAGTTTGTTATATAAATTTGAACGATTATTCTTTTTTGTCTATATCTATACGTCTTGTCTGACAATCGCTTACTTATGTTACACTTTCTTTAAAAATGTTAAGAAATTGCAGCAGAACTCGGTTTTAATTATACATAGTGTATACGTTGGACTGTGTTATTTTAAACAAGATTTGTTGTATATGTCTATTTTGCCAACGACACCTGCGGTTAAAATGGGCTGCAGTACGCGGGGGCGGTATCTCTCTCATTTTTGCCTCCTCTAAGTAGCGCTGCTTCTAGTAAATTTCTGTAAAATTACATCGTAACAACTTGCTCGCGTAAGAACGAGCTCCGCTCTCCTCTTTTAAAAACAGCTTTAATTTTTTGCCGTGCGGAATAGTACTTTATAAAATGGACACTCCACGCTAACTTTCCCGCGGGATGTTGAAATTTTTCCAGGGTGGGGGGGCCAGGAGAGGTTGAGCCGCGTATAAGACTTGTTGCTCATTTTTCCCCTCGTTCGGTGGTATAGACGCGAAGTCGATATCACCAATTAACCCAAGACTGTTTACCGTTCATGTCATGGGACGGTCCGTATCGAACTGGCGGGCGGTCCTATGTAACCGACATGGCAGTATGTAACAGACATGTACATACCTATGGTCAACCCGCCAGGTAATGCCACTTGGTTTGCCGCCTGGTCGCCGCACCGAAGGAAATAATATACTGTTTGATTGGCCAGTCTAATGATATGTAAAGAGCATTTGGAAATACAAAATGTTTCGTAGTTACACTAAAAGACTTTATCATCAAAAAGACTTTGAGTAAGAATTCTCTTCTCTCTCTCTCTCTCTCTCTCTCTCTCTCTCAAAAACATCTTGTATAGTCTAGTCCTGCTCGATGTTTTGAGAACTCAAGCGGCAACTTTCAGTCTGTACTTATTTCTTGCTAAATATTCATTACTTTATTGTTCCGTTATACCGTTGAATATTCATCACTTTGTTGTAGATCCACATTTTGCAAGAAGAGAGAATAGAGTAGTTTAATAATCAAATACTATAGGCGAATGGTTTTAATGTGAAACTTAAATCGTAATTCTCTGAGACTTGATTTCGAGAAAAGCTCTTGCGCTTTATTTAGATACGTCTTTGTAATATTTGTTTTGTCACTTCATTATTTTACCTTTTTAAGCAAATACAGCAGTTTAATTGCAGAATGAAAAGTTGACAACGCATAATTACCGCGATGTATATGCGCTTGTCATGACAATACCCCCCGTATTTGCGATCATTTTGGCAGCAATTTCAACCCTGAGATTATTCCGCCGTCGTTTTGACCCAATTTCATTAAAGTTTCCAGCCAAATTTACAATCGTGTCCGTGTCGTTGCATAACTTTATTTAAGCACGGGCAATCCCGCCGGTGGATAACCGAGTTTCGTCAGTTAGAAACAAGCACACAGCTCCGATATTTATAACCCAATGAAAAATTGCGAATCCCACGTTTTAAAAATACGTCACTTACGGAACGAAATTTAATGCTGACACGATGCCGTATCTCGTCTCTGTAATGTCAGTCGGGATTGTTGGGATTTTATTTTTAACTTGCAGTTGCAAACGCGATACCTGTTATTGGATCGGCGCACAGGCCGAGATATTCCAACGGAATATAATCCGTTTAATGCGGTTATCTATTCATCTATTCGTCGATTGATTCGCTTATCGTATCACTCCTGAAAACCATTAATACGGATATTCGTACATTTTGCGTATAGCAAATTGAAGCACGTTATTGTTATATTTTCTATTCTGTTGCGACCGATCATCAACAACTGGATATTGATATAATATTAATTGGAGCTTTCCAAATAATTGCTGAAATAATTGCGTTAGTTGCCTATCAAATTTACGGGTATAAATAATGAATAATATAAAATATCTTTTTTTTTTTCATATAATTTATTTATTGATACAGTAAAAATTGAAATGTATTGCTGTTTCTTCATCCTTCTCTGCAATAACATAGATTAAGAACGCAAAGTGTTTTAGAAGTAAGAATTGAAAGTCGACGGTTTCAGAGGAGTAACGCTCGAACTCTATAACATCTGCGAGCAGGCAGGTATTTTGAGCAAGAGATCCGCGCGTGAAAGCCACAAATGTGCAATTAATTAAGCGTTCCAGCGTGCGCGTGGAGCATGACGCGAGATTAATCTGTCTAATCGCAAGTCTGATAGCCGCCGAGTTCGAAGTCGAGCGTTACCCTTCTCTCGATTCGTCTCTCGATTGGCCTAGAGGGCTCAATCAATAATCACCGTTCTCCTCCTCTGCTTGCAGGTTGCCCAGGAAGCGAGCGGTTCTGCTGGCGATTTGTCTCTTGGCCACTTGCACGGGTAAGTCTGTCTCCTCCGCGCGTCTGTATGACGTCCCACGCGTGTTCTCTTTGCCGAATTTATTCAGTCGCACGTCGCGCGTCGCGCGATCTGTAGATCGTGTTACGCGGATGGCGACGTTCCGTTTCGCGTTCTCGTCGAGGCACGTGCACGGCGCTCCATAACCAGCGCCAGACGACGACGATGCTCTTCCTCTCGTCGCTGAGGAGAATTTTATTTGATTTCTCTTAGGCCGTTTCAGAAGTCTCGTCGACCGTCTCGGGAACGCGGAAGTTATAGCATCCTACCCGTCGCTTTACTACTCGTGCACGTTTGAATTCTGAGAGCGAAATGTTGCCGGAGTAGAATTGGGGTTTGCGCGAAGCTCGGTAGAATATCGCGATATCTCTAGAAACACGTCCGAAAAAAAGGGACTTATTTTTATGAATAAGTAATTTTTACGACAACCTTATATATGTTGTCAATCTTTTATGAGGACACTTCTTTCTTTTCGACCGCGATAAAATTTATTTGCGTGATAAAAAGAATTAGAAAATATGTGTGTTTATACGAGAAAAGCGTTATTTGTTATGCGTAAGATATACATTATATTAAATATGTCGTGAACGAGACCGAAGTACCGGGTACCTTAGTGATACGAGAAGGCATGAGAAGATGGTTAGGTAGCGCACGTGGGGGAGAGAGGGGGTGCAAGAATGGAGGAAAGGCGTTTCCTCCTTCCGGCGGGGAACAGGAAGCTTCTAGCGAGCTGCCTCTCCCCGCTCTACCCTTCGTCCTCTCTTTCGCTCTCCCTTATTCTCTCGTTTCCATCTGCTCTCGCCTTTTTCCTCTTCCGCACTGCCCGCGCAACTCAGCTCCCCTCATCACCGTATCTCGGCGAAGTCGAGAAATGGTTTCTCTTGGAGGAAGCGAGCGAAGCTTTTCCCTTCTAACGCCTCTTCATCTTCTTCTAACATCGTTTCTCTCTTTCTCTAAGTTACAAATATATAACCCAAAGTTATATATGTATATATATGTACATAATATACATATATAACTTTATAAATAAAAATATAGCGTACAGTTTTATATATATATATATATATATATATATATATATATACATATACGTGTATGTGTGTGTGTGTGTGTATGTGCATACATATAGCGATTAACGTTGATGGCAAGTAATGTAGCAAAGGACTATGTGCTTATTTCGCCAGTTTCGCGAAAGTTTGACGTTCCTGTGTCTTGCAGTCATTTTCAGTTTGTTTACTCAATTTTTACATATTAAAATTTACTTTATTACATGTTGCTCGCTTCTTCCCTTTCATTTTCGCTAGTTTCTTTTTTCTTAATTAAATGTCTATTCGTTAATATATTTTAGTGTAATTCATCTTACTCTTGTAGGGTTCAGTCTTTTGGAGAAATGTTTCGTGATACAAATAATCCTGTTTTATTCTTTCGCCCTCATTTTGAAGATATAATGTACTCAATATTTGTTCATTCAGTTCTTCACTCATTTACTTTCTCTGTCTCTCTCTCTCTCATATTCTCTTCTTGTAACTTTTCCCCCCTTTTTTTCTCTATACATTCTCCCTTCCACTTTCTGTACTCCTTTTCTCTCTTTCACATTCTCTCTCTCTATATTTTTTCTCTTCTACCTCTTCCCTCTTTTCCTCTTCACTTAAAGCTGGTCGTCGTAAATCTGTTGCCACCTACTTTCTTCCTGTCCCTCGTGTTTTACTCTCGGTTACAGCGGCCAGATATTTATTATTCGCGCATATCACCCTCGCATTTTTAAGGCATTATTTTTCATTCCTTATTAACCGCGCTGCCATTTCCATGTCGATTCTCGCGAGTCGGTAGGTTCGTCAGCGGCGAGACTTTTACGTGATCGCTCGCGAGGCGTCAACCCGATAATTTATGTTAAACGCGTTTGCAAGGAGGAAACGGTCGAACGTGCCGAAGCGAGATATGTCGTTCCTCGAGAATTATGTTTCCAGCGACATATATGGAATCTTGTTGTGCACCGAAACACTTTCCTTCGCGTTAAAACGCTTTCTTTCGCATCAAAAAACATTCGATCGATAGTAACACCGTTCGCAGCTTTAAAAAATTTCGAGCACGCGTATTGATACGCGCATTCAGTAAATCCCGAGAGAACCATCTCACAAATACTGCCGGCATTATCGGAAAACAATAATATTCTAATTATTTCGGAAACTGTGCAACAGCCTCCTATTTACTAAAAAAATCCTGACGATATATTAAAATAATTTTATCGAAAATATATAAAGGAGTAATAGATTTTTATTTCTCTTATATTAATATATCTGTGAAACATAATTTATTTTATTTTTAATTATATCTCTGTGCTTAACATCTTATTTTTCAAAGACAGACATTTTACCTCGAAATTTATTTTAAAATGCCGTCGTATTTTAGAGAGTCAACTTTTTCGATATAGTCTGTATATTTTTTTGAATATATCAATATCGTTTTAAGGTTGTTCAAAATCTCTTTATAGCTCTCGCATCTTCTTTGACTGAACATTGACAAAATTGCTCATTTGTTATTAATGCTTATGGCGCTATTTTCCATTGATTTTCGTATAGATACCGGGAAATTTATTATCCTCTCTTTCTTTCTCACGCTCGAGAAAGAGAAGATAAAGCTCTTCAGAGCTCGGCTCTGGAAATTCCCTCGCACGACCCTCTTCTCAGGGTGTTCCGCAGTTTCCGCATCGCCGCTCAAGAAGATCATTGACTGCTGGGGCGAGAGTCGCGAGTAGTAGGGTACTTCGGAATTCGACCGGTCGGTCGGTCGGTCCTGTCGAAGGGTTGGTTGCACGATTGATCACTCGGCGGGTAACGTTTGAGCAGTTACAAATACACGTGATCAATCGTGTCCTAATGGCGCGCCCGAGTGCATCGCGTGCAACGGCAACGGCAACGGCAACGGCAACGGCAACGGCAGCGGGCAGACAGCGGCGCGGCGGTGTGCAGTGGCGTAACTGCTGCACGGCAAACCTCATGCGCTGAAAGTATTTGCCCGAGTGCATTAATCATTCAGCGCGTCTGTTCGATGTACTCCACGGGCGAGACTGCTCGGCGCTTTCGATCGAGTTCGATCATTTTCTCCGGATCTGTTATCCTTTTTTTTCGCCCCGATCTCTCCGCCCCGACGTTGATTCCGCGCGAACTGTCGTTTCCGAACGATCCGATCGTTACATGATAAATGGGAATTAATTTCACGTAACTCCATTTTTCCGATTCGTTAAGAAAAAAAAATAAGGTTAATGCAGCGATATATTGACGATGAATACGGGATTTACGTGTGATCTATTTTAAGCCGTTTATGAGGATTTACGCTACAATAGATTGCAATAGAATTTCGTAGAGAAAGAGAGAGAGCACAATTCAGGATTAAATGCATATAGATTTAAAGGGATGTCGGATGAGCGAAAAGTGACAACGCGCAACACGATTCTATTGTCTTGCTTTGCAGTTATAAAATCGAACAAATCCGAGGGCAGAGCTATGAAAGAACTAGATGCGAATCAAAGGGGACGTAAAAGCGCGTTGAAAAAGCACGTCAGCAATTCCGTCATTCGCCATCGAGAGGGTCGTTGCGTCGCGTCGGCTCGTCGACGACGCGACGATGACAAATGCATTCAACCAACCGCGCCTTGTGCGTTCAAACGCGACAATGCGCTCGCTAGTTACGTGGCTTTACTCGTTAGCGCGTACGTCGAAGGAACCCCCTCCCCCTCTCTCGTCCCCCCTTTGACCATCACTCTCCGTGTCGTCGCCGTTGTCCGCTATTTCCGAGCGCGTCGCGACTCGTTCACGGTCCAACCGTTAAATACGGCTCCGACGAGGCAGAGCAACGAGTTTCCGATAACGCCGGATGCGACGGAGCGTATTACCGGATAGAGTGCATCCCGCGTTCAATAATACGCGCGGCATTCGCCTCCGCTCGATCGCACGCTCGATCCTCCGCCTCAATCACATCTCGTTCGTTCTCACTTTTCCCTCCGGCTCCTCTGTACCCGTTTTCCGTCTGTTTCCTCGCTCGTGTAACGCATTACGATAATTTTATTTACGATTTACAATTTTACAATCCTATACGCGATACTGCGACACGTCAGTCTCAATTTATGACGGTTGGATTTTGTTAAATATTTTTTACGGTACAACATAGCAAGACTAAGATCATTCACTTGTAAGCAAAATTACTTAAAATTAAAGTTTATAAAATATATTTGGGAAAATTATGTGCGAGAAAAAAAAAGATGATTTATTGATATTAATAATATTGCATTTAAACGAAAATAAGAACTTTATTATTTTAAGATCTTACCATTATAGTTAACAATTCTACGATTAAAAATCTTACTCAGATATCTCACTTAGATATCAAATTAAACTTGGTTTTCCGCAAAAAATACATGATTTAAAATATCCAATTTCGTTAAAAATAGAATGTTATTGAATGTTGTATATTTAAATATCCGATTTATGATACATATCTCTTAGAATAATGGAGACAAATTATCTTGTTTATCAAAGATCGTTAAGATTAAGAATTAAATTTTTGGATTTTTGATCCTATCACTATTTCATTACGAACTCACCGTTTTACGTGTGGTGAAATTTGGGCGAGGTCTTCGGAGCGTTGGAGCCCTCTTATCCCTAAGCAGCCACAAATTGTCAGTAGTTCGACTCCGTGTATGGTCCGCCATTGCAGTTAGCGAACGAGAGACGATGTATTCCGAAGCGCGCACTGGAAATTTCGCTAACGAGGAACGCAAGTTCTTTGATTGGCGCGAAACTCTTGGAGGGCTTCCATGTTTGTTGATACGAAATACGCGCACACACATTGCGTACACGTTTACTGTTAAAGCTGCTCTCCAAGGTACTTGTATTACCTCTCGCGGTGCGCGAAAAATTCAGATTATTAATGGTCGGTTCAACGTAGATTGGTATTTTTGTTTATCGTTCTTTCAACGTTTTAACATACACTATTGATAATGACTTATCGATGTACAGTGTGCTTTAAAATTATAAATATATCCTCGTATATATATGAGTTCTGTATAATGGGTTTGAAAGCAATTACTTCGTAAAGGTAAAATTTAATTAAAAATTTTTAATCTCAAGCTTGTTGACGATTACATTTTAAATTTAGTGTATTCGGGTAAAATCCAGGAAAACTAAGCGGATAAAGAAAATTTTCCTGTCTGCTTTCATAGGCTTAATTTATTAAAATCGGTTACTCTCAAACATTGAACGACGAAATCTGCTATCAAAGCGTAGCGAAAATCTATATTATAAATCAAAAATTATATCTTTAATAAAGACTTATAGACCCGAATAATCAATAATCATGTTGTCTCCATCAAGAGCAAAACACCTTATCCGATTGTGTTAACTACCGCGAACAGTTATCGAAGAATCGCATAAAGCGCACGCGATGCGCGCCGCTGAATGCGCGCTATACAATTCTGGAAGTAATCCATCATATTTGGGCGGTATATGTATCCGACGGTACCGTTTTCCTCGGCATTAAGCCTCGGTAATCCTCGGCTCGTTATCCCTCCGCTATTAGTTTTCCTTGACGTTTCTCTTTGTTAAAAGAAAAACCGAGGTAAGCCGGCGGGGAAATCGCCGCATTACTTTTAAACAAAAATGAGGCGGACTCCACTGCACTGGCGCGGCGGCGGATATCCGCGTCTCGGCGAGGAGGTCGCCGCTTAAAAATGGCCGGGACTTGCGCAAGCTGATGCAGGATGAATGCGAGATACATGGGGTTATTTAAGAGATCCGTATCTCTTTCTCTTCCTCTCTCTCTCTCTCTCTCTCTCTCTCTCTCTCTCTCTCTCTCTCTCTCTCTCTCTCTCTCTCTCTCTCTCTCTCTCTCCTCTCTCTCTCTCTCTCTCTCTCTCTCTCTCTCTCTCTCTCTCTCGGTAAACTTACTGCCGCGTCGCGCATCCTTGATTCTCCTGAATCGCAGACAATCGTAGTTCGTGACAGCACTCTACCTTTACAAAAATTGCACGTTTAACGCCAAAACTCGGCAATTTATCTCGCGACACGGATACGGATCTCGGCGTCTCGCACGTTACTTCTTCCACCTCGCGGTTGAAACGCGCGTTTCTATCGACAGAAGTTCATTTTCTCTTATATTTACCATATGCTAAACTTCATGTTTGATGTCTCGACGCGCGAGCACCTGTCGTTCACGTGACATCTTCGCGAAACGAAATTCCAGTCCATTCTAATTCTGTCTCCGTATTCTGGGATGAAGGATGATGGATCTAACTCCATCATCATTATTCTACATCTATACGGATATGTTCTTATTTTGTTTAGAATTCCGAGACAGCCAACTCCGCGGCGGTTCCATTAGATGCGACGTAATATAATTCCGTCATGTAACGCAATGCGTTCTTCGCGCGCTGCTCGACTGATCGATGCGCCGCGCCGGCAGACGCTCGCGTCTTCGAAGCGGTTCCGCGAAACGACAGCGAGACGAACGACGCGGATTTACGAAGGATCGCATGATGTAAAAGCCAGATAGGAAAAAGAACGGGTGGGAAAAGGAGGATGGAAGAGAAGTGCAGGCGCGTCGTGTATCATGATTACCGGTAGCGCGCGCGGTGGAACTTTTGTCATGGTTGCTCCAATTTCGAGGCATTAACAATCTCCCTTTTTTTTAGCGGGCCACGGCGAGTGGGAGATTTTACGTTTTAACCCCGTTTTTTGGGGGTACGAATTCGCGCTGAGATTCCGGCGCGAAATGCGACCGTTGGTCATACTTGAGAGTAGACAAACGGTTATTTATTCAACGCGGTCGGAAGTTAATCCGCGACGCGGCCTCACTTCATTTCCTCACCGCGCGTACCGAGCGCGCGTATCCCGTTTTTAAAAAGGAACGTAGACACGCGCGAGTAAGCGTGAAGTTATCGCCTTCATTTCTGACTTTATTAAAAAATCGCCTCGCGTTGCTGCGCCGCCGACCTGTATTTCGTCGAGACAAGTTTCTGTTTCGCTGAATGATTTTACAGGTGCAATCGTATATTGGAACGAAATTGGGAGGGTATTGGAAAGCTCGCGGCAACCAATTTCAGTAACAATCCCCGCCGAAACAGTATTGGTGTTATTACTATTATAAATCGAAAACTACACGCATCCATTTTTCGACGAATGTGTTATTTTATATGCATTGAAAACGTTATCACTTGAATGTACGCTATCTGTTATTTGTATATTTATTTTATTATATTTGCACAGTTTAATTTTTGTCGCGGATCGAACTTTCGTTTATTTTAACAATTTGTTCAATTAATCTCCGTTGAATTGGAAAATTTTAGAGCGTGAAACCCAGGAACGTTACTCGAATCCCACCGCAGCGTTGCCTCGAAAGCGAAGGCAACGAAAGTGCGTGGCGTAATAGCTGGCGTAAGTTCTCACCGTGTCTCAATAAGAAAAACATATACGCTTGTATCTCCGCTCGCGAAACCGCCAGCTGCGTTTTGCTGCTCGCGAATTAACGCGTCTGGCGCGCCGTAATCAACGAAACGTGGTCGTCGTTGTTCGCGTCGCGACTCGCGACTCCAGAATAAATTACTCGCTTCTCACGGCGAGCCCCCGACTTCAAAGCGCCTTCGCGGTCATTTAATTTGCGCTGCCGGGCTGAGACGGCGCGCGGAAAAAGGAGAGACGCGGAGAGTAAGAGTTGCCGGGCGCAGAGCTCTCTCTCTCTCTCTCTCTCCTCCTTGTTTCCTTCTCTTAACCCCCTGTCCGTCTGCCTTATCCCGACGCCTTGATAACGCGTGCATACGGGATACCAGCTAAAGACAGGGTAATTATCTACCGTAGAGCCGTGGCCTTTATCTCGCGCGCTGCAGACGCGTGTTCGCCACGTCGTCGTCGTGACGTACCGCGTCTCTCGTCACGTCGCCCGGTTAATCGCCCCGGGTACATAATTCGTAGCGCCTTTGCTCTTTTGCTACTTTGCTTTTCGGAGGTCGTATTCCGCAACGGGAACTCAACTTGCCGCTGCTTCGTGTACTTTAAACAAATACTGCTAATATCATCGCAGGATATATATTGTATCGTTAATATTTGGGGGAGGTACGCGATGAAATATCTGCATTATATTTGAAACTACATTTTCTTCGCGTAGCCGTTACGTAAATTCGTATTTAGCGGAAGGATAGCGCATAATATAATGAACCGTATCTCTCTGTCGCTTTCTAATTCTCTGCGTCGAGGGTTTTGGCTCAGCTGAACTACACCGGGGGCGGTCAGTCGGCTGACCGGTCGACCGGCCGGCCGATCGGTCGGTCGGTCGGTCCAAGTGTCCATTGAAAGCCCCGTTGAAAAGAGCCAATATTCCGCCCGGGCGCCCTATGCAGACTTCGATTCATCGGGGAATTCAATTAGCGCCAGTTGCCGGAAACCTCAAGTAATTTGCGCACGGCTGGCATCCTCTCACCCTCTCGACGCGACACGACTGCGATTCCCTCTCCGTCTCTGTTCCGCGGACGGAAAAGCGGTACCCCACGTCGCACTCCTACCTACCCCCCCCCTCTCCCCCCCCCTTCGCATGGAAACCTTGGTCACCGCGCTCTCGCGCCTGGGAAACCGAGGCAACCATTGTAGTACGTGCCTGCCAGAGACGTATCGGGGATATTCTCGCTGGTTGCGGGAGAGACGGAAGGAGGCTCGGCGAATGAACCGACGCTGCCATCAATCAAGTCCGTGGCAACCCCGGGGCCGCGTCCGCGGCAGATTATACCGGGGGCGGGCGGGGAGGAGGGCAATAAGATCGAACGATGTTCCCGGGGTCGCCGAAAAGTATCAGTTTTTCATCGGGAAACCTCCCCGGTCCGCGTCGTTTCCATGGGTCCGACTTTTGAGGGTGATCGCTGATAGTCGGGAAAGGCACACATGTGTACACTTGATATCACTTTTAGATTGTTTCTGACTTTTATCGTTCGAGAAAAGCTGATTCTTTTATGAATTGTTTCTGCAGAATCGTAGACGATTCCAAAACTTTCAGGGGATATCTGTGAACGGACGTATTCTGAAATAATTCAGAAATAATTTACTGCAGGGATTTTTCTTTCTCTCCGGCTCGACATGGGAACGAAGTCAGGGATTAATCGTGAAATGTTAAAGGACTTCCGGTTCGAAGTAGCGCCGCGAAGTTGGAAACGAGAGAGGCTCTCTCGTGCTCGTGACGAAATTCAAGGGATGAAATCCGATTTTACCGAAAGCGACTTGATAATTGGTGCTCGCGTACAATTGAAAACGCATGACGGTGCGCTCCGGAATGCGAACGTAATTAGTGCACCCAGTTGAACGTAATTGTTTACCGCCAATATAGCACTTTGTGTGTGTATGCGTGTTTGAAACGCCTGTGTGCAAACAACGGCTGCAATCAAATATATGATGAATTATATCGGAATTTCTATGAATATTTCGAAAAATAGTTTAAGCTTTGAATAATTAAATTTTCAGAGAAAATGTACGTTAATATATGAATGTTCTAGAAAATAGCTTATTTATAAGTTGGACAGCATTTTAACGAGATATGTCCCAACTATTTATAAAGTACATAAAAAGTAGGTTAAAATGCTGTGTGTAAGTATGATTATAGCTATAATTACTTGCGGACTACAATACTTTTGGATCTTTTGATAATTGCAAACGAATTATTTTGTAATCATTACTAATCTCTTTTCTTCTCTCTCCCAAAAAATAATATTCTCTCTTTTATAATAATAATTATAATAATTCATATGCACACAAGTTCAATAAGGTTCGAGTATTATTTTCACAAACACAAATCTCTGCAAAATTTGAAGTACTTATAACACATTTTTAATAAATCACGACTATAGCCAGTTCTGAGTTTCAATAGGAGCTTGATTGTACTCCCTCGCGAGCGAAGTACTCCGTAAATATAATACGCCAAATGAAACAGCAATTTTTCCGAATATCACACGCGATTTCAATGCAACGATACTTTGCTATTGAATTGATTCAGATTCATGAGTACATATTGAGCTTGATTCCATCTCTAGCGTGGGGATCCAATTGACGACGCGATTACGTGCGTGTGTGTGCACGGCTGCGTGTATACGTGCGCTTCAGTTGTACGCACATCAGGATCAGGGTACTTCGGGCGTGCCAGAAGTCAATGCACTATCGATCCCGAGATCGTTGGTGTAGTTAGAATATTATCTCTATTGTCCAACTCGAAATCAAGTCTGCTACAACGATGAGATATCGTCATAT